>NW_025999873.1:486507-530246 GCF_001458135.2 Marmota marmota marmota
AAAAAAAAAAAAAAAAAAAAAGAAAGGGCTGGGAATGTATCTGAGTGGTTAAGTACCTTTGGTTTCAATCTCTAGTATCCACGCCCCCCCCCGCCCCCGCCCCAAAGTTTGGTTTTTCCTGTACTGTGCTCTTTTTTTTTTTTTTTTTTCAGTGGTAGCATGCAGCTGTGTGTCTGCTTTCTTTTTTTTTTTTTTAATATTTATTTTTTAGTTTTTGGTGGACACAACATCTTTGTTTGTATGTGGTGCTGAGAATCGAACCCGGGCCGCACGCATGGCAGGCGAGCGCGCTACCGCTTGAGCCACATCCCCAGCCCCCTTGAGCCACATCCCCAGCCCCCTGTGCTCTTTTCTGGAGTGCTCTTTTCTATCACACTCTTTCAGACTCCACTACATGTTCAGTTTTGCCTATTTTTCAAGGGTTTGATCACATATCATTTCAATCAGTAAGTCTCCTTCGCACTCCCTCTAAAGTCTTTGTAACTTTTTTTTTTTGTGGGGGCGGGGCTGGAGATTAAATGGGGGCTTAACCACTGAGCCACATCCCCATACCTTTTTATTTTATATGTATATGTATATATAAAAACATTTCAAAAAATTTTAGTTGTAGATGGACACAATACCTTTATTTTTATGTGGTGCTGAAGATCAAACCCAGTGCCTCCATGAGCTAGGCAAGTGCTCTACCACTGAGCTACAACCCTAGCCCCCTTATTTTATATTTTGAGTCAGGGTCTTGCTAAGTTGCTTAGGGCCTTGATAAATTGCTGAGGCTGACCTCTAACTTGGTGATTCTCCTGCCTCAGCCTCCCTAGTTGCTGGGGTTACAGGCATGCACCACTGCACCTGGTGTTATCAAAATTCTTAATGCTTTACCTTTGCTCTGTTGTAATGTACATGACAAGTAGTCTCTACTAGACCATAAGCTCTTTATAGGCACATGTGTATCTGATTTAGTTTTAAAATTCCTAGAGTAATACCCTGCATTCAGGAGTGGTAAATATTTGTTAAGTGCATAGAAAAGAGCCTAGTAGCTAGGGTTAGTGTGGTTGTTGTAGTAAATGTCTGATATATGTATGGCAATTTGATGTTGAGTAGTTTTCAGAAATTGAGGTACAGGTAGAAATTTCACCAGTGTCAGGGAAATAACATGTTCATAGTTAGCTAATTAACCATGTATTTTTTTTAAGAATTTTTAAAAATATTTTTCAGTTTTCGGTGGACACCTTTATTTTATTTTATGTGGTGCTGAGGATCGAACCCATTGCCTCGTGCTCGCGCGTTACCGCTTGAGCCACATCCCCAGCCCCCAAGTATTTCTTTAAAAAATATTTTTGTCACTTCACTGAGATTTTTGGGGAGGAAGAGAAAGTAAACATGGGATTGGATCATCTCAGAGACCACATAGATAATATTAGAATGCAAGAATGTTTTAGCTTTACATATGCAGGAAATTTTGGAGTAGTTTCAGTGCGGGGGAAAAATTTGTGAATTTGGAATGGCTGGTTGATAGGATTGTGATAGAATTTGGGGATTCTTTTGAAAGAATAGTAATGCCTAGTAGTTTTACATCAAAACCCACATCCTTAAGTAGATTAGTCAGGAGCAAAAGAAGAAGAAAAAGTCAAGATTACAAAATTATTTTGTTTTTTCTCCCCCCTTTACAATGTCTACTTGAGGAATAAAATTTGGATCTTTTGTATTTTGTTTTTGCTTTATCATACACAAACTGTATGAAATCAGGAGATATTTTAAATATAAATATATGTGTGTATATGCGTGTGTGTGTGTGTGTGTAGTATATGTATGTGTGTATAGTATGTGTATATATGTTTTGGGGGTGGGGATTGAACTCAGGGGCACTCAACCACTGAGCCCCAGCCCTACTGTTTTATTTAGAGACAGTGGAGTCTGAAAGAGTCTCATTGAGTTGCTTAACTCCTTGCTGTTGCTGAGGCTGGCTTTGAACTCTCCATCCTCCTGTCTCAGCCTCCTGAGCTGCTGGGATTACAAGCATGTGCCACCGGCTGAGATCAGGATATATTAAGGTTACATTTTTTTCCTGCAAAATTTTGAGTCCGATGATGATGATGATGATGGCGGTGATAGTTTTCTTTTTATAAGAGATGAGATTTCACAATGTTGCACAGGCTGGTTTTGATCTTCTGGGCTCAAATAATCCTGCCTCAGCTTCCTGATTATAGGCATACTCCACAACCCCTGGTTTGACTTTTAGATTTGTTATGAGGGTCACCTTTAGTTATAGCTTGCTCCTTCTCCTGTGCTTTTTATTTTTTATTTATTTATTTACAAAATATTTATTTATTTTTTAGGTGTAGATGGACACACAACACAATGCCTTTATTTTTATGTGGTGCTGAGGATTGAACTTGGGTCCCGCCCGTGCTAGGCGAGCGCTCTACCACTGAGCCACAATCCCAGCCCCTGTGCTTTTTATTTTTTAAATTATTTTATTTGTTCTTTTTACATAGGCATAACAGTAGAAAGTATTTTGGTATGTTATACATACATGGAGTATCACTTATTCTAATTAGGATCCTATTCTTGTGGATGCACATGATGTAGAGTAATCTGGTCATTTATTCAAATACAAGGTTAAGAAAGTTATGCTGATTAATACTACTGTCCTTCCTATTCCCTCTCCCCTCCCTTCCCTTTGTCTAATCCAGTTCTCCCTTACTTTTGTTTAACTGTCATTCTTGTTGACATTTTTGTTGTCATACACAGTTCAGATTTGAATAGGCAGTTCATTTCCCTTGGCAATAGCATATAGATTTTTTCTAAACTTATATAATTTTTAAAAATTATATAATTTAAAAAATATTTTTAGTTGTAGATAGACACAATACCTTTATTTTGTTTATTTAGTTTTTTATGTTGTGCTGGGGTGCCGCAGTCTGGCTGGGCACAAATAACCGAGAGATCCCGAGCCACTTGTAGATTCAAGCAAGAACGAACTTTATTCCCCAACCCACGTGAACTCCACCGGAACTCCGCGAGAACTCAATGGGAGCTCAATGGAAACTCCGCTAGAACTCAAAAGAAGTGGGCACCCGAGGCAGCTGGAGCCGCCCCTTCTGGCAAAATGCCAGGCACCATCTTGACCTGGCCCTGGCTCTCAACACTGGGGATTGAACCCAGTTCCTCACGCATGCTGGGCAAGCACTCTACCACTGAGCCACACAATCCCAGTCCTAGATTATATAATTTTGAAAATGCATGTTTTAAGTAATAACTTTGCACTACTTTTTATTGAGTTCTTTTAATTCATTTTTGAATCACAGTAACTCTTACATTATTTGGAAATATTTGGAATGGAATCAAAACTTGTGCTGTCTAGGAGTTATGATCTAAAACGGGTACAGTGCAAACGTACCAGACAAAGGAGTATACACCCTGGAGGAGGGGGAAGCAAAAGTGACTTTTTGTATTCACACAAGCCATTTTTTAAAAAAAAATTATAGTTGTAGATAGACAATATGCCTTTATTTGTTAGTTTTTTTATGTGGTGCTAAGGATAGAACCCAGTGCCTCACACATGCTAGCTAAGTACTCTGCCACTGAGCTACAGCCCTAGCCCTTCACATAAGCCATTTAATGCATGAGGAAGAAGTTATTTAAAAATCTTTGTCTTTTTTTGTTTTAAATAATATATTCTGGAAGTACAGTATAGGATTATATAAAAAAAATTCAAAGTACCAGTACCACTTCCTAGATGTAATCTGCTATTTGTTGCGTGTTCTTCCAGATTTTTTCCTCTGTGTATATACTGTTCTGTATTATGGGTCATAATATATTGGTATTCTTTTGTCTACTACTGTTTCAAGTTTGTTTAAAGCTACCTCTTTGATTAACAGTTACTTAGTATCCCACTTCCACTGTATGAAAATATAATAATTTGTTTAATCAATTTCTGGCCACTATATTTCTTTGGTCAAAAAAAATGGGTAAACAATGATTACTTTTTGTTTATATATGTTTATTTACATACACATATATATTTTGTGTACTTGTGTGAGCTTAAACTTTTTGACAATATATGAAAAACTGTGATCCTGCTTGGCCTTTTATCAATCCTATTGAAGTTGAACATTTTTATTATGGGGAGTTATATTTCTTTCCTAAATTTCCTGCTTTTGTTCTGTGGTTATTTTTTTTCAGATATTTTTCTTTTTTTGTGGTTGTTGTTGTAGTTGGACACAACACATATATTTTATTTATTTTTATGTGGTGCTGAGGATTGAACCCAGGGCCTTGTACATGCTAGGTGAGCGCTGTACCGCTGACCCACAATCTCAGCCCTGTTCTGTGGTCATTTTTAAATTTTGGTTATTGGCTTTTTTTTCCAGATTGAAGAGTTCTTTACATATTAAGATATTTACTCTTTTTATATGTATGCATATCTCCTGCCTCCCAGCTATTCTTTTGTAGTGTTATACAGTTAGATAGCCAACACTAGCTAGGTTACCAGTGTTGCTGTGTGACCTTGGGCACATTATTTACTTCCTTACTTTGCTCGTTTGAAAATTGAGATAATGTAATTAGCATGAAGCTAGTAGCTAAAAAATGGTATTCATGTACTCAAAAAATTGTTAGCAGGGCTGGGGTTGTGGTTCAATGGAAGAGCACTTTACCTAGCATGTGTAAGGCACTGGGTTCGATCCTCAGCACCACACAAAAAAATAAAGTTTAGAAAATTGTTAGCAGTTTTTATTATTAGTCTTCTGGGTTTCACTGAATGGGTGAATTTAAGATATTCACTCATCTATCAAACTAGAAAAGCAAAGTGAGCAATGTTATTTATAATAGACTACTGTTGTAATGTTTTAAAGAGGAAAAATAATTTATGTGTATTTTCTTGTAATCATAGGATATACTGAAAGGATACACCGTAATGTTGGTTGCTATAGGAAAGAGAACTGAGAGAGAAGACAACTTTTTTTTTCCCCCTTGTACTGGGGATTGAACCCAGAGGCATTTTACCACTGAGTCACATCCCCAGCCCTTTTTATTTTTTATTTTGAAATAGGGTCTTGATAAGTTGTTTAGGGCCTCTGTAAATTGCTGAGGCTGGCCTACAAACTTTCTATCCTCCTGTCTCACCCTCCTGAGTTGCTGGGATTACAGGCATGCACCACCATGCCCAGCTGGAAGTGTTTCTAATTTGTCTTTATTTTTTCTTGAGCTCACCTTTATTACAATACTCTTTAAATTACTATTGTTTTATTATTCCATTCCTGGTAGTGTTAGTCACTGGTTCATTACTCTGCTTTTTTCAGACTTTGACAGTTCTGGGCTGTGTATTCTTTTGGATGAACTTTATAATCATTCTGTGAAGTTCAAAAAGAAATTTTTTGAGGTTTTTACTGAGAATACTGACTATTGATAGAGGATACTGAAATTGTAGGTTAAGTTTGGTAAACTTGATATCTTTGTGTCCTTTTTACCTTGTGTTAAAATAAATTTTTGTCCCTTGGTAAAATTTCAAACTTTGTTTCAAATAAGCCCTATACATGTATTGTTTCAACAAATATGGTAGGGAATCAAGGGAATTTATATTCTAGTGGGGGAAGACAAAATATAATCAAATACAGTTTTCCATTTTAGATTATGACATAAAGGACCCAAAAGGGGGATGTAATAGTAACTGGTAGGAGTTTACCCTGTAGGGTGATGGGAAAGGTTCTTCTGGGAGATGACATTTGAACCATGGTCCTAAGTTTAAGGAGGAGCCAGCCACATGAATGAGCCTGGGCCAGCATTCCAGGGGAGTGTAAAGGAGGACAAAGGCCTCAGGCTAGGAAGGGCTTGGCTGCTTGGTAGAGAAACTGAAAGGAACCACAAGTTGCCTAGCTTAGTGAGCAATTGGGAGAGTAAACAGACCAAATTAAGTTGGGCCTTGCAGGTCACCTAAAGTTGCTTGGATTTTATTGTAGTGCGCAAGAAGCCCTTGGGGAGTCTTATGCAGAAGAGTGACATGTTCTGATTTATGGTTTAAAAAGAATACTGGAAGTCCATCAACAATATGTGTGTGTGTGTGTGTGTGTGTGTGTGTATTGTATATATTATAAAGTGTATATATGTTATAAAGAATACTGGGCTTTTTTTGAGTTGAGAGTATTGAAATAGTAAATCTAGTTAGTTTTTTTGTTTGTTTGTTTTGTTCTGTTTCTGTTTTTGCAGCTAGAAGTAAGGATGGCAGAAGTTGTGGTGAAGTTGGGAGGCTTAGGGTCTGTGTGGAAAGAAGAGGGAATGGGACTTGCTGTTGGAGTGTACTGCGAGCCAAGCACTGTTAGCTGCTACCCTCACAGGTATCTGTGACATGTTTTGTCTGCTCCCCATAGAATCAAATCTTATAAAGTCAAATGTATTTTTCCTACTTTATTTTGGTATATACCTTAGAAATGAAGCCTGTTCATTAGTCTTGTTTTGTTTAGTAGCCTTTAGAAGTCTTTGTTAGTGGGTAAAAGGTGAGGCAAATAACATAATCTTTTAAGATCCTGTCTCTAGCAGGGTGCTGTGGTGTAGGCCTGTAATCCCAGTTACTCAGGCTAAGACAGGAGGATCACAGGTTGAGACCATATTAAAAAGCTTAAAAAAGGGTTGGAGTTGTGGCTCAGTGGTAGAGCACTTGCGCAGCATGTGTTCTCGACACCACATATAAATAAATGAATAAAATAAAGGTCCATCAACATCTAAAAAAATATTTAAAAAAAAAAAAAGCTTTAAAAAAGGGTGGGTAGGAATGTAGCTCAGTGGTAGAACACTTGCATAGCATATGAGGCAATTCCTAGCATCATCCCCCCCACCCCCAAAAAAAGAAAAAAAGGGTATCTGTTTCTGAATTTTATACAAAAAAATTAGCTTGGAGAATTTAGCCTTTCTCTGTAGCCTTAGAATAATGGAATCAGACTTTTAGGTGAGTTTATACACACAATCTTAGTATGTTCCCTTGTATAGAACAAAATTTCAATACATGGTAACCATAATTTTCCTTAGATACTGTATCTGTTGACTCAGGCCCAGCATCTATAAATTAAATATTTTTCTGATCTCAATACACTGTTCTTTTTTGTGTTAGTTCAGGAGAGATTTGGCAAGTGGTCTTTCATTTGGCTTTGAAATGTATTTGTTTTTGTAGTTGAAGGAAGGAGTGTTTTCCATATCTACTGTTTCAAGTCAGCTTATTCAATATAGTGCACCTATACCACAGTTCTCAGTTGAGTGGTTATCTAGCACTACTGTCTTGGGAAAGTTTTCCTTTCTCATTTTATGTAGGGGGGGAAGCAACATGCTTTTTTTTTTTTTTAATTCAAGACATGATAATTTTGGATAAGGCACATACTCATAAATGGATCAAATAATTATGTAAGAACATAATTAAAGTTTTTCTTTCAGTATCATAGTTTGTTAGGGTTAGGGTATTTAACTTAAAAGGATTTTTTTTCTGCTGGGTACAGTGACTCATGCCCATAATCCCAGCAACTCAGGAGGCTGAAGCTGGAGGCAAATTTGAGGCCAGCCTCAGCAATGTAGCAATGCCCTGTCTCAAAATAAAAAATAAAAAGAGCTGGGGATATAGCTTGGTGGTAATATGTTATAAAGAATACTGTGCTTTTTTTGAGTTGAGAGTATTGAAGTAGGAAATCTAGTTAGTTTTTTTTTGTTGTTGTTGTTTTGTTCTGTTTCTGTTTTTGCAGCTAGATGTAGGATGGCAGAAGTTGTGGTAGAGAAGTTCACCTGGGTTCAATGCCCAGTAAACCACCTCCATCGTGCCCCCCCATTTTTTTTTTTTTTTTTTTTTTTGCTAGCTCCTGTTTATCTGCCTGACTTCTAAGAAAGATGTCATAAGAGGCTACAAATAAAATACCTTGGCCTTCCCTCGGGACATCCCCCTCATCACCCAGCCAATGAGAAGAATGCTTTGCTTTACTTTATAGGAGAAAATTTATTCCCAGTCAGCACCACTGTGATCTTGTACAAAATTACAGAATTCCTTTAGGTGATTTCTAGTTTCTCCTCTTCTGGAGGCTGAACTGAGACTCAAGAGGTTGACTTTCAGAGTGGTATTGTAGTTCAGTGGTAGAGCACTACCTCTCATGTATGAGGCACCGGATTTGATCCTTAGCACCACATAACGACATAAAAATAAATAAATAATATAAAGGTGTTGTGTCCATCTACAACTTAAAAAAAAAAAAAAAGTTTCTTGAATTCATCCCCAGAAGGGTTTCAGCTGGTTGGGATACCTAGATAATTGGTTCTTCTTAGCTTTTCCCTGTATAATATGCTCGTGGAGTTGGACTGCTAGATCTGGGCTGCTTTGTGGGAATTAGTGAAACCTAATTTGCTTCAGTTTAGTAAAAATTTTACCATCCACAGTGTCATTATCCTTTCCTGTACTTTTATGTACAGGTTTTATTACTTGGTCAGTTAAAATTGAATTGCATATTTTATAGGCTCCTTTTTCTCCTTTGGTGAAATGTGGGCTTCACCTCTATTGTGACCCTTGGTGGATTCATCTTTGCTCATCTGCAGTCTTGCCACAGTGAAGTATATTTTTAGCTTTTTTTCCGAGATAGCTTAGGCCACCTTGAAAGCTTATCCAAGTACATTTTGGTTATGCAAAGATTGTAGGCCAAAAGCCAGGAGTTCCTGGTGAGAGGAGGATTAGCTTTTTATTTTTGGAAGATTGTGTTTGAAATTTTGTTTTTGCAAGCTATGTTTCCTGTTGAGTAGATGTGTGTGTTTGTTTAATATGGGAAGATTCAAGCAGTAATTTAAACAGACCAATTTCATTTTGCCATATTTTATGTCTGTTTGCAAGACAGAGGTTAGTTCTGGGATTATCTGTAGAATTCAGATATAATGTACTCTTGTCACTTATAGCAATGACACCTCATTTTTTATTCCCATCCTAAAACATGATTATGTATGTTGGTGTTTATGGTATGAGGCAATTGTTCATAAAACCTTGACCTGGTTTCTTAGACAAGTCACAGAAGTTTTACATTTCATTTGTCAAGCATGTAACCCTAAGTTAATGAGTTTTGGTGCCAAGGACTGAATTTATAATTTGACACTGCCACTTAAGGCAGTTCCCTTCCCCATTTAGCTCTAAGTTTAAATTGGGTTATTTTATTTCAGTTGGTTTCAAACTGTAAAGTGTTCTGTAGAAGTATCTTGGTGACCCAGGATTGGAATTTTAGGGGTGGAGGAAAGGACAGGGAGCTACGGGAAGGGGAGCCTGAAAAGATTCTCAGTGAATCGGTATATTTTTCCTTTGTATTTTTTATACTTTCGGCTTCTTTGTAAGATTTCTGAGAAGAGTGCTACTTAGAAAACAAAAGGATCTGAACACTTGCTGTGTTTTAGGGATAGGTTTTGAGGAAGCAGGCTATAGTGGTCTCCTGACTGCAGTTCATATGAGGACAGGAAGGACCTGCTGTGACCCATAAATTTTTATGCCAGTAGGGGCAAATCTTATTTTGTTATTGTATAGTTGCCTCCTGTGTTGGACCGATAGAATATTTATTTATTTACTTATTTAGTATGGTGCTGGGGATTGAACCCAGGGCCTTATGCATGCTAGACAAGCAGCACTCTACCAACTGAGCTATACCCTCAGCCCCCTGATAGAACTTTTAAGTAAGCTTGACTTTATTTTATTTTTGAGATATTAGGTTAAACTTGACAAAACTTAGGACATGAACAAAGGTTTTAACAAAGTGAAAAATGGACAAATCACCTCATATTTGAGTGCCATTGAGGGCAGGTGTTGAGTCTAGACTCACTATTGCTGAAAATTAGAATCTCCCTAAATTCATAATACATGGATTCCATACACACACACACACACACACACACACACACACACACACACACACACACACACACACATATATATATATATCACTGTTAATAAAAAATTAGATGACCCTGGTCTAAGATCTTTTCTTTTGCCTCTTCATTCCATTTATAGCTTTATGTACTTGGGATGTCTTGAGTTGCATTTTTCAGAATTACTTTGGAAAACTTTTACAAAATATGCATGAACAGTCATATAATGAAATAATCTGTAGTAACAGGAAAAACCAAGTATTTATGTCATGAGATAATTGCCAAGATATATTAAGTAATAAAAGAAAGATTATGGAACAGTATATATCTACTATATCTACTATGCTACGATTTATGTAAGAGAAAAATGTGTGTGCATGTACATGCTCCTGCATATGTAGAATGTTTCTAAAGGATACTCTAGAAACTAATTTTGGTTACTTGCTGGGAGGACAGTATTAGTTAAAGGACAAGAGGTAAGGCAATGTTTTACTTTGTTTTTTTCTAATACATTTAAAAAGTCTTAAGTCATGCATGTAATATTTATTTCCAAAAAATTATTTTAAAAAAACCATAAATACCCTCTTTCCCCAATACAACAGCAAATCCCAAAAGAAAAGCCAAATAAATGTTGGCTTTCCACTATTCACCTGAAGGAGGTGCAGGTATATATATGAGGGGAAACACCCAGGTGGTATTAATGTATGGTCCCACCAAACACCTCAATTCCTCAATGTGATTCACTACTTGTTGAGAAAGCTGCAAAGCATTGCAGAGAACACTACCTTCTTCCCCGCCTCCCTTTTTTTTGCCACTGACAACTGATATTGGAGGAATTACTGAATCTTTCTGGTCTTTAGATATCTCATCTGTAAAATCAGTGTTGTATGGGTAATTGCAAAACCTCCTGACCCTCACATTTGCTGACTTCCATGCCTTGGACCTTGAAGGAAGTAAGTGGGAGATAGGCCAAGGGAATTGATAGTCAGTCTTCTCACATTCTCTAAAGAAAAATGAAATAAATAGTAAGGATGATATATTTAATTATGATAGTCATTATCACATTGTATAAGATAAAATTTTAAATAAAAGTTCTTCAAGTTTTGTTTTCAACTTAGATTCAATGTCATTTATCTAGAAAACTTTTATTTTTGTGGTTTTAAGAATTGAATCCAGGACTGGGGCTGTGGCTCAGTGGTAGGTAGACCGCTTGCCTAGCATGCGTGGGGCACTGGTTTCAATCTTCAGCACCACATAAGAATAAACAAATAAAATAAAGACATTCTGTCCATCTACAACTACCAAAAAAAAAAAAAAGCAGGGTCTTCTGTGTGCTAGGAAAGCATTCTAACCACTGAGCTACACCCCCAGTCCTTTTTACTTTTTATTTTGAGACAAGGTCTTGCTAATGTGCCCAGGCTGTCCTTGAACTTGTGATCCTCCTACCTCAGCTTCCCAGGTTGCTGGGATTACAGGCATATGCCACTATAATTTTATTTTTAATGCATTTTATTTTAAAAACCTAACTGGGTAAATACTTGATTAAAATGGGGCAGTTGATCAGATTGGCTTGCTGAATTTTTTTCCCCTGAATTTGCTCTCTTTCCAAATTCTTTGAAATGGTGGAAACAAAATTAAAAGTTTATTAAGGATCACAAAATATTAAAGACATTATATATAATTTTCATTCTCATTATATATAATTTTTTTTTTTGCAGCGGGGGAGGTACCTGGGATTGAATTCAGGGGCACTTGGCCACTGAGCCACATCCCCAGCCCAATTTTGAATTTTATTTAGGGGCAGGGTCTCACTGAGTTGCTTAGTGCCTCACTTTTGCTGAGGCTGGTTTTTTGAATTTGTGATCCTCCTGCCTCAGCCTCCCGAGCCACTGGGATTACAGGCATGTGCCGCCGTGCCTGGTTATATAGATAATTCTTATCCTAATATATACGAATGCATGTATTTGCATATAAAAATTTGACATGTAATCAATAGTATTTATACGTATATTCCACACACATTTTTCTATCACATATAATATTCTATCTTAATTATATGCACACATTTTATTTGCCATCATAGAACATAACCATATAAATCATTTTAGGGTAGAAGTACTCAATAGTATAAAGATTTTTCTCCATGTAGTCAGACTATGAATTCAGTATTTTCATTCAGTATTTTATGGGACCTGACAGTGTGACCCTGATACTTGTGTGAAAGAGTAAATGTACTAGTTGTGAAAGGTGATTCAGGCTTTGAAAGTAGAAGCAACAACAAAGCATAGTGCGGGGAAACTTGCCAATCTAGATATAAAAACCTCATAATGCTATTGTAATTTTAAAAGTATGACATGGCATAGGAAAAGGCGAATCAAATTCATGAGTCTGAAGTTGTGGATGAGTGGGAATATCCTTCTTCATAATAAAGATGATTTTTGTTATTTATTATTTCAGTCCTATAAAAATGTGCAGAGACTTGTGTAACAAATGTTCACCTACCTACTAACTATATTCAAGAAAATTTAATATTGTTATATTCCCATCATTTTTTTATTTTAAGAAAGTGTTGTAGGTGGAGGACAGGACATCTACAACTGTCCCCTTCCCTCCATTGTTCTCTGTCCTTTTTTTTTTTTAATTAAAAAATTTTTTTTTTGGTTTTCAATGGACCTTTGTTTTATTTATTTATATGAGGTGCTGAGAATTTAACCCAGTATCTCACACATGCTGGGCAAGGGCTCTGCCACTGAGTCACAACCCCAGCCCCTCTCCTTTCTTCTTTCGATGTAACTATTATCCTGAAGTGGATGTATATGATACACATATTTATGCTTTTATTGTATGTATATTGAAAGTCATAGTAATGTTTTTCCTGTATTTCTAACATGTTACTATTTGGTAAATTCCTACCTTTTTTTTTTTTTTTTTTGAAGTTTATCTACTTCGAAGCAGGTAACTTTATGCATTGTAACTGCTATATAATATCAGAAGTATAAGAGAAGGCATAATATTTTAATAATTTGGGAAACAGTCTTTAAAAAGATGAAACAAGAATTCCAGAACAAATGTTTATAGCCTAAAGATGGAAAAAGGATTAATGTTTAGAGTGAGCGAGAATGCCAGTTTCTAGAAAACCTGCAAAATCCCATCTTTTCTAGGATAGTTTCATTCTCGTCTTTTGAACTTAAGTGCAAAGGTTGTCTTAGAATATAATTTAATAATCAACCTGGGACAATTTTGAGAATGAAATGGAGAATAACTGCACTGGAACAAGAGGTGTAGATTAGGACTGTTTGAAGAAACCAGAGCACATCAGAGCTGAGATTGGACTTCTATGCTCACCCTACCCCCTCATCCCTTCCTCCGTTTTTGCCCTTCTGTCTGCCTATTGCCTTGTTTTATTTATAACATTTTATCCTATTATTTTATGATTATTTGTTTATTGCCTATGTCTCCTCACAATAAGATAGCATATCTTGCCAGTTTAGGGCTGGGATTGTGGCTCAGTGGTAGAGCGCTTGCCTAGCATGCGTGAGGCACTGGGTTTGATCCCTGGTACCACATAAAAAAAATAAATAAAGGTATTGTGTTCACACACACACACATATATATGATGTATGTGTATGCCAGTTTAGAACAGTGGTACGTAGTAGTATATGCCTCAATAAATGTGTGTACATAAATGACATTTTTGTCTTGAATGTTACAATTCTGTGAAGATATGACAGATGTGAAAAATTAAATGATAATGCTATACATAGCATGTTTTTTATATTTTTAATTTTAAATGGACACAATACCTTTATTTGTTTAATTTTGTGTGATCCTGAGGATTTAACCCAATGCCTTATACGTGCTAGGCAAGTGCTCTACCACTGAGCTACAACCCCAGCCCCAGCATGCTTTTTAAAAAAAAAAAAAAAAAAATCAAAATGTTCTCATTTATATGGCCTTTGCCTATTGGCTAAATGTTTTTTATTTTTTGTTTTTGAGAGATAGGGTCTCACTATGATGCCCAGATTGACCTCCAACTCCTGGGTGCAAGTATTCTACCTGCTTCATTCTTTTGAGTAATTGAGGCTACAGATGTGAGCCACCATACCCTGCTTAAATTTTTGTTTGAAAGCATAATTTTCTTAAGCTTGTATTTTGTATATATATTTAAGACAATTCCTAGAAAAGCATATTTTCAAGTAATGTGGTATAAATTGCCATTATTATTATTTTTTTTTAAAAAATCTTTATTTATTTTTATGTGGTGTTGAGGATTGAACCCAATGCCTCACATATGCAAGGCAGGTAGGTGCTCTACCATTGAACCACAGCCCCAGCCCATAAATTGCCATTATTCAGAGAGCAAATTTGTACCAATTTATATATGAACTAGGAAAGTGAAAAAAAAAATGCCTATTTTCTAAAACTTTCTTCAACACTTGGCATTATTATACATTTTTAAATATACATTATTAATACATACATTAATTTACATTATTAATGTACATTATTGTATTTTTTTATATATTGCTAAGTTTTTGGGAAAAGTGATTTTTTTTGCTTTTTTATGATTATTTATGGTTACTTAACAGCATTATTTCCTTTGCTAATCCAATGTTCCTACAACTTTGTTATTTTTTTAGTGATTTGTAAAAAAAAAAAATACATATATAGGTTGTAATGAAATTTTGCCATTTGTAAGATATATCAGTATCTATGTCTGTATCTCTCTCTCTCTCTCTCTCTATATATATATATATATAAACATATATATAAACATATGTAAATATATATATGTGTGTGTGTGTGTGTATATATATATATATATATATATATATATATATATATATGGCAGAGCTTTTCCATTGAAGTTATTTTCTGGTTTGTAGTTTGCTTTCTTAAAATGTTTCTATTTTTTTACCCCACTTTTTAAAAATTGGTACATTATAGTTGTACATAATGATAGAATTTGTTGTTACATATTTTTTTAAAATTTCTTTTTTTAGTTGCAGTTGGACACAATACCTTTATTTTATTTGTTTTTATGTTGTGCTGAGGATTGAACCCAACACCTCGCATGTGCTAGGCGAGCACTCTATTGCCGAGCCACAACCCCAGCCCTGTTACCTATTCTTTTTTTTTTAAATATTTTTTAGTTGTAGATGGACTCAATACCTTTATTTATCATTATATGGTGCTGAGGATTGAACTCAGGGCCTCACATATTCTAGGCAAGCACTCTACCATTGAGCCACAACCCCAGCCCCCTGTTAGCTATTCTTTTTGTTTTTTTTCCAACATTTATTTTTTAGTTGTAGTTGGGCACAATACCTTTATTTATTTGTTTTTATGTGGTGTTGAGGATTGAACCCAGGGCTTCACATGTGCTGGGCGAGCATTCTACCGCCAAGCCACAACCCCAGCCCCCTGTTCCCTGTTCTTATGTGCACAAGATATAATTTGGCTATTACCACTCTCCAGCACTTCCCCCCTCCTTCCCTGCTTTCCACCCCTTCATCCCTTTCCTTTATTGATCTCCCTTTGATTTTCTTGAGATCCCTGCCCCACTACCATGCTTTTCCTTTTTTTTTTTAATATTTATTTTTTAGTTGTAGTTGGGCACAATACCTTCATTTATTTATTTTTAGTTGGCAAGAAGGATCGAACCCAGGGCCTCACACGTGCTAGGCGAATGCTCTACTGCTGAGCCACAACCTCAGCCCCCATGCTTTTCCTTTTTTTCCTGTCTAGCTTCCATATTCAAAAGAACGTAGGATCCTTGACCTGAATATGGCTTATTTCACCTAATATAATGGTCTCTAATTCCATCCATCTTCCAACAATGACATAGTTTCATTTTCCTTTATGGTTGAATAAAACTCCATTGTGTATATATACCACATTTTCTTTATCCATTCATCCACTGATAGTCATCTACCTTGGTTCCATAGTTGGGCTATTGTGAATTGAGCTGCTGTAAACATGGGTATGTGTGTATCACTATAGTTTGATGTAAGTTGAAGCTTTCAATTTTACCATTTATGCGTGGGGGATTGTGGTTAGGATCTTTCTTAGGTTGAAAGTATTGTACATTACCTGGTCTTTTAAAAGAATTTAGATCAGAAATTACTTTGAGGATTTTAGTGTCCTTAATTTCTTTTCTGTATCATAAGCGTCGAGGAGTAAATTATTTAGGATTATGAAGTTCCTTTGCTTATATGAGTTATATATGCTGTTTATCAAATAAGACTAAAGTGAAAATTTAAAGATATTTATTTAAAAACTATATAGGGCTGAGGGCGTAGCTCAGTGGTACTTACCATTTTCGATCCTTAGCACCAATGTATATTGAGCACTACCCATTACATGACATCTTTTTGTTGAACAACTATTTAAAAAAAATTGTTAAGAAGAGTGGTGGTGTTTTATATTTTTACTTTAGAAGATAGCTTGATTCTCCCATCTATTTCTACATTCAATATCTTGCAATATGCTGTTTTGATTAAACTTTATAAAGAAAACCTAACCCCATAGATATACAGTTGAAAAATGGAGGGGTATTTTAACAACTCTTTTTATATAATTGAGGATGTTCTTTGATTTCCCATCAAAACCAGTCAAGTGGTAATTTTTTAAAGGTTGATTCTCGTATAGAATCTGAAACCATATCAGTAGGTTTATTATATGTGTGTGTGTATATGTATGTATATGTTGTAGATGGACACAATATCTTTACTTATTTTTATGTGGTGCTGGATCAGACCTGCTAGGCAAGTTCTCTGTCACTGAGCTACAAATCCAGCCCAATGATTTACATTTTTAAAATGTACTGTATGAAAATTTATTGGTTAGCTTCATGTTTTAGATAAATCATTCATGTAAAATGTTGTAACAATCTGTATTAGTCACTTGGAGAATAAAATGTGAATTATGCAGATATTTCAAATATTGACACGTTTTGTTATATAAAAACCTCACACTTCTTAATTTCACCACTAGTCAGTCTCATAGGAAAAATCTTTAAATGTTCAGATGCTGTCAAGCTCATAGTGACAATACAAGGTGTTCCAAAATTCTTTCTTTTCTCTCTTTAAAAAAAAAAAAAAGATTTTTTTTAATATTTATTTTTCAGTTTTTGGTGGACACAACATCTTTATTTTTTATGTGGTGCTGAGGATCAAACCCAGCGCCCTGTGCATGCCAAATGAGCGCGTTACCGCTTGAGCCACATCCCCAGCCCCCAAAATTCTGATTCTCACAAGTATTGGCAGTTGCTTTCCTTGAGTTGATAGACTTTATTCTTTCTTGAAAACTTGCCCATCCTCATTGTCCTCTTATGCTATTATTTTGGGGCCTACCTGTGATTATTTAATAAAGACAATATTTTCTTTGCACAAATATTTATAAATATTCTTGGATTCTTTTTTTAAAATATTTACTTTTTAGCTTTAGATGGACACAATATTTTGTTTTTATGTGGTGCTGAGGATCGAACCCAGTGCCCCACGCATGCCAGGTGAGCGCGCTACTACTTGAGCCATATACCTAGCCCTCTTTACAGTTGACTTTTTTTTTTTTTAACAACTCCCAAATTTAGAATCATATATTTTTGTCTTTATAATATATATGTTTCTTATTTATAGAAAGACATGGCTACTGTGTGCCATGTCTAATGCTAGGATTTTTGGGGGAAAGAAGGGGGCCTAGGGCCTAATGCCTACTAAGCAGATACTGTATCTTATTACTGAGCTATATCCCCATTACCTCATGCTAAAATTTTATGTACTTTTTTTTTTTTTACTTTATATACCTAATTATATCATTAGTCATATATTAAAAGAATATTTTAGAGTGTAAATGAAAAGACCCATTAATGTTTATCCTACCTCAACAACTTCTATGAAGTGAATACATGAGTGAAAACTTTACTGCTAATTGTGGTTTTATTTATATAGCTATAGTTACATTTTGCATAGTATTTTAGTTCTTATGAATTCTCTTTTTTCTCATCCTGTTCAGGTGGTTTCCTAGAAACATGATTGTTTGTTGGACTTGATCTCACAGCCCAGTGAGGACTCCTTTACTGATAATGTCAAGTTCAGGTTATCCTCCCAACCAAGGAGCATTCAGCACAGAACAAAGTCGTTATCCTCCCCACTCTGTCCAGTACACCTTTCCCAGCACTCGCCACCAGCAGGTAAGAAACAGATGCTGTGCAAATTGCATCTGTATGTATGCTTTTCTTATATAATACATTTGTTGACCAGAAACCAAATGTACTTGCTATTGTAATTGTTGTTTTTTAATGGCAAAAATCATTCTGAAAAAACGAGGACTCAAAGTTTGGGAATTAATTATCTCTCTTTTTATTATCATTTTTTGCCATATTTTAGAGGTTGTATGTGTCTTTTGATTGTAGGAATTGTGGAAAAGAATCAGTTGCCTTGAGTTTCTAGGTCAAGACCTGTTATGTTTCATATTCTGATTGAGTTTTGAGTTGTACAGGTAACTTGGCCTCTCTTAAGTGGTGGCCAGGATAAAGGCCTCTACCTTTTTGATTGATTTGATGGCAGGAAGATGAGTTTGTATTATTGACTTACTTTATGAAAAATAAAATATGAGATGAAATTACAGGTTTAGAGTACACTAGGGATAGTGGTGTAAGAGATTTGAAGAAACTGGAAAGGAAGAGATTAAATGGTCATAACAGGGAATAAGAAGGCAGATTTATCAGCAAAATATAGTTGAATACTGCTACATACCCCTGAGTATTCCTCTGAAGTGTGGGCATAATTACACAGCAAGGTTAGACATAGGTAGTTCTGTGTAGGGAAATATTTAGTCTTTTATCACTAAGTGTGTTAGTTGTATGTTTTGCTGTTAATCTTTTTTGGTTAAAGAAGTTGCTTTCTGTTCCTAGTTTGAGAATTTTATCATGATTAGATCTTGAGTTTTGGTTGCATGTTCTTCCTGCTCCAGTGCTGTTCTGATTACTAGTTTTGTAGGTTATTTTAATTTTTTTTTTTTTTTTAAATTATTTTTGGTACCAGAAATTGAACTCAACTCAGGGGCATTTAACCACTGAGTTGTATTCCCAACCTTTTTTTTCTTTTTCTTTTCTTTTTTTTTTTTTTGGAGACAGGGTCTTGGTAAATTGCCTAGGGCCTTGCTAAATTGCTGAGGTTGGCTTTTAACTTGCAGTTCTACGGCCTCAGCCTCCAGAGCCACTA
This sequence comes from Marmota marmota marmota, assembly GCF_001458135.2. Classification (NCBI taxonomy): domain Eukaryota; kingdom Metazoa; phylum Chordata; class Mammalia; order Rodentia; family Sciuridae; genus Marmota; species Marmota marmota. The sequence goes on from NW_025999873.1 coordinate 505,596, forward strand.
GGATTACATCTGTGTGCCACTATGCCTGGCTAGGTTATTTTTTAAAAAAGCAACTTCATTGTGTGTGTGTGTTGTGTGTGTATATAATGCAGCCATTTTATGATATATACATATTTTGACAAATTCAAATGCCCATAAACTCACCACCAAAATGGAGGTAAAGAACATTTTTATCATGCCAGAAAATTCTTATATACCTCATCCAGGTCAGCCTTCCTCCCCAACTTTCAGCGGTCTGACCTCCCATAAAACCACCAATCTGCTCTGTCATAATAGATTATATTTATTGTGCATTTCATATGGACTCTTCTGATGGCTTCTTTTCCTTCCCATAATATTTTTGAGATTTAGTCATGTCTGTCATTTTTCAGTATTAACTTTTTATTGCTAGATATGGATGTTACCTATTCTAGTTTTTAGTTATTATAAATAAAATAATTTAGAAAATATATTTATATTGTTATATATAGATTACATACAGAAGTACTGCCTTATTTTCCTTAGCAGTGTCCTTTGGTGATCATACATTTAAAATTTTTTATGAGGTCTAATTCTTTTATATTTTGTGCTTTTTGAGTTGTATCTTAAGTTTTTGCCAAACTTAAGGTTACTAAGACTTTCTATGTTTCCTTCTGTAAGTGTTATAATTTTAGGCTTTACATTTCTGTTTTGAATTAAGTTTTGTATGTGAACTGAGTTAAAAAGTTAAGTTTCAGGTTTTCATCATTAAGAATGATGTTAGCTGGGGCTGGGGTTGTGGCTCAGTGGTAGAGGGTTTGCCTAACATGTGTGAGGCACTGGCTTTGATCCTCAGCACCATATAAAAGTAAATAAATAAAAGAAAGACTTTAAAAAAAATAATGTTAGCTCAACTCAAAGTGGATCAAGGACATAGGCATTAGACCAGAAACCTGTGCCTACTAAAAGAAAAAGTAGGCTCAAATCTCCATCATGTTGTCTTAGGAACCAGATTTCTCAACAAAACTCCTAAAGTGTAAGAAGTAAAATCAAGAATCAAGAAATGGATGGTATCAACCTAAAAAGCTTCTTCACAACAAAGGAAACAATCAAGAATGTGAAGAGAGAGCCCACAGAATGGAAGAAAATCTTTTGTCACCTGCACTTCAGATAGAGCATTAATCTCTAGGATATATAAATAACTCAGAAATCTTTTTTTAAATATTTTGTTTATTTAGTTGTAGTTGGACACAATACCTTTAATTTATTTTTATGTTGTGCTGAGGATCGAACTCGGGGCTTCGCACATGCTAGGTGAGCCCTCTATTGCTGAGCCACAACCCCAGCCCACTCAAAAATCTTAACACTAAAAAAGCAAATAACCCAATCAATAAATTGGCAAAGGAACTGAACAGACACTTCACAGAAGAAATGATTGGTCAACAAATTATGAAAAAAATGTTCAACATCTCTACTAATTAGAGAAATACAAATTAAAACAACACTGAGATTTCATCTTATTCCAGTCAGAATGGCAATTACCAAAAATACAAGGAACAATAAATGTTGGCGAGGATGTGGGGAAGAAGGTATACTCATACATTGCTGATGGGACTGCAAATTGGTGAAATTACTCTGGTAAGCAGTAGGGAGACTTCTCAGAAAACTTGGAATGGAACCACCATTTGACCCATTTATCCTACTCCTTGGTATATACTCAAACAACTTAAAATCAGCATACTACAGTGAGGCAGCCATATCAATGTTTATAGCAGCTCAATTCATAGTAGCCAAGCTATGGAACCAACCGATATGCCCTTCAACAGGAATGGATAAAGAAATGTGGTACATATATGTGACGAAATATTACTTAGCCATAAAGAAGAATGAAATTGTCGCGACCCCTCGCCGGCAAGGGAAAACACGACACAGGATTCTTCTTTCAGTAGTTTATTCAGGCCTTGAGTCATGTATCATCTTCTAGCGCCCGCTCGCGACACACCCAAGCACAGCTTAATAAAGCCTCCCGCATCCCAATCCTAAGCCGCCACGTGGAGCTCTCTCATAGGGTGGTAAGGGATTTCGCGCCAACTCTCCATAAAAGGAGTTGTTTATCACAGGCCACAGCGGAAGCCGGCGCCATCTTCTAATGGCGGCCACGGTCTATAAGAATGGCTTACCACATGAAATTATGGCATTTGTGGATGGAACTGGAGACTATCAAGTTAAGTGAAGTAAACCACACCCAAAAAACCAAAGGCCAAATGTTCTCTCTGATATGTAGTTGCTAAATCACAATCAGTGGGAAGAGAATAGAAGTTCACTGGATTAGACAAAGGGGAATGAAGGGAACGAAGGGGATGGGAATAAGAAAGAAGGAATCAGACATTACTTTCCTCTGTGTGTGTGTGTGTGTGTGTGTGTGTGTATACTGTTTTAGTTGTAGGTGGACACAAGACCTTTATTTATTTTTATGTGGTGCTGAGGATCAAACCCAGTGCCTCACACGTGCTAGGCAAGTGCTCTACCACTGAGCCACACCTGCAGCCCCTTTCCTATATTCTTCTTATGTGAATACACAACCAGTGGAACACCACATCATGAACAACCACACAAATGGGAAGATATACTCCATGTATGTATGATATGTCAAAATGTATTCTACTGTCATGTATAACTAAAAAATAAATTTAAAAAAAGACTAATATTAACTTAGAAAATGTTTCCTTTTCTTGTATTTTCTTAAAAGAATTTATATAGGATTGGTGTTTTTTCTTCCTTTGATGTTTGATAGAGTATATCATGAAGCCATTGGACCTAGAATTTTCTTTTTGGCAAGAATTTAAATTATGAACTCAGTTTCTTTAGTAGTTATATATATATTTTAATTCTTTAAAAAACATTTTTTAGTTGTAGTTGGACACAATACCTTTATTTATGTATTTGTTGGTTTGTTTGTTTGTTTATTATGTGGTGCTGAGGATTGAATCCAGGGTTTCACACGTGCTAGGTGAGCACTCTACCGCTGAGCCACAACCCCAGCTCCTCTTTGATAGTTATTATTCAGAGTTTCTATTTTCTTCTGGAAGCAGTTTGAGTAAACTCTAAGAACAACCTTAAATTTATTGACAAAAGTTACACTATTCCATTATGGTTTCAATGTCTTTGACACATGTTAGATGTTATTCCTTATATTGATAATAAGTGGATTTTTTCCTTTTTTCTTTAATCAGCCTGCCTAGAGGCTTATCAATTTGATGGGTTCTTTCTTTGAAAAACAGACTGTGGTTTCATTTTTTTCACTTGGTTTTTTTTTTTGAGTTCTGGCTTTTGTGGTTTCTAATTTTTAAGTATGTGTTCTTTTTTTTCGTAACAGGGATTGAACTTGGGGTGCGCTTAATAATTGAAGCACATCCCCATCCTTTTTATTTTGAGACTAGATCTCTCAGAGTTGCTTAGGGCTTCACTACATTGCTGAGGCTGGCTTTAAATTTGTGATCCTCCAGCCTCAGCAGTCTCCCAAGCTGCTGGGATTACAGACATGCACCAGTGTGCCCAGTTTAAGCCTGTGTTCTTTTTATCATTGTTCATTTATATATAAAATGCCTCTTCCCAACCTCTGGTTACTTTTAAGATTTTTATCTTTATCACTGGTTTTTCAACAATTTGGTTGGGATGTACCTTTCTTGAGGTTTTGTTTTGTGGTACCACAGATGGAACTCGGGGGCAGTCAACTACTGAGCCACATCCCCGGCCCTATTTTGTATTTTATGTAGAGACAGGGTCTCACTGAGTTGGCTTAGCGCCTTGCTGTTGCTGAGGCTAGCTTTGAACTCTCCATCCTCCTGTCTCAGCCTCCTGAGCTGCTGGGTTGACAGGTATGCGCCATCACACTTGGCTCTTTTCTTGTGTTTTTTGAATGAGTATGTTATTATTTTTGGCATTTACCAAGCATCTTCTTTGGATTCATAGTTTTTATAATATTTGGGCAATTTTGGGATATTTCCTTTCTTCAATTTTTTTTTCTGTCTCAATAGTTACTCATATTTTGTATTATCCCACAAGTCACTAGGCCTTTTTCATTTTTACTTTTATTTTTTTAATATTTTTTTGGTTGTAGATGGACACAATACCTTTATTTATCTTTATTTGGTGCTGAGAATTGAACCCAGCGCCTCACACATACAAGGCGTGTGCTCTACCACTGAGCCACATCCCCAGCTCCCATTTTTAGTTTTATTTTATCCATTAGTTTGGTTTTCCAATAGCTTTCACAACCAGTGATCTGCTTCTTGTGTAGTTTCCCACCTGCTTTTTTAAAAACTTTTTTATACTTGTTTATGGACCTTTATTTAACCATTTATTTATATGTGGTACTGAGAATCGATACCAGTGCTGCATACATGGTAGGAAAGTGCTCTAACACTGAGCCACAACCCCAGACCTTCAACCTGCTATTAATTTCATCCAATGACATTCTCATTACAGATATTGGATTTTTTGATTGAAATTTGAATATTTGAATTTTATACACTGTTTTGGTGTTGGTTTTTGTTGTATTCCTTTAAAGAGGGTTGGATTTGTTGATAGACAAATTACCTTTTAGGCTTGTTTTTAATCTCTTAGGGCAGATCTAAAATAGACTTTGTGTTCTAATTTAACCCCTGATTAATTATAAGCTTTTGTCCTCTGGAGGGTCTGTATAGTCACTGAGATTTCTTCACTTTTTTGGGGGTGGGTACCAGGGGTTGAATCCAGAGGCACATCCCCAGCCCCACTTTTTTTTTTTTTTTTGAGACAGGGTCTCTCTAAGTTGCTTAGGTCCTCCCTAAATTGCTGAGGCTTTTGTTTGAACTGGGATCCTCCTGCCTCAGCCTCTTGAGCTGCTGGAATTATAGGCATGAACTACCATGTCTGGGTTCATATATATGTATATGTGTATTTTTTTTAAAGGTTTTTTTCAAGAGGAGATTCAAATGAATATTGATCTCAAGTGAACTCTGGGAATTATTTGCTTTATGGTTCTCCCTAATTGTTCTTTCATCATAAGTTGTTTGTAATTATTTTCTTTAAAATTGTTTTTGTCCAGCCTTGTGCTTTTTCTATTCAAAGATTTAAAGGAACTGAAATTCATATTTCAAAAAAAATCTTTATATAACTCCCTTCTCTGCCAGACATGGTGTCTCATGCCTGTAATTGGAGCAACTCAGGAGATTGAGACAAGAGGATCTCGGGTTCAGGGCCAGTCTCTGGAATTTAGCGAGATCCTCAGTAACTTAGTAAGACCCTCTCTCAAAATAAAAACTAAAAAGGACTGGGGATGTAGCTCAATGGTTTTATCCCCACTACCACAAACAAACAAACAAAACTTCTTCTCTTTGGAAGTCTTCTCCAACAATTTTGGTCATCTGACTTCTCCAAACCTGTGCCATTCTTTCTTCCCAACTGTAAGGCAGTGTTTATATTCCCTACCCAAGGCTGCAGTTTGGAAATTGCCTTTAGGTAGAAAGTCTGGAGTATGGCAGGTAGGATTCACCTCGTTTGTTTAGTTTCTCATGGACATTATGTTCTGTGCTGCCTGTTGCCCAGTATGTGAAACTAATTACTACATTTTATGAGTAGTTAATTCTGAGTAATATTATTTCCTCAAAACTGGAAGCTGTAGAGCTCTATTGTTTCTTTTATTTCACTCTTTACTTTTGGATCAAATTTGTCTTATTGAATTCATCCTCTAGAAATTCTCACATGTCTGGGAGTACAGCTGAGTGAGGGTATGTGTTCAGTCTCTTGCACCACAAAATAAAACCAAAACCAAAATTTCAGAGAGACTATGTGGTTGGTATATTTTTATGAGTTCTTGAATTCTGAAAAGTTTGTAGCCCTAAAATTTGGATGATCTGGTTTTAAAATTTGTAAATTAAAAGTAATTTTCCTCTGGACTTGGAATTTGCTCTAGTCTGTTTGCTTCTATTCATTGGTGATGAAAAGGCTGCTTTTCTTTTTTTTCTTTCTTCCTTCTTTTCTTTTTTTCTAATAGGAAACCTGTTTTATATTTCTTGGAGATTATAGTAAAACTTTTATTTTATCATTGAGTTTCTAAACTTTTCATGTGTCCAGTGTGGATTAATTTTTAAATATAATAGTGCTTTTTCCCTGGGCCTTTTTAAATCCAAGGATTATGTTTTTTTCTTACTTCTGAGAAATTCTGTTCTGTTCTTTCTTAGAAAATCTCTCACCTGTGGAGGTGGATATTTGAACTTATTACTCTAACTCCTTTATTTAATATCTTTATATTTTATATTTTCTCTTTTGTGCTCTAAGCGAACTTCTGTCTTTTTTTTCTTTGCCCTTTACCTTTCTGTTTAACAACTGTTTAATTTCAGAGATCAAATTTTTAATTTCTCTGATCACTATTTGATTTTTTTGAGGATATTATATTCTCATGTATTTTTCTACTTTTGCCTATTCCCTTGGATGTAACTTCTTTTTTCTTTTTTAAAATTCTTTTTTTTTATATTTATTTTTTAGTTGGACACAATATCTTTATTCATTTTTATGTGGTGCTGAGGATCAAACCCAGGGCCTCGCACTTGCTAGGCGAGCGCTCTGCCGCTGAGCCACAACCCCAGCCCTAAATTCTTTTTTCTTTTGGAGGCTTTTAAAAGAATTAAAATTATTTTTGTCTTCGGTGTTTTGTTTTGCTTTGTTGTTTTCAACTTTGTGTCTGTTTTCAACTTTGTATTTGAAAGGTTCTGGACATCTCACTTTAATTTGTTCATGATTTCAAAAATTTTTTGTTGGCACAGAGTTCACATTAACAGAAAAGCCACCATTTAAAGTGTCTAATACAGTGGATTTTAGTGTATTTACTATGTTGTGTAATCATCACTATTGTATAAATTCAGAACATTTCCATCGCCTGAAACAGAACTCCATATCTAATAGCAGTCTCAATTCTGCGCCCCCCCCCCGCCCCCGCATCCTCTGGCAATCTCTAATCTATATCTCTATGAATTCGCCTCTTGTACAAATTTAATATAAATGGAATAATATATGTGGCCTTTTTATCTGAATACTTCTTTTTTTAATATATTTTTTAGTTGTCAATAGACTTTATTTATATGTGGTGCTAAGAATTGATCTCAGTGCCTCACACATGCTAGTTAAGCAGTTGACCGCTGAGCCACAACCCCAGCCCTATCCAACTTTCTTTTTAAACTTATAATTTTTTTAGGTTCTTAACTTGTGCTGAATAATATTCTATTGTATGGATATACCATGTTTATTTATTCATTCATTAGTCTTTGGGCATTTGGGTGCTTCTTTTTTGATAATTGTGAGTAGTGGTCCTGAGAATTTGTTTTGTGTCTAGTTGGGTACTTTTAATTCCTTTGGGCATGGATCTTGTATATATATACCAAATTCCTTGGTTATTTAGTAATTTTGTGTTTAACATCTGTTTATGATTGAGTTACCACAATAGATTTGTTATGAAAAGAAGCTTTTGCTAAAAAATCAAGAGCAGACAAATTAGCTTAAGGCTAAGTATAATGGTGCACACTTGTAATTTCAACTGTTTGAGAGACTGAAGCAGGAGGATTGTTTGAGTCCAGGATTTCCAGGCTAGTGTAGGCACCATAACAAAACCCTATTTTTTAAAAAACAATAACAACAACAATGGATTTTTCTTTCTTCTTCTTCCTTCTCATCTTCCTCTTCCCCTCTCCTTTCCCTCTGTCCCCCCTCTTCTTTCTTCCTCCCTATTTCTTCTATCTTATCCCCACCCCTTCCCAGCTGTTGTAAGGTGAACAGCTTTTTCTCTGCTACATCCTTCCACTGTGATGTTCTTTTGCCTCACCTCAGGCCCAAAGCAGTGGACTGTAAGGACACTGAGACTCAACTTGGTTTGGCCAAGTGTTCGATCAAGGGGCCTTGGGCCTGGTGATTCTTGTCAGGGAAAGCGGGTAGAAAAGAAAATCATACAAAAAGGAAAATAAGTATAAAGACATTTACCTAGCTATGGTACAAAAACAATGACTCTTAACTACCAGGTTAATTTTCAGACTTCAGTTTCTTCATTTGTCAAAATGCATTGATGTAACTAGGTTATGTATGTGGCCCTTCTAACTATTCATTTTTAGTTTGGAATACTTTCTAGGATTTCATATTGAATACTAGAGTTTGAGATTTTACTTATGTGAACAGTACACATTGGGAGTTACAGTAATATGTTATTAGAGGGATGAATAAAATATAGGCTGAACTTCAGATTTCATTTTGAGTTATTTTTCATGATAAGCAGTTAAAATGTTGATTGTTTTAGTTTTATGGGGAAGAATTGGCTAAGTGAAGGATTGAAGTCTTCATTGCTGTTTCCTTAACTAATTATTTTGATTAATTATGCTTTTCAGTTATTGGTTAATAGCTAATTTTTTGTTATTTTAATATCAGGAGTTTGCAGTCCCTGACTATCGCTCTTCTCATCTTGAAGTTAGTCAGGCATCACAGCTCTTGCAGCAACAGCAACAACAGCAGCTTCGAAGACGACCTTCCTTACTTTCAGAATTTCACCCAGGGTCTGACAGGTAATGGAATTTTTAAAAGGATTATAATTTGGTCATTTCGTTTTTGGGGGAGGGTGGTGTGCCGGGGATTGAATGCAAGGGCACCTGATTACTTAGCTACGTTCCCAGCCCTATTTTGTATTTTATTTAGAAACATGGTCCACTGAATTGCTTAGCAACTCACTTTTGCTGAGGCTGGCAAAAGTGATCTTGCCTCAGCCTCCTGAGCTGCTGGAATTACAGGCCTGTGCCACCAAGCCTAGTTTGCAGTTTCTTTTATTATTATTTTTCACTAACCAAGATATGAGTGGGCATTTATAATTTATATTTTGAGCCCTTTATATTGTTTGATCTTCTATAGTAGTTATCACAATAGTTATCAAGTTTTTAAAACTTGTTTCCACAACATTAATGTTAATGTTGGGGGAAATAATGGATACCTATGTTTGAATCCTGGTAACCTTGGTTGTTTTATATAAACTAATGATGTTCTTTCTCAATTTATACTACATACTGGAACCACCTGGGATAACCAAGTCCCCTCACAGAACAATTAAATCACTCTCTGAAGTTGTACCCAAGTATTAGTTTAGTGTCTATAGTTTCCTAGGTGAGTTTCATTTGCAGCTAGGGTTGTAAGTTTCTGACTTAGACTATTTCAGCTTTAATTTTCTGACTTGTAACAACGGGGATATTAATGCCATGGTGTTCAAAGTAAATAGTAAATTTCCATCAGTTAGAGTAGTCCCTGTATGTGGTAGTCTTTTTCTCCAATGTCTTTACCATCTCTTCTTTTACTTTTTTTCAATTATAAAGTTTTTTTAAAATAAATTTATTGCATATATTTAAGGTATGTGTATAACATGATGCTATGGTACACATATAAATAATTAAAAGGTTACTGTACTGAACAAACTAACATATTCATAATTTCCATTGTTGCTCCCCTCTTTTCCAGCAAGAGCAACTAAAATTGACCCACTTGGCATGCATCCCAAATACGGTTTTATTGCCTAGTCCTAGTGGTATAGGTCAGATCTTTGAACTTGTCATCCTACATATCTGGTACTTTGTATCATCTGACTACATCATCCTATTTTCATCTTTCCTCTGCCTTTGGAACTGCTGTTTTGTTCTCTATCTCTAGCCATTTTTCTTTTGTACTAGGGATTTAACCTAGGGGAACTTTATCACTGAGCCACATCCCTGGCCCTTTATATTTTTTATTTGAGACAGGGTCTTGCTAAGTTTCTTAGGGCCTTGCTAAGTTACTAAGGCTGGTCTCAAACTTGTAATCTTCTTGCCTCAGCCTCCTCAGTTGCTGGGATTACAAGCGTGTGCTACCATGCCCTGGGTATATTCTAATTTTTTTAAAAGTTTTTTTTTTTATATATACTTTTTAGTTGTAGATAGACACAATACCTTTATTTTTATTTGGTGCTGAGATTCAAACCTAGTGCCTCACACATGCTAAGTAAGCACTCTACCACTGAGCTACAACCCCAGCCCCATATATTTGAATTTTTAAAAAAAGATTCCATATGTAAATGAGATCATGCGATAATTTTTTTTCTGTGTCTGGTTTATATCACTTAGCATAATGTCCTCCAGGCCCATCCATGTTGTGGAAAATGGGTAGATCTCATTCATTTTTTTTTTAAACCTGAATAATGTATACACACATGTACACACATCAGTTTCTTTATCAACTTATCCATCAATAGACAGATTTTTTTTCTTTTTTCATATCTTGGCTATTATGAATGATGCTGACTAAAATCAGAGTGCAGACGTCTTTCATTTCTTTTTAGTATATGTTCATAAGAGGGATTGCTGGTTCATATGATAGTTCTATTTTTATTTCTTCAGAAACCTTCATACTCCTTTCCACAATGATATACTATTCACATTCCTGGCAATAGTGTGCAAGAGTTCACTTTTCTCCAAACCCTTGTCCACATTTGTTATTGTTTGATATTTTGATAATGGCCATTCTAATAGGTAGGAGGTATTATCTTATATATGGTATTTTTTTTTTTGAGAGAGAGAAAAGAGAGAGAGAATTTTTTTTTAATATTTATTTTTCAGTTTTCAGTGGACACAACATCTTTATTTTATGTGGTGCTGAGGATCGAACCCAGCGCCCTGCACATGCCAGGCGAGTACGTTACCGCTTGAGCCACATCCCCAGCCAATATAATGATTTTTAAAAATATTTTTTTAGTTGTAGATAGGCACAATATGTTTATTTATTTTTATGTGGTGCTGAGGATCAAACAGAGGGCTTCATACCTGCAAGGCAAGAACGCTACCACTGAACTACCCCAGCCCCTTATATAGTGGTTTTGATAATGGTGTTGAGTAATTTTTCGTGTAACTTAACAATTTATTTATTTTTTCCTTTTTCCTCAGTACCAGAGATTGACCTCAGGGACACTCGACCGCTGAGCACATCCTCAGCCCTATTTTGTATTTTATTTAGAGACAGGGTCTCACTGAGTTGCTTAGCACCTTGCTTTTGTTGAGGCTGCCTTTGAATTTGCAACTCTCCTGCCTCAGCCTCCTGAGCTGCTGGGATTACAGGCATGTGCTACCATGCAAGGCTCATGTAACTTAACAATTTTTATGTTTTCTTTGAAGAAATGTCTATTCAGGGTTTTGGGGAGTTTTGCCTCTTCTTTTTTCTTTCCTTTCTTTTTTTGGGAAGTACTGGGGATTGAATCCTGGGCATTGTTCATGCTAGACAACTAACCACTCTACCACTGAGCTGTGTTCCTAGCTTCTTTTTAAATTTTAATATTAAGGAGCTGGGTACAGTGGTGCATGACTGTAATCCCAAGGATTTGGGAGATTGAGGCAGAAGAATCTCAAGTTTGAGGCCACCTTGGGCAAATTTAGACCCTTTCTCAAAATAAAAAACAAACAAACAAAAAAATAGTTTGGAAAGTAGCTGAGTGGTAGTAAGCCCCTGGGTTTGATCCCCAGTATTGGGAAAAAAATTTATTGTACCAGATTATAGTAGAACTTTCATTGATTATAATGTTAGCTGTGGGTTTTTCATAAATGGTCTTAATTATGTTGAGGAACTTCTATATCCAAATTGTTAGGGTTTTTTTCCCATTATTTTTTTAAATTTTATTTATCTTCAGTGGTAGGTGGACATAATAACTTTATTATTTATGTGGTGCTGAGGATTGAACTTGGTGCCTCACAAGTGCTAGGCAAGTTCTCTACCACTGAGCCACAACCCCAGCCCAAGTGTTAGTTTTTATCAGGAAAGGATGTTGGAAGATGGAGATGTATCTCAGTGGTAGATAGCTTGCCTAGTATGTATGAGGCCCCTAGGTTCGATTCACTGCACTGGGAGTAGGGGCAGGGAAAAAGAGTTGGATTTTGTTGGATGCTTTTTCACATCAATTGATGTTATGTTTTTTCTTAATGTGATGTAACACATGGATGGGTTTGTATATGCTAAACCAGTCTTTCATGCTTGGGATAAATTCCACTTGGTTATGATGTATTTTTTTTTTGAGGGGGGTTACTAGGGATTGAACTCGGGGGGCACTCAACCACTGAGCCACATCCCCAGCCCTGTTTTGTATTTTATTTAGAGATAGGGTCTCACTGAATAGCTTAGCGCCTCACTGTTGCTGAGGCTACCTTTCAACTTGTGATCCTCCTTCACAGCCTCCTGATCTGCTGGGATTACTGGTGTTGTGCTAGTTGCTCGATGCTGAGAGCCATAGCCGAGTCGGAATGACGCATGGTGTATCATCTTTTTGATATATTTTTGGATTCATTTGCTAATATTTTATTGAGGATTTTTGCATCAGTAATCTATCAGAGAGACTGGCCTATTGTTTTCTGGTTTAGGAATCAAGGTGATGTTGGCCTCATAAAATGTGTTTGGAATTAGCCCTCAAGCTCTCATTTTTTGAATAGTTTAAGATTTGTAGTATTAATTTTTCTTTGGATATTTTGTAAAATTCAGCCTGAAGCCATCTCATCCTGGACTTCTCATTTCTGGGAAATTATGATTGCTTCTTCAATTTGTGTGTGTGATTGGTTTGGTCAGACTTTCTATTTCTTTATGATTCAATCTTAGTAGGTTATATTTTTCTAGGAATTTATTTATTAGTGACAAATAATTATAACAGGCCCTTATTATCTGTTTTAGTTCTGTGATATCTGTAGTAATTTCTTTACTATTCACTATACTTATTAAATTTCTTTTCTAGTTTTCAATAGTATAAGGAACCTTATTTCCTATCTTTAAAATGTGTTTACTTGTTTAGATATTATGATGATAAGATTTAAAATTATTTGGCTACATTTAAAATTACTATATATATACTTTTTGGTGAAATTTGTAGAGATAATTTATGTTAACCCTCCCCAATTTCTAACAAATATTCAAAAGTAGTTTTTAAAAAGGTTTAAAATTTTTAAGTTGTATGAAAAAAAGAAAAGTAATCTTACTTCTACCATGAACTTGGAAAAATGAGATTTAGGGAAAGGAATTAGAAGGAAATTTGAATGACTTGACCTCCTGTTACCTACTTTTTTTTTTTTTTTAAAGAGAGAGAGAGAGAATTTTTTTAATATTTATTTTTTAGTTTTTTCGGAGGACACAACATCTTTATTTTTATGTGGTGCTGAGGATCGAACCTAGCGCCTTGCACATGCCAGGCGAGCGCGTTACTGCTTGAGCCACATCCCCACCCACTTTTAACTCTCAAAGAAGCAGTGTTGAGAGAAAGAAAGAGGGTCAGTAATATCCTAGGATTTCTCATGCATATTTCCTAATTGGAGAAAAGTTAAATGGGGGTGATAGTGAATGGTATGCTTAGACATTCCCATTCTGCTGTCTTGGTTTCTCAGTGGCTGCAGATAGAGGACCTGTGGTGTGAAATTTTCCAGGGTGATGAGCAAGCCCTCGGGAGTAATTTATATGTCTGTTTGGAAGAGTAGATCAGCAGAGGCTTGAACACAGCAAATACATACCTGGAAAGAGAAATTAAAGAAAACTCAGTGTGCCCTCCCCCCAAAAAGCCTTTTGTGTAAGAAACACAAACCAAGAATATACCCTATTAGTGCAGTGTACTGTTGATGAACTTAAAATGATACATTCAAAAATAAAATAAGACAACCAAAGAAATAAAATGATTGATTGGACATTCAGATATCACCCTGCCCACCTTTATAAAATCAGTATATAAAATGAAAAGGATCAAGGAATAAAATAAGGTATGATTGAAAGTAAGAAGTCTTGACAGAATCAGAATGAATGCAGAAGGACAAAGTTTAGGCAGTTACAAAGAAGTAGAAAAATATGAAGATCATCTAACATGATAACATATATTTCTGGACTGGAGAAACTTGTAAAGTATAGAAATTATGTAATTGAACAACAAATGTTTTCCCCTTAAAGTTTAAGAGGAACTCTAGGTTGGCAGAGGGTTTTCTTGTGGGCTAGCAATAACTTTGATTCTTTGTGCTGTGTTGACTGGCTTGGCCTTTAACCTCATGACAGATGGTAGTTTTTTTCCCCCATTTTTTTTTAATTGTTGCATTATAGTTCTACATAATGGTGAAATTTGTTGTTACATATTCCTGTGTGCATAACTTGGCCAATATTATTCCCCATTTACCCGCTTTCCCTTTACTCTTTCTTCCCATGGTGTCCTTAATCTACTGATCTCCCTTCAGTTTTCATGAGACCCCCCCCTCCCCAACTTTCTTTTCCTTTTTCTTCTTTAGTTTTCACATATGAGGGAAAACATATGACCCTTGACCTTCTGAATTAGGTTTATTTTGCTTAACATAGTATTCTCAAGCTCTATCCATTTACCTGCAGATGACCTAATTTCATTTTTCTTTATGCCTGAGTAAAACACTGTTGTTTGTATGAATGTATGTGGATCACATTTTCTTTATCTTTTCATCTGGTTCCATAGTTTGACTATTGTGAATTGTGCTATTATAAACATGCATATGCCTGTTTCCTTATAATAAGTATGATGACTTTAATTCTTTATCATAAATACTGAGGAGAGGTATAGGTGGTTCATGTAATGGTTTCATTTCTAATGTTTTGAGGAAACTCCATATTGATTTCCAGAGTGGTTATACTAATTTTTACAAACCCATCAACAATGGAAAAGTATTTTTTTCCCCTACATCTTCTCCAGCATTTATTATTGTTTGTATTCTTAATAGCTGTCATTCTGACTGGAGTAAAATGTGTTTGATAGTTACTTCTGGCTAATGAGTGGAGGATGAATCTCTTGATTAATGTAGCTATTGTTGTTGAAATTGTGAAGTGCAAGCTCTTCAACTTTGTTCTTTTTTTCCCAAGGTCATGTTGACATTCCATATAAATTTTTTAATTTTTTTAGTTGTCAATGGACCTTTATTTTATTTATTTATATGCGGTGCTGAGAATCTAACCCAGTGCCTCACACGTGCTAGGCAAGCGCTCTACTACCGGGCCACAACCCCAGCCCCTCCATATAAATTTTAAGATAGTCTTTCTACTTCTTTAAAAAAATGCCAATGGGAGTTTGATGGAGATCACATTGAATGACTCTGTTAAGTTACTTTGTATTAGCTCAACAGTGTTACATCTTCCAATGCATGAACATGAAATTTCTTACTGTTTTGGAGGAGGGGGCACTGGAGATTGAACTCAGGGGCACTTGACCACTGATCTACATCCCCAGACCTATTTTTTTTTTTTTTTTTATTTAGAGACAGGGTCTCACTGAGTTGCTTAGTACCTCACTTTTGCTGAGGCTGGCTTTGAACTTGTGATCCTCCTGGAGATTATAGGCGTGTGCCACAAGCACCCAGCTAAATTTCCTACTTTTTTTTTTTTTAATCTTTTATTCCAGCTGTGTTTTCTGAGTTTCAGTGTTTAAGTCTTGATCCTCCTTGGTCAAATTTTATTCTTATTTCATTCGGGTGCTATTGCAAATAGAATTATTTTTAAAATCCTTCTCAGGTTGTTCAAAGCTAGTATGTGGAATACAATGGGATTTTGTGTGTTGATTTTTGTGTCCTGCAACTTCATTGCATTTGCTTATTTACTCTTAAGCATTTTATGTGACTTCTTTAGTGTTTTCTATGTAAGAGATTATGTCTTCTGTGAACAGGAATGTGTTTCCAATTTTGGACACTTTTTATTTCTTTTTCTTGCCTGATGGTCTGACAAGAATGTCCAGTGGTGAAAGCAGTCATCCTTGTTTTATTCCTAAAGCTTCTTGCTCCACTGTTTTTTGTGACAAGGTTCCTCATTTTAAGAGGTCATGGAATTTTGTGTTTTAAATGAGGTTTACAATTTTTGAAGTATAATTTTATAGGCCTTAGCATTTTTTATCATCTCTCCTAAACATGAAACCCAATGATTATGTTTTCAGTGAAATGTTGTTTTTTTGAGATGTTAATTTAAAGCTTGGCCATAAAGTAAAATATCACCTCTGTAAATACTTTGGTAGAAAATTGTCAAGTTAATGAATACCCATAACCAAGACTCTGTAATACATCATGTAGACAAATAACAGATGCATCCTAACTTTCAAGACACTTTTTTCTTTTGGGGGGAAATTTAGAATTTTGGGGGTCAGGATGATGTGCTAAGAAACAGCATTGGAAAAAACTTGGTCTTTTTTTTCTTTTCTCTTTAGTGGTAGTAGGGATTGAACTCAAGTCCTCCCACATGTGATACAAGTGTTCTCCCACTGAACTACACCCATCCTACCCCCTTATTTATTTTCAAATAGGGCCTCACTAGTTTGCCTACACTATCCTGGACCTTGAATCCTTCTGCCTCAGCCTCCCTAGTAGCTGGGATTATAATTCTGTGCCACTCTGCCTGGCATGTAATAGACCAATCTTTAAGACTCGATGACACCTTACTTCAAGTCACTTGGCTCTCCATGTAGCAGTAGCTGGGAGTTTTTTTTTGTTTTTTTTTTTTCCTGCTTATTTTTATTATTGGTTGAAAAATCCTCAGATCTGGAATTCATTTTTTATGGCATAGGGTTTAAAACTATTTTATGGATATCCTTTAGGAACTTGTAATTTCTTTTGCAAATCAAAATCTTTTGTCATTTACTTCCAGATTTTTTTTTTTTTTTTTTTTTTACCATCCTTCCCTTCCCTGCCAAAGAATCTGTTATTAGAATTAGAAGTTTAATAGTACTCTAGTACGGTATATATTATTCTGAGTTGAGCAGGAGGCAGGAAGCAGTTCACTTTGAAAATAAACACAAATTTTTAATTTATTTAAAAGTCTTACCAGGATGTTAGAAGTATCACTTAAGAATTTTCAAGAATTTTTTTTGGTTGTTGTTATACGTATTAGGCCTCAAGAGAGGAGAACTGGATATGAACAGTTTCACCCAGGCCCATCCACAGTGGATCATGATTCACTGGAATCCAAGCGACCACGTCTGGAGCAGGTTTCTGATTCCCATTTTCAGCGTGTCAGTGCTGCGGTTTTACCTTTAGTGCACACGCTGCCAGAAGGATTGAGGTCTTCTGCAGATGCTAAGAAGGTAAATATTTGTTCTCTTGCCCTGTGGAGCTATAGGTTTGTAATGTTTATTTAGCCATATTCAGGCACAGTGCCTAAAAGACAGTCCAGTTATGCCACTCCCTAAAGGCTACTGCTAATAGGAAAGTAAAAATTTTGTTAAATAGAACCATATAACACAGATTTAGTTCTCCAGACTTTAAAGTCAGTACTTTTGACTTTTTAGGAAATGAAAACAATCTGAGAACTGATAAAGAAAAATTTCTGTTGGCTAATTCTCAGAAATTTGGACTGACTTGCTGCACTATAAAATATGGTCTGAGGCACTCAAGACTACCAGTTTTGTCAAATTTAAATTATATTTTAAATAAGCCCCTATAATGTAGTAGCAATTTATTAACTTACTACATAGGCGAAAACACATTTTAGGTACAGTTTAACTATAGTTTTTAATGTAGAAAAAAATTTGCTTCTAATTTATATAAGTATTACAAATACAGAAAACTTGGAAATGATAGAGGAAAGAAGTGATGTAATTTATTTGCAGATAATGACTCCCTTATTTCGTTAATTTTTAAATAAAATTTTGTATATTTACTGCACTATGTGATATTTGATATATATGTATATTTTGGAATGAGTCAATCAAACTAATTAACGTATTTTTTACCTCTTGTAGTTGCCTTTTATGTGGTAAGAAAATTTAAAATCTCTTAGCAATTTTCAAGTATATAATATATTATGGTTAACTAGAGTCATTCGTACATTCAGATGGAACAAATACTTTTAGTGTTAACTATATTTTGTGACATTTCAAATAATGCATAGAGTGAATTTATGAGAGTTCTTTTAAGCTCACATTATTTTTCCTCTTGTGTTTGTTATTACCCTTCTTTTGTGAAATGTGTCCCTGTATTATGCTTTTGCTTTGTTGTTATGCTTATCTTTTTCAGTGGTCTGTTTTCCTTATTAAATTTGTAGAGTAGGAAATACCTAACAAGTAGGTATTGAATAAATACTTGTTTTAAAATAAGTTAAGAAATGCTTAACAGTGGCATATTAACCATTTTTATTAACATCTGTTAATGCTTTCCCCACTGTCTTTTGTCTTAATTTTTTTTTTTTTTTTTTGAAGCAGGGGCACTTAACCACTGAGTCACATCCCCAGCCCNAACTAAAAAATAAAAAAAAAAAATATTAAAAAAAAAAAAAATAGCTGTCTGGATGTTGCATGAAGGTGGGGACAATGTTTCGATTGTAATTTTGTGCCTAAATTCTGTCATATAAGGATGTACTCAGGAGTTTTATCTTTTTGTTAAATATTTAATCAGAAAGGAAGTCGTGGAAAATATTGATATGTAATACCAATTCTTAGGGCATGCATCAGAATTACCTGTGGAGCATTTTCAAAATCTACTGATGAAAGTATAATGTTTTACATTTATACATAATTATATAACACAAATATTAATATAACATGGAAGTCCGGATGATTCATTAAATATTTTTCTCTGTACATTAATGTTTCAAAGTTTTCAGGAACAAGCTGTCTCACAATTAAAGAAGACCTTAAGAAAATTAACAAAGTCTGCAGTTAGTCTTCATTTAGTGCCAGAGTAGCTGGTTTAGTGAATTCAAGATCGTTATGCTTTGGTGGGTGACTCAAGAGGAATGGAGACAGAAGGATTGCAATTTCAAGGCCAGCCTCAGCAATTTAGTGATGCCCCAAGCAACTTATTGAAATGCTGTCTGAAAATGAAAAGGGCTAGAGATGTGGCTTAGGGGTAAAGCACTCCTAGGTTAAATATCCAGTCCCAAAAAAAGAAGAATTACTATGCCTTTCATGGTATTAGTGAATGTTAAAAAGATATTATAAAGATATTTCCGCCTATATTTTGTTTTTTAAGGTTGATGGGGAGATGGTCATACCCCAGATATGATTTCTTATTTTGAAGACACTGTTTTCTTTTGAAAACTAGTAACTTCAAGAATTTATATTGTAACAGAGGAAGCATGAAGTACAGGGTTTAAGGCTGCTAGAGATAAACTGCATATTAAACCTAAATGATACAGGAATTTAACTGTATTATTGATCTATTGTTATTTAAATTTTTTTTAGATTTATATGTGTGTATATACATATATATATATACATATACTTTTTTTTTTTTTTTTTTTAGAGGTTCTAGAGATAGGCCTTGTGCATATTAGGCAACTATTCTGCTTCTGAGCTATATTATTCTTTGTTTTATTAAGGCTTCCTTATAGAGTTTATAGGATTTTAGGATGTAGCCACCATCATCTTTTCTCCAGATGTCCCTTTTATTAAGTGTGTGCTATGTCAGGTTTAGCCTTTTTAGGCTTTTTAGCAATATACATGTTATGTTTTAGCTGCGGTCTCTGTAGCAAAGTGGTTTGAGACAATTATTTAGGTATCTCTTCTGTACATTCTTGGTTTAGAATTAGAACCAGCTAGGTTTTGTTTGTTTTTTGGTACTAGGAATTGAACCCAGGGGCACTTAACCACTGAGCCACATCCCAGCCCCTTTTTATATGTAGAGACAGGGTCTTGTCAAGTTGCTTAGGGCCTTGCTAAGTTGCGGAGGCTGTCTTCAAACACTTGATTCTCCTGCCTCAGTCTCCCGAGCCTCTGGGATTACAAATCAGCACCACTGTACCAGGCTCATTATTTAATACCTGTTAGGTTTTTACAGTTTCACTTATCATTCTCATTCTGGGCTTCTCATAGCCTAAAGAAAACTAAAACCTCAAACTAAAATTCATTTGTTTTATGACCTGGCTTATATCTTTACCTCATATTGGAAGTTAGTGATTTTGTGTGTGTATTGTGATAGTAGATTTTGGGTGGAGGGGCTTTCATTCTTTTGCAGATTTGTTGGTGGAATTGATGAAGTTTTTCTTTTCTTTTCTTTTTCTTTTTTTTTTTTTGTGTGTGTGTGTAAAGTAAGATGATGGTTTTTCACTAAAGAGAGATTACATGTGTTATAGTATGGACAGGCTTAGTTGTCTATCTGCTTTACGATGGTAGGCCTAGAAATGGTAAGAACAAATGTTCCTAGGTCTGACTTCTGTGCCTCAGCTTTGATCCTTAGAAATTCTGAAAACTCTGTGTGTGTGTGTGTGTGTGTGTGTGTGTGTGTGTGTGAGAGAGAGAGAGAGAGATAGATAGATATTGGGGATTGAACCCAGGGCCTTATACATGCTGAGCATATACTGTACCACTCAGTTACATCCCCCAGGCCCTGAAAAATTTTTGATAGGAGTTCTTGGCCATATCATAGCTGTTAAGTTGGGTGGACACACAGGTTTTACCTGGAGAGACACTATTTTTTATTCTTATTTTAAAGAGCCGTTGCAAGAAAATGGCTCAGAAATTTATCTCTTTCTTTCCTTTCCTTTCCCTAGAATTTCCCAGTAGTGTCAGTATTGTTACTGAAGACTGATCAACCACCTGGCCACCTCACTGTGTATAGCTTTTAGGGTCTTCAAAATAGTGAATGATTCATCTAAACTAGAAAAGTTCTGTAACCATCTGTGGGATTTATGTATGTACATTTGCTTGTGTGTGGATATGAAAATTGGTAGTAAGAGACTGCTGTTAGGGAAATAGTACACATGGCTCTGCTGTATTTTAAAAGTTACTTTTTCAGTTAAGACCATCTTGACTCTTAAACAGCCAGTGTGCTGTTAGTGAGAAATAAATTGCTGGTCTCAAATTTCTTTAAAGGATCCAGCATTTGGAGGCAAACATGAAGCTCCATCTTCTCCAATCTCTGGGCAACCATGTGGAGATGATCAAAATGCTTCACCTTCCAAGCTTTCAAAAGAAGAGTTAATACAGAGTATGGATCGTGTAGATAGAGAAATTGCGAAAGTAGAACAGCAGATCCTTAAACTGAAAAAGAAACAAGTAAGTGCTTTTATTTCTTAATATATGCTAATATGTTTTTCCCCCTAAAGAAGGTAATGTTGAATTTTCCATATTTTAGAACTATATATAAAAGGAATCATTCCTTATATAGTCTGTGATTTGCTTTTTTTGGCTATTAGTTTTCTTAGTTTCTGTACTGTCTGATTATATATTCTTTGAGTGTACTGTATGATGCCAAATTTGTTAAAATGAGAGTACAATTTTACATTCCCATTTGTAGCATGGATGTGTATTAGTTTATGCACATCCTTATCTTTACTTGATGTATATTTTTTTTCATTTGGATATGAAGTAGTTTTCACTTTGGTTTTAATTTGCATTTCCTTGATTAGAAATGAGGCTGGGCTTAGTTTCACTTGTTTGTGGCTTGTTTTCCCAGTACGTATCATTAAAGTCTTGTATCCTCTTAAGTTGTTTTGTTATTTTCTTATCTTTATTTCCTACCAGGTGTAGTGTTGCATGCCTGTAATCCCAGCTACTTGACAGGCCAAGGCAGAAGGATCATAATTTTGAGGCTAGTCTCGGCAACTTAGTGAGACCCTATCTCATAAGAAAAAGAGTTGTGGATGTAGTTTAGGGATAAAGTACTTGCCTAGCATGTGTGGGGGGAAAAAAGATTTCTTAAAGACTTGTCAGTTATGTACATCATAGATATCATTTAAGTTGTGGTTTGTCATTTCATTTTTTTTAAGGAAGGATTTGCTTTTTAAATGAGAAAGTATTTTGCCTTGATATATTGTCTAGACTGGTCCGTAACTCCTGAACTCAAGTGTTCCTCCTGCCTCAACTCTCAAGTAGCTATGATTACAGGTGTATGCCACCTGGCTCAAGGAAGGACTTTTTAAAAATTAAGATTATATGTCATATTCCACAATACTTACCTTTTCAAAGTGCTTGTAATATATTTATAAAGATTTGCCATCACCAGTAATTCCAGATATCAAGTTAATTTTTATTACTTTAAGAGAAAGCCCCATATCAATTAGTAGTTACTCCCCATTTCTCTCATTTTCATCCTTTGGCTTCCCCTCAACTGTCTGTGTCTATGATTTGTGTATTTTGGACATTTTGGCCTATAGCAACATAAATTATGTGACTTTTTGTGTTTGACTGCATTTATTTAGCATGTTTTCAAGATTCATCCATGCAGTATTTTGTATGGACACTTTATTACTTTATGATTGAATAATAGTTCCATTGCTTGGCTATATTTTATTTGTTCATTCATTAGTTGGTAATCATTTGGTTTGTCCACTTTTTGACTATGATGAATAATGCTGATGTGATATTCATATTTTTGCATTGACATGTTTTCCCCCTTGGATATACATCCAGGAGTGGAATTGCTGGGTCATGTGGTAAATCCATTTAAATGTTTGAGGAACTTCCAACTGTCTTCCAAAGTGGCTGAACCATTTTATATTCCCACCAGAAGTTTATAAGGGTTCCACTTTTTCTGTCTCCTTGTCAATGGTGTTTTTTGGTGAACAGAATTTCTTTAAGTCTTATGAATAAGGTAATTTATTATATTCTTAAAGTTTTGTAGTTTTGCTTTCCACATTATTCTTTTAAAATATTTTTAGTTGTAAAGGGATCTTTTATTTATTTATTTATTTATTTATATGTGGTGCTGAGGATTGAACCCAGGGCCTCACACATGCCAGGCAAGTGCTCTACCACTGAGCCACAACCCCAGCCTCAGCCACAACCCCAGCCTCCCACATTATTCTTTAATCCACTGGAAATTAACTTTTTGTCACCCTCAAGGTAACAGTCAAAAGCCCCCCCCACCAACTGCTCTTTAGTATTGATTCTATTATAATTAATGTTTACATCTATAAATAGATTGCTTTCTGGGCTTTGGGTTCCTGTCTGCTGGTATTGTCTTCTTAGGTTCTCCTACTTATTAGAGATTTATAGTAATTCTTATTCAGTAAGGTATGCCCCACTTCTGTGTAAACATTTCAGCTACCAAAAATTTTTGTATCTCATATAATTTTTAGGATCACGTTGTTCATTTCTCCGAAAAATCTTTCTGAAATTTTAGAGGGAATCATATAGAATGTAGAAATCAATTTTGAGGGAGTGATGTCTTCTATTTTTTGCATACTGGGGATTGAACCCAGAGCCTTACTCATATTAGGCAAGTGTTTTACCAGTGAGTTATATACCCAGCCCAGAAAAGATATCTTTATGATTTTGAGTCTTAACAATCCATGAATATAGTATACTTTTCCATTTTTTAATTTTTTTTTCATGTTTTATTTATTTTGTGATTCTGGGGATTGAACTTAGGGCCTCACATATGCCAGTCAAATGCTATACCACTGAGGTACACTCCAGCCTTTTTTAAATTTTGAGAAAAGATTTTATTACTTTTACTAGGCTGAATTAGAACTTGTGATCCTCCTCCTTCAGCCTCTAAGTCATTGGGATTGCAGGTGCATGCCATTGTACCTAGTTCATGTTTTAGTTTTGTCCAAAAATATTTTATGTACCTTGTGTTAGAGTCAACTTAGATACTTTATATTTTTATGTTATTGTTAATAATATCTTTGTAAAATTTTTATTTGTTTAAATATTACATTTGACTTCTTTTATACTAACTAGCAGCTTCTCAAAATTATTGTTTTTATGCTAATGATTCATAGATTGTTTTGGGGCCTCTGTATAGGTAAGAGTCATGTCAACATTTTAAAAAATAACATTTTTGTTTTTATCTTTACAGTTTTATTTCTTTTATTTATTTTTCTATTGTTTTATTGTTCTGGTTCAGACTAATATTTAAAGTGATCATTGTTGTTCTTTGCTGCTTTCATTCATTCATTTATTTATTTTTAATTATTTTTTAGTTTTAGGTGAACACAATACCTTTATTTTTATGTGGTTCTGAGGATCCAACCCAGTGCCTCATGCATGCTAAGCAAGCACTCTACCACTAAGCCACTGTTAAAGAAATGTGTTTTACATTTTATCATTGATTATGTTGAGTTTTTTGTAGACACTCTTCATCAGGTTGGAAAATTTCCTTCTATTTCAATATGCAGACTTTTTATTTAATCATGAAGGAATGTTTAGCTATACCATTTTTTTTACATTTACTGAAAATCTTTCTCCTTTAATATCTCAATGTGATGAACTCATTTAGTTTTAAATCACCTGTGTATTTTAGTGTTCAGCCTAAAACAGTCATGATATATTATCTCTTTTTAAAATTTAATTGCTGGATTTAATTTAACAATATTTATTTTGAGTTTTGTTTTGCAATACTGGGGATTGAAGCCTGGGCCTCACATGTGCTAGGCAAGTGCTCTATCCTCAGCCCTTTTTAAATTTTATTTTGAGGTAGGGTCTCGCTAAATTGCCCAGCATTTAGTAATCTAGCAGATTGCTGGAGGCTGAATGTCAATAACTAATAAAAATTTTTAAAAAGGTTTAACTGACTAGGAAACTAACAATCTTTAAAAATTTATACACCTAAAAATCAGGACTTAAAAATATACAACATAAAAACTGACAACTCCTCGAGAAAATGAAAAAATTTAAAATCCCAGTGGTAATTGATATGTTGCCAATAAAAATAAGAAATTTTATATATATATATATATATATATATATATATATATATATATATATATATA
>NW_025999873.1:531563-553506 GCF_001458135.2 Marmota marmota marmota
TATATATATATATATATATATATATATATATATATATATATATATATATAAAATTTTGAAGAGTAAAAAATACCCATTATTTTCAAGCATAACCAGAATATTTATGAAAACTGATCATCACAATCAAAAAATTAACCAGAAATTTCAAGACTGTACTAAAGATCATATTCTTTTGCCATTATAGAGTTAGAAATCAACCAAGAATAGACCAGAAGAAATCATATGCCTGGAATTTTTATAAAACAATAATTAATACACTGGTCAAAAAAATTGTGATGTACGATAAAAAGTTTTACCAATTAAAACTTGTGGAATGCGGCTAAAAGGAGTAAATGAAAGAAAAGAACTAAAGCTAAAAGATTAATGTGTTAAGTACCCAAGGTGTAAGACATTATAGAGTAAAACCAAAGAAAGGAAATAAGAAGCAGAAACATTACACAGAAAATAGGGGAGGAGGCAGGGGATTAGCAAGGATGGTGGAATGTGATGGATATCATCATCCAAAGTACATGTATGAAGACATAAATTGGGTGTCAACCTACTTTGTATAGAAACAGAGATATGAAAACTTGTGGTATATATGTGTAATAAGAATTGTATTATAAAAATTAAAAAAACTAAGTACATGTATAAAGACATGAACTGATATGAACATACTTTATACAAAGATATGAAAAATTGTGCTCTATATGTATAATAAGAATTATAATACATTCTGCTGTCGTGTATTTAAAAAATAAAATCAATTAAAAAAAAGAGAATACAATTATATTCCCCCCCCCCAAAAAAAAATTCCCCAAGAAAATAAAAGCGAATTTTTAAAAAAGTTGAATTATTAGTAAAAATTTTCACATGCAAAAGTAAATTCATACTAGATGCAATTGATTTTATCACTGTTTAAATTCTGCCAAATGCTCAAATAATTAAAATCTGAAACTATTTGAGAGGTTAGAAATGGTACAATACAGGCTGAGGTTATAAGCTCTGGTGATTTAAAACTAGGATAAGTAAGGTAGGTAAAATTCAGCACAATTAATGTAAAATTAATATAGAAGAATAAATAGGTGAGGACGGTTTGGGTTTCTTTCTATGTGTGTGTGTGTGTTATTTGTATGTATAATTTGTGTGTGTGTGCAATGTTATTTATTAATTTATTTTTAGCCTTTCAATTATAATGATTTTATCCCAGGGCTATTGAGGAAAAATGAAGTGTGATTTCCCTAGGATTATTTATTCCTTAACAGGGATTTTAAAAGAAGGCCCTCTAAGCAGGAAAGAAAGGACATCATTGAAGATACTGCACCTACAAAAATGATCTCAGGATTTCAAACATCTTTCTTTCGCTTATAAAATAACAGACTATAAGGGTTTTTGGAACTCCATAGTGGAAATGTTCCTACAAGCTTCTCTCTTGGCAGATTTTTAATCCTTTGATTTAGGGGTGGTCTGACTTAAACAGGACTGGGAGCTTTTACTACTAGTCTTACTTAGTAGTATAGGTATTTTTTCCTTTAGGCCTTTTAATGGACCTAACTTTAACTTAAGTCCTTTTTATTATCTTAGGCAAGGGATTTATGCTTATATCTATTCATGTGGATGTTCGTTGAGCATTTACTAGGTTTCAGACATTGGTTTGTGTGCTGTTTGAAAAAAAATGGGTAAAGCAGACAAGTTCCTGCTTCACTAATAATAAGTAATATTTACCAAACATTTACAGTTGTTTTATGCTTTATATATGAGTCATTTAATCCCTTCGGAAAGCTATATGATTAGGTTGTATCCCTACCCCTACTTTACATGTGAGTCATCTAGATATTGGCTTAAGATTGGAGCAAGAGGGCTAGGGCTGTAGCTCAGTGGTAGAGCACTTGCCTAGCATGTGTGAGGCACTGGGTTCAATCCTCAGCACCACATAAAAATAAATAAATAAAGGTATTATGTCAATCTACAACTAAAAATATTAAAAAAAAAAAAGATTGGGGCAAGAACCCAGAAAAGTTACTAAAATCACATCACATATAGGGAGACTCTAAGGCTTAAACTGAGACAGTAATAAAGTAAAAGATTTCTGCTTTGTAACTGCTCATGTCAGCAGTCCAGTGCCTCTCGACTGGAGCACTATAAAATATAGTGATTCAGGATTGTGGCTCAGTGGTTGATTGCTTACCTAGCATGTGTGAGGCACTGGGTTCAGTTCTCAGCACCTCATGTAAATAAAGATCCAACAACTAATAAAAATATTTTTTTTTAAAAAAAAGAAGGGTTCAGGGATGCCATAGTTGTACTAAGTTAAGGATTAACCCTCAATCTCTTTTCTACCATATTATTTCCACCAGATCTTATATATACTGTGTGTCTCTAATACACAGTTTTTCCAGTGCCATCAAAAGGTCTTGAGATAGAGGTACCTAGGTTGCCTTCATCAGTATTAATTTCTCTTAATGGTTTGCTTTAATTTATCAAAATTATAAGATGTTTCTCCTTAGTTTCATATCTATCTATCTTAGGGTGATTTATGTTGTTTAATTATTAGTTAAAACAAATCTGATTATCTTTGAATTTGGTCCATGAGACCTTCATAGATTAAATGGCTATCCTACAGAATCAGTAAGCAATGCTCAGTAGCATATGTAATCTCGGGTGGTTAATTACTGGTTGAGGTGATATGCAGCAGATGTCTGACTCTTCCTTTCTGGGTCTCTTAGCAACAGCTCGAAGAAGAAGCAGCTAAACCTCCTGAGCCTGAAAAGCCTGTGTCCCCTCCTCCTGTGGAACAGAAACACCGCAGTATTGTCCAAATTATTTACGATGAGAATCGGGTAAGCTTTTGCTGTCTCTGATAGCACAGGCCTTTATGCACCCTTGACTGTGACTTTTCTGTTTTTGAATTTGTTCCATTACAATTTTCATTATGTTAAAATCCTATTTCTATTTTACATTATATATTGTAGATATACTATTTAATGAATAGAATTTTATCAGCAAAGTTTGTCCTATTATGTAAGTACCAACAAGCAAATTTGATTATATTTAATATATAACAGCTTTTCTGTAGGTTGTTTTTCACTTCTTTTTCTTTTTTAATAATTAGTTTTTAGTTGGACACAATACCTTTTATTTTATTTTATTGATTCATTTTTATGTGGTGTTGAGGATCGAACCCAGGGCCTCACATTTGGTAGGTGAGTGCTCTACCTTTGAGTCACAACCCCAGCCTGTTTTTCACTTCTGAAGTGGTACTTAATACCAAATCTTGATAATATTTCAGTACAGATAGGCCTTGGATATGGAAATGAACTTCATTATCACCTTCAGGATTCATAAATAGGCTTTGTTAAACTTCAGTTTTAAAGTTAAGATTGACTTTGACCTTTAAGTAGACTTTATTTTTAAAATTTATTTAAACAGTTCTTTTTGTATTCTTAATTAAAAATGTCATGGATTTAAGAAAACTAGGCCTCAATTCTATAAATCATTTTTGTATGACAAAATTAATTTTGGGCCAGAACCTTGTCCAGAAACTAGCAGTTAAAGGGAAACTGATTTCACCTCAATATAAAGAAAATATTCTATCAAAGCTGATAAATTGTGACTTCCAGAAGTTCTCAATACAAAAAAATGTTAATAGGCTTTACGTATCATGGAAGAAGACAGGCTTCTTAGCTGAAAGTTGATCTTACAGTAAAAGTTGAGATTAATTGTTTCAGATTATTTGCTTTGTAGTGAGTTGATTGATCAGAGTCAATCTGTTGTATGCAGAGAGCCTATAACATTATAATAGCCAGATTTTTTTTAAAATTATTTTTAGTTGTAAATGGACACAATACCTTTATTCTGTTTATTTAGTTTTTTTTAATGTGGTGCTGGGGAATGAACCCAGTGCTTCTAGAATGCAAGGCAAGCTCTCTACCACGGAACTACAACCCCAGCCCCAATAGCCACATCTTAAAGAAAATTTGAGTTTAAGAACAGTGACTGTTAGAATTGGGTGCCATCAGGCAGACCTGTAAACCCAGGGACTTGGGAGGTAGGAGGATCAGAAGTTTGAGGCCAGCATGGGCAATTTAGTGAGACCCGTTTCACAATTTAAAGAAAAACAGCTGTGGATGTAGCTTAGTGTTAGAGTGTTTGCCTAGCTTTTGTGAAGCCCCACAATGGGGAGGAAGGGAGAAAGGAAGGGAGGGAAGGAAAGAAGGAAAAGTACCTGTTGGCTCTGCATTTAGCTTAGTAATAGACTGCTTGCCCCTTGCATATACAAAGTCATGGTTTCCATCCATAGCACCACAGGAAGGGAGGGAGGGAGGGAGGGAGGAAGGAAGGAATTAGTAATTCAATAAACATTTATAGATATGATCTTGGGCTCAGATATGTTTGTGTATGTACAGGTAAATAATTGAGTCATCAGTTATAAATACTTATATATCGTTAGTGTTATAGGCAGGTTAAATGTAGATAAGTAATATTAGTTTCTTGCTGAGCTCAATATTGGTCCATTTTATTGAATAGCTGGAGCAATACATGAAGATAAATCCAGTGAAGGTGGAAGGCAATAAGGGAAATGAGTGATGAATGTGCCGTGTCGGGGGTGGGGGTGTCCAGTGTAGACAGTTGCCTTCTTCTTTTTTTTTTTTTTAGAAAGAGGAGAGAGAGAGAGAATTTTTTTTTTAATATTTATTTTTCAGTTCTCGGCAGACACAACATCTTTGTTTGTATGTGGTGCTGAGGATCGAACCCGGGCCGCACGCATGGCAGGCGAGCGCGCTACCGCTTGAGCCACATCCCCAGCCCGACAGTTGCCTTCTTACTTAAAAGAAATCAGAAATAAGGAGTCTTATGTGATATCTCCTGGTGTTTAAGAAATACTGTGTATAACTACAGAACACTCTAATGGGCTGATGGGCTTCACTGTCAGTTTGTGACCTCAGGGATAAAGTAAATAAGAATTAGAGCTGAATGGAAATTTATAATTTAGTATAAAACATTTTATAAAATGTTGACCTACTCCCTCCCCCACACGTGCACACACGTGACAGGGCTTGAACTCAGAGGCGCTTAACCACTGAGCCAACCCTTTTTTTTTTTTTTTTTTTTTTTAAGAGACAGGGTCTCATTAAATTGCTGAGGGCCTCACTGTTGAACTCGAGGTCCTCCTGCCTCAGCCTCCCAAGCTGCTGGGATTACAGGTGTGCACCACCATATCCGGCAAATGTTGACCTTTCTTAAAACAAGTTAATTTTCAAATAGATTCAGCTCAGTATGTTTACTGGTTGGTTGAGTTCTTTAAACAGGCCTTGTCTTAAACAATTTCAAGATTAGTGAATTCTGTGTTTGCTTCATTGGGATATGGACTGAAAACTATCTGAAGAAGATGTGATACTCTAATTATATAGATGCCTTCATTAGATAGCTTAATAATGTTTCTTAATGCCCATTAGCAAAACTTGAAAACTCCTTTCAGGCCTCTTCTTTCAGTTTTAGCATTTATATTTTGATATATTTGTGCTATAAAGAACAAAAAATTTGAAATCTTATATTTTTAACTCATAGAAATTGTGGAAGTCATCTTTTTAATTTTTTCTTCCTTCTTCACCCCTTCTGTTGGGGGCTGAACTCAGGGCCTCTTCCATGCTAGGCAAGTGCACTATCACTGAACTACATCCCTGACGCTCATATGCTTTCCTAAATATACCTTGCTACTAGTCATTTGCTGTAGTTGTACCTCTGTAGTTCTAGAATCAAAGTGGGGGCTCCTGGAGGGAAAGAGAGAAGAGCTAAGCTGGATGTAGAACACTGAATTTCTCCCTGCTCACTTTCCAGTGCTTTCTGCCTTAACTTGCTGCCTTTTATAAGGTCTCCGCTGCCTGTGCAACTTTTTTTTTTTTTAGATAACCTTATCTGTTTTGATACCATCAGCAAAGATAGATGGAACAACGATGAAAGCACATCTCTCATTCCTTGTATAGCAGTAGTCTTTGCTGGTTGGAATTAAGCTGAGTGTATCTTAAAGAGATGTCAACCATTATCATGTTTAGGAAATTGTTCTTTAATTTAAAACTTAGTGGGAAGAAGAAAACTATCCAAAAGAGAATGTTAATTTTAAAGATGGTTTCCTGAGAGAAGTTGATTCCATTTGATTTAATTTTCAGACTGTTTGTTTAGTTTCCAAACAGAATATTCTCCTGTACTATTTTTAACACTTTGATTTGCTATTTCCCTACTTATTTGTAGGTTTCAAAAAATATTTGTAAGTGCTCTGATTTCAGAATAATGACACATATTTTAGAGAAGTTTTCAAAAATATTTGTTTATATTTTGACTGTAGAGTTTATAAAAGTATATGACAGTAGAAGAAAGGAAGGTGTTTACAGAGAAGTATGCTTAAGGGAAGCAACCTCCTCAGGCTAGTTTCTTAGGAACTGACTTTTTCTCTCCCTTTTTCACTTGTGTATGTATAGCCAGTCACTTAAGAATATCAGTCCTACCTCCTAACCATGAGTCTGGTCACTTGCATCACTGCACCTGCTTTGCTATTAGCTTAACTTGAGCTTTCATCTCACATAATTATTGAGTCTCCTTCCTTCAGTCTTTTTTCTTTCTAAGTCAACTTTCATAACTGTTGCCCGTAACATGATTGTTTAAACAAAATTTATTTTGCTCTTTTGGGATTTTTGGTATCGAATCCAGGGCTTCACACATGCTGTGCAAGTACTCTGGAACTGAGCTATATCCCCAGCACTTTTTATTTTATCTTGAAACATAGTCTTGCTAAGTTGCCCAGGCTGGTCTCAAACTTGTGATCCTTCGGAATGAACCACCCAAGTTGCTGGGATTACAGGATTGTGCCCAGCTCAAATGAAACCTTTTGATTATTTCCCACTTTCTACACAATAGCCCAAATTTTATTTATCAGTAGTTACATATCTATTTGTCTGGCCTTGGCCCTGACACTCCTTCCTTAATAATATCCTACCAGAACAGGTTTTGGATGTTCCCTTGATGTTGTTAGCACCTTTACCCCACTGTGTGCCTTCAGGCAGTCCAGTGTTTTGCCTTTCATGTCAGTGGAACCCACTCAGACCCCAAGACACAGTTCAAATATTATCTCAATGAAAATTTTCAGGGCCCCTCACCCTCCTGCACTTGGAATGATATCTTATTCTGTTTTCTTAGTGTCTAGCAAGTGCCTGGCACATAGAACATACTCAACATATGTTTGAAGAATTAATAACTTAGATCTGCAGACTTAGAATGAAAAATGCAATGCGGAAATGCTAGGGTTTTTAAGTTTTTTTGCCAAACTATTGATAGGTTAGGTAGTACTTTAGATTGTGTTACTTTTAAAAATGGTGTGTTAAATATAAAATTCAATATTTACTTACTACTAGTATCAAAATAGCTGTTTTCTTTGTTGTTGAGCTATTACGGTTTGCTTATAACTAGAAAATTAGTTCATTATGTATTTTTAATTCAGAGATCACTTGGGTTTACCACAGCAAATATTGGCCACTTTATGGTTTTTTATGATTTAAAGTTTTGTTAAAAGATAGAATGTGTTAAAGTATTTAGAATGTTTTGGGGGGTTTATTTACAGTAGTGAATCTTCATCCCATCTCTCTAGATTCTTAATATTTATTTGCTTCTAAGAACTTGCTTGGGCTGGAGATATAGCTCAGTTGGTAGAGTGCTTGTCTTGCATGCACAAAGCTCTGGGTTCGATCCCTAGCACTACAACAATAACAAAAAAACAAACAAACAAAAGAACTTGCTTACATATTAGGCATCACTTTCACTATACCTAATCAGCTTTGACTGAATTTAGTAAGGGGAGCCATAAAAATAAAATTAGAGAAGATTTTAGCCCATAATATAAAAGAAGAATATTTGGAAGTAGGTAAGTTGAGCTATAGATTAGTCTTAGATAATTTGAGTTTTTTTTTTTTAGACAGGGTCTCACCAAGTTGCTGAGAATGGCAGCAAACTTGCAATCCTCCTGCTTCAACCACCTGATGCATTGGCATTATATGCATGTGTGAACATGCCTGGCCTGAGATATATATTTTGAAATAGGTAGTGATTTTGCTCTTGGCTAATATGATTTTTAATTGTTTCATATAACAATGTCTTTATCTCCAGAAAAAAGCAGAAGAAGCTCATAAAATTTTTGAAGGTCTTGGCCCAAAAGTTGAACTGGTAAGCAATTTACTTTTTTATTTCCAGAACTTTGTGGGTTTTTTTTTTTAAGTAACTTTTCTTGTGATGTAACAGGATATAAACCATTTATTTTGAGATAAGTGGGATATAGGTGGGCAGAGTGGTAGGGATGTAAGTTTCAAGTGATAGTGAATGAACTTGGTTCTCTTTGCAGAAGCATATTTCTGAGTATGTTTCTGTCTAAGCAACAACTTAATCATTCTGGTAGCAGGAGGAAAAATAAAGAAATAGAAAACTCTTTGAATTTTATTGTTAAGATTAAGGCAGTATTTTAATCTGCCTTTGAAAGAAAAAATATCTATGAATAGACTTATTTATTATAGGATACATTGGGGTTTGTCGACTTTGTTACAGAAGTGCTGTTTTTAGGAGTTGGGGTAATTCAGGGAATCCAGTTGTCTGGATGATTCAGTAGGTCATGTTATGGTATATACCCATTAGTACTTGACCTAGGCTTATATTAAAATATTGTTTCTTTGTCTCTTCCTAGACATATGTACACCATTTTATACGTAAATATTTGATTTATTTTATAGCCACTCTATAACCAGCCATCAGATACAAAGGTGTACCATGAGAACATCAAGACGTAAGTATTTATCATCTTTGGAGTTCTTCAGTTAAAAACCATATATTCTATTAAAAAATCATTTTTATGTTATCCGCTGACATTATTATTACATAGTGTAGGTATGTTTTAGATTTGTGTAATTTGCTATGTTATCTTCCTCTGGCTTCTTGGGGGTTGGGGTAACAACTTTGAGTTTCCGAGGCCAAAAAATGAAATAAATTATTGCATAAAACTAGCTGGTTTTATAATCTGCTAGTAAAAAAGGTGGATACTTAACATTGAAATGGCTTACCTTGAGGCTTGAATTTTTTGCCTCCTGTTTTGTCTTTTTTTCAGTGGAGTACCTGCAAGGCGCATGATGAAGTAAGATAATGAAGCTTTTTCATTTAAGACTAGTGATGACACCGTCCCCCACCAAGCCACATCTGCCATTGCAAAGTAGAAGTGCCACGGATCATTTTATCATTATTCAAAATCCTATTCTAGGGAAATCCCTTCCATGACTCTTGCTAATGACGGTATTTGTAGACCCTTCTGCCATTTAATGTCCTGGTGCCTTGGAAGCGCTCAGTCACCTCCTGTGGGTGAGGAGTCTGCTCCAGAATGTAGTTTGCTTAGCCTTGCTCATCTGAGTACCAGGCGTTTATGGATGCAGATCTTGGAATAAGAAAATAAGTGAAAAGAAAATCTTAATTTCTTGATCTGATTGAAGTAAGATAGGAAGCTAGATAGGTATCTTTATTATTTTTTTAAATTATCATACTTGAAGAGCATTTTAGGTGACTTATTCTTAGTTTGTGACAAAAATGTTGATATTTCTACTTTATATGTTTTATTAAGTATAATCAGAATATTATAATTATTTACTAGTATATGAGCACATTGCTATTTATATATATTTTTTCTTTTTTTAATTTCTGAGAGTGTGTGCAATAGTTGACTACTTTGCAGAACTGGTGGCAAATATAATTTGCATGGTAGTATGCATGAAAACCATTTAAATTTGAATAATTTTAACTTTTGTTAAGTGTTCATAATGAAAGTCATATACTTATGAATTTTTCTGTGAGATGCTGCTATGGTCTTGAGAACCTGTAGAAGTAGATTAGGCAAAACTTAACATATATTGTTTGGAACTGTTTGGCTGTTTTAACATCTTTAAGAGAAGAATAGGAGGTTAAATCTAGTAGGCTACTTTTATTGACTTTTTCCCCCCACAAAGCTTCAGTTATATTTGTGTTCTGTCTTTTCCCCTCAATATGAGCTGGAGAGCAGCTCTGTCTTTGAATTGTTGCCTATTTAATGATTATCACACTGTCCTGAAATGGGTTATTGACTGACTGACTTCGTTTAAATTCTTAGGAAACATTTTAAAATGTATTTATTGATTGCCATTGCTTTTAAGTTGCACATAATTACAGTTAGAGCAAATTGAATATATCTATGGTAATGCTGCCACTGTGTGTCACCTTTAGAAATATTTACTCAGCTGCATGCATCCATATAAATCATTCAGTAGCTGTTTTTTCATCACCGTCATTTGCTTTGTATGAAATAGCAAATGTACCTTTTAATAATTCTTTTCATCTCTTGGCTACTTTTTCATATAGCCAGCTCCTGATTGTCCATGCTTATTTGAGTGGAGCCAGTGTCACTGTTAGTCCCGAGTGGCAGATAATCCAAAAAATTACTTCTACTTGCCTTGGCTTTGTATTTATATTTGAATAATCAGCTTGAAATCCTTTCTGGAAGTAGGTGGGGTATAAATATTTATATTTGAACCTGCATGTCATTGTTTTTGAAGGTCACAATGCTTCCAATTTAAAAAGTGAAATTGTTACATTATGATATAGGAGAAATCTTCCTGTCTTGTCACATCACCCTCCATTACTTCTTAGAGTGGCTTGTGTCATTTCTTTGACAGAAGAAAATCTTCTGTTTAAAGCTGAAACCACCTCTCTGTAAATATATTGGTATAAATTCTCACTGGAAGGAGGCCAGTCCTGTATCTGAGGTAGGGAGGTACCTGTAAAAGCTTCCCTTTTACCTCCAAAATGTATTTATCACCAGAGTTCTTAAGAAGAACCAGTAAATGTAATTGTAATTTAAAAATAAATTATATGCCTTATTATTGGATGTAATAATTGAAAATTAACTATGTCATCTTGGTATAGAATGGGAAGAATTTTAGTTCCAATTATTGCAAAAATTATAAAGTCTTATTTTGCAGGGTGAAAAAATTAGCATTAACTTTAATCGTATCATAAATTCTTAAGTGATCTTTACCTGTTGTTTTCCAGTGTGTCTGGAAAAAAAAAAAAAGTGAAATCATCCTTAAATTGTGCTTTTTCGTAATGTCATGCAACCATATTTTTCTCTTCTAGAAACCAGGTGATGAGGAAAAAACTCATTTTATTTTTTAAAAGAAGAAATCATGCAAGAAAACAAAGGGTGAGGTCCTATCCTTGTTAACTGAAATTTGTACAGCTTTCCCATTCATGCTCATTCAGGCATTCAGTTTTCCATTGTTAATGACAATAAATGCTGATTTTTAAAAGTAACTGAACATGTGACTTAAATATAAATCTAATTCTAGTTTTTAATACCACACTTAATATCATTATCAAATTAATTTCATTGGTCATCCATGTGTAACATTTTCATCTAGCCAAAAGAAAGAAAATGGTGAGTAGTTTAAAAAAAAAAAAAAAAAGACCACAAAAGATAAATAGGATGATCTACATTAGTCACTTAAGCCTCATACAAATGTGGGTAAGTTTTAGTCATGCCAATTAGACATTGTTATTTTTTCTTGAAACTGGGTCAGCAAGGGTTCAGCTTTTTCAAATTCAAATGGTTTCTGATATTTAATTATATGGCTTGCCTTCTGAAAGTTTTATGGTTATAATCATAAAAGTTAATTTATAAAAAAATACATGCTTATATTATTATTTTCATATATATTCATTACTAATTTACAGATAAACTGTTGATATATTTAAATTTAGATTTTTAATAAACTCTTTAAATCCATATCAGAAATGAGCTTTGTACCTTACACTTAATCACCTGACAGTTTAATGAGTTGTAAGGCTCAAGACACAGAAGCTTTTATTTGATGTAAAATGTTCTTTTGATGTTCTAATTTGCCATGCTAGGCCTTCAGATACTGTCTTACATTACGGGTCTTGAGTTTTTGTTTTGCATAGAACATACAAATAATAAGTTAAGAAATTAGTTCATGTGTTTTTTTTCTGTCCAGTCATTCTGTTGTTATTGTGGTACTTGCTAAATCAGCTCTTTGGTGATACAGTTATAGGAGCATAGACTTCACAGAATAATTATAAAGTTTATGTGTTCACTAATTTGCTTAATAAATATTTATCGGCTGTATACTGTGTCTCATATTATTCTACAGTTGTGAGCAAGACAATCATATCGCTTCAGCTTTAGGGAGCAGATACATTAGCAGGCAGGTTTAGTATTGTGATCATACTGTGATCCTGCACGTACAGATTACTATGAGAGCATTTAATAGGGAACACCTGATGTGAATCAGGCAACAACATTACATAGGAAAACCAGTACTCTGAGGGAATGATTATGTGAAATAGGACTTAGAATGGTAGGCTCAGAGCTACCTGGAGTGTAGACTGAGCTGGGGGGTGGGGGTGTGGTGAGAAATGGGACTGCTGAGGGAAGCCAGGGCCGGTCATCTACAGTCTTGTAGGTTACCTAGAAGACTACATCAGGTCCTGATGAGTTCTACAGTGAGGAAGTATAGTATTCAAGTTGTATTTTAAGAATTTACATATGGCCACATTAAGAGAGCATGGAAGGACTAGAGATGTAGTAGAGGGCTTGCCTTATATGTGAAAGGTCCTGGATTCAATCCCCAGTGTTGCATTTAAAAAAAAAAAAAAAAAAAAGAGTGCATGGAAGATGATTAGAGGCAGTTTTAATCTGGTGACCTGGATTAAGGAGGTAGCAATAGAGATGAAGAAAAGCTGAAGTATAGAAACACAGATAGTAATTTAAAAGAATGATTTGGGATGTGGGGGTTGTGGTTTGGAATGGGGTATGAGAAAGAAATATTCTGTTCTCCAGTGCCTGTTTCTTGAGATGACCGACGTTACCAGTTTTTTCTCAGCCCATTCTTGCTTTTCTCTATCCATGTGTTGTCAGATGTGTATGCAGTTCTGTGTCCACAATGGGAGGCTCTTCTGTCGTCTCTTTTCTAGAAAATGGAATCATAACTCATTTATTTAACTCTCGATTTTAAGTATTTCAGTGGATTTCTTTTTTGATAAAGTATGACCAATTTCTGCCTTCCCCATTCTTTTAAAAATGTTTATGTAGCATGTATTTATAATAGCAAAAAAGTACAAACAACCACAAACTTGTAACACTAGAAAAACAGTTAAATATGCGTGTTTTCTCTGACAGATCGGAAGAAAAACAACAAAATGTTAATATGGTTGCCTTTGGGTGATTGGTCAGGTTATGAACAGGTTAGAACTATTTACATGTTTCTGATTTTACTTCTTTTTTGTTTTGACAATGAAGACATGTTATCAGAAAAAAAATAGCTGGTCAGCTACTAGTAGTAGGTTATCAATTAGTTTATTGATTTGTGTAGTCTTTTTAAGTGTTTACTCAAAATTCCAGGCAACGTATGCCATATATGTTGATCTTCAGTAGGAAACAGGACTCCCTTTCTCTGCTTTCAGATCAAAGACAGCTTCTCATTCACAATTGAGCCATAGGTCACTGTAAAAAGGTCACTGTAATTTGGACTTAACCTTAGGAAATAGAATTTATTTTAAAGTATTAGGTTTGTCAGGGTCCTAAAGTTTAGTTTAATTATTATTAATTTGCTGCGGGTGTTTATTAGGAACAAAAAATCTGCCAACGTTATGATCAGCTCATGGAAGCATGGGAGAAAAAAGTGGACAGAATAGAAAACAATCCCCGGAGGAAAGCTAAAGAAAGCAAAACAAGAGAGTACTATGAAAAGCAGTTTCCAGAAATTCGAAAACAAAGAGAACAGCAAGAAAGATTTCAGCGGTAAGTAGTTATTTTAGATATTTAATGGTTGTGATGTTTTTCTTCAGATCACACTTGCTCTTTGACAATACTTAGTATTTCCTTAATCTGATCAATAAGAAAGTTCACAAAGGACTTTATGTTGAATGTAAAACTTAATTACCAACCAACCAATAGAGTTTGTGTTAGTGAATTTAATTGTTTTCCCCCTGGTACTGGAAGTTTAATCCAGGGCAAGCACTTTACCAGTGAGCTACATCTCCAGCCCAATGTTTAATCACTGTTTTGAATCTAATATGAGTGACTGTTTGGGAATTAATTCTTTAGTTATTGAAAATATTAATTTCTTTGAAAATGACAGTTAATAAAAATAGAACTACATGTCCCTTATTAATTACCAGCATAATCAAACAGCATTAAATTGATAGCTAGTTAGAAATGGTTTCATTTTGGTAAATAGTTTCTGATTTGTTTTTACTTTTAGAGAAAGGTATTTTGCAGAGGTTTTAGTTTCAGTTTTCTTCTTCATTGTTTTGTTTAAGAGTCTTGTAAGCCCCTTACGATCAACTTTTGTGAGGGATGTTGGTTATGTTGTTTTGCCTTGTTAAAATGTTTAATGTATTTTTCTAAGTCTACACCTGTTCTTAAGAAAACAGACAAAAGACTGCTATTTGAAAAGAATAAGGATCATTAATACTGGTTTTTTTTTTTTTTTTTTAACAAATTTCCCTTGCATTCTGCTGTAGTGTATTAAAAAAAGACAAATTTCCCATAACTAGTTCTATCATTTGAATGTAGACATACAACCTTGAAATTTCAATCTTAGCACTTAAATTTGTTATTAATTTAATAGATGACTGAACATATTATTTAAATGTAAATTACTCAGCATTTTAGTAAATCAACTTCAATTTCTTAAAAAAATTCTATTTATAAAAGTAATCTGTACTAATTTAATTCATATGTCTTCTTTATGAAAGGCTTTTAAATATAATTTCTTCCTCATATTCAGAGTTGGGCAGAGGGGCGCTGGTCTTTCAGCCACCATTGCTAGGAGTGAACATGAGATTTCTGAAATTATTGATGGTCTCTCTGAGCAAGAGGTAAGAAAACTGATTGATTTAATTCAAGTTAATCCTTTAATTATTAAAGTATTTCAGCCCTGTAGCCCAGAAGCTAGGGTAAATAAATTTATTATATACAAATAAGTATATAAGAGAGGGAACCTTAGATGCTAGGACTATTCCAAAGTCTATGGCGAATCATTGAAAGGTTTTAAACAAGGGTTAAACTTGTACTATTATTTTACAAAGATGCCTTTGACAGCAGTAAGATCTAGAGAGAGAGACAGAGCAGTGGTAGGTCTATATATGAGGGGACTAATAGGTGAGAGTCATAGAAGGTAGAATGAACAAGATGGATGTATTGAATGTGGGGTAAAGAAGAAGACGACTACAAAGGGACTCCTAGTTTCCAGATTAGACTTTTGAGCTGGTGGTGTTGTTTCCTAGAGTAACAAAAAACATATGTTTTGCAGATGATAGTATGTCCTCCAAAGGGTGCTTTCCAGGCAGATGGGCCTGGGAGAGAGTTAAATTGGAGAGAGCTAGATATCCAAGTCATCTATGTGCAGGTGAAATAGCCCCAGGCAAGGACGGGAACATAAAATGAAAGGGTAGACAAGTGAGCTTATGGGGATTTATTTATGAACAAGAATGTCGTTTTACTAATTTTTCAATGAGAAGGCATACTTTTGTTTCTCAGGCATTTTTTTTACCTGAGTCAAGAACAGAATTAATAAAATGATGAAAAAATTATTAGAGACAAGGGTATACATTTGAAGTGTATATCATTAGGCCAAACAGAATATTTCCACCCTTATTAAGCTTCCTCACTTCCCCAAAACAGAACTAATCAATATTTAGTTAATCTCACTTAATTTTTATTATGTATATATCTTTTTGTTTAATATTTATGATCATCTTGAGCATCATTTTCATGAATGTAGTTTTTATACCTTTGAGACCATCTTTGAATTCCCAGTGTTTCACATTTAGTAGTATATTAATTAGTAAATGCAGATTAAGAATAATTTTCAGAACTGGTTGTGGTGGCGCACGCCTGTAATTCCAGCAGCTCAGAAGGCTAAGGCAGGAGGATCGAGAATTCAAAGTCAACCTCAGCAAAAGGAAGGCACTAAGCAACTCAGTGAGACCCTAACTCACTGTTAGGGATGTGGCTCAGTGGTCGAGTGCCCTTGAGTTCAATCCCCAGTACCAAAAAAAAAATAAATAAATAAATTTCAGCTCTGAACATTGAGTATTCTGTAGCTAGGTTCAAATCTCTGTTAAGATTGGTCCAGGGGCTGGGGCTGGGGCTCAGTGGTAGAACGCTTGCCTAGCATGCGTGTGGCGCTGGGTTTGATCCTTAGTACCACATAAAAAAACAAAATAATAAAATAAAGCTATTGTGCCCACCTATAACTAAAAAATAAAATGTTAAAAAAAAAAAAGATTGGTCCAGAAGCCATCGCTATCGAGTTTTGCTGGCTTTGATTTTATAATATAGCTTTTCTTCAATCATCAATTACTGGATCTCCTGAAGTTAAATTAATTACTAGTGAGGTAGAAAGATTTTATTCAGATTTTATCTTTGCATAGAAAGCACAGTGCTCATTTTTATCATTCTGTTTTATAGACACAGTTTCTGTGAAATTTCTTTCAGGATGAGAAAATAGCTATTGTACAGTTTGTATTGATATTTGTGAAAGGAGTCCATCAGTATTTCATATGGTACCCTGTTACACATTCATGATCAAATAAAAGTATATCATATGTTCTTACAAATTGTTATTTTTTCAAGGAATTCTTGTCACACTGGCTCTGAAGGAGGTAGAAGACTCTGTATCTAAGAGTTCTGTGAGCCAATTTAGATTTCATATTGTTGTACCGAAAGAGGCATTGCAGGTGTTTTTTCCCTCTTTTCTCGCTTCTGATATTTTGCTTTCCCAAGGAACAGATCAAAAATAGTTTTTGGTTATTTATAACCTTTTAGGAACGGTTGTAATATTCAGTTGTAAAGACATAATTCCACACTTCGTGGGATTTTGTTCAAGCATTTCTGTGCATTGTTATGTAATGTTGAGGTGCTAGCCATTCCTATAGGCTTTTTTTGAGTCACCTAACACAGTGTTCTAGAGCTCATTAACCTACTTTACCTCTATGTAGGCTCAGTGAGGTATACTTCTTTTGAAATACATTCATGTTTCTTGTCCTTGGACAGTTTTACCTCAAACCATAAATACGTATTGTATGTAATATTGCATAATATTGGGGCAAGTAGATTTTTCATTTCTCTTGCAGCAGCATACTCAGGAGCTTTAAAACATAGCCACTTATTGCTTTAAATTCACCTCTGAAATGCATGATTGAAATGACATCCATCCCTTGGAATTTGTAGCCATAATTTCTGCAATGATAACTAAATCTGCATTAAGTTTCTTTGCTTGTTTTTTTTATTTAAGGATTCTATTAGGGGAACATCTAGAATCGTTACAAACTAGTTTATTAGTTTAGGGGACTTTAAGCTAATGTATCTGTCTGACATGCTGGTGTTTGAACTGATTGAAAGTACCCCATGATTTTAGAGAGTTTGTGTTGGTTTAGGTGATTTAAGATCGATGACTTTTAAGATTTTGATGCTGGTTTCTTGTTTTCCCATTGTGCTCTAAGATATAATACAGTCTAGTAATGCATAAAGTCATGACTTAAATGAACTTAACATTATTTTGCATCTTCTACAACTAAAATTTCATTCTCTTCCAAGTATCAGTTTCATTTAAGTAAAGAATTCTTATCAAAGTAGTTGGTTATTAAAAAAAATGTGGGGTTGAGGATGTACCTCTGTGATAGAGTACTTGCCTAGCATGCCTGAACTCTGGGCTTGATCCCCAACATTAATTTAAAAATCCCAAAAATGATCCAGGGGAAAAAAAAAAACAAAAACATACTCTTTGCTTTTATAATTAGTTCAGTGAATGTTTACTAGATTTATAACTAATTATTATATTAGATGCTGTGATATATACTGCTGTTGTCATTAAATTACGTGAGTTTTTTTTTTTTTTTTTTTTGTCCAGACCATTAGGAGAGTTGGTTTGTGGCCCTTTAAAAATTTCTAGTTTAAGTTTTATTCTAAGTAAGCTGCATTTCTTTTTTGCAGAATAATGAGAAACAAATGCGGCAGCTCTCTGTGATCCCACCTATGATGTTTGATGCAGAACAAAGACGGGTCAAGTTCATTAACATGAATGGGCTTATGGAGGACCCTATGAAGGTTTATAAAGATAGGCAATTTATGAATGTTTGGACTGACCACGAGAAGGAGATCTTTAAGGACAAGTAATTTAAATTTTAAATTATTCTCTAGTAGAAACTTATATGTTTAGTAATAGTATTTAGCATTTACTTGTAAATTGAACTTTTTCCACAAAATCTTGACCCCATTTTGGCATTGGAATGGATTCTATTGAGAAATAGAAAATATTGATCTTCCCATAGGTTCATAGATAGGAAAATAGGTAACAGATAAGAATTAGGGATGGGGAGTCATTTTATGAGAGATTCCCAAA
Organism: Marmota marmota marmota; assembly: GCF_001458135.2. Lineage (NCBI taxonomy): Eukaryota > Metazoa > Chordata > Mammalia > Rodentia > Sciuridae > Marmota > Marmota marmota. Next base: position 550,022 of record NW_025999873.1, read on the forward strand.
CTTGGGTGTTATTTAAATCACTTTGGATATGGTTTTTTAAAAGTACAGATTTCTTTGCCCTACCATAAACCAATCTAATTATTTCCTGATGGATGGTTCCCAGAACTTTGCCCTTTAAATCTCCAATGATTCTGCCATTGTTACTCAAATTTGCAGTGAGGAATCACCAGGAGTTAGTCTGCACATAATATTTCTTTTTCCAAGTTTTTTTTTCTTTTTAAGTTGTTAAAATGTTTGTGTGTGCGTGTGTTTTTGTTTTTTGGTTTTTTTTTTCGTTTTTTTTAATTTTATTTTTTACTCAGGTTTATCCAGCATCCAAAAAACTTTGGACTAATTGCATCCTACTTGGAAAGGAAGGTAAGAAATGGTTTGCATGAATGTTAATAGGTTTGTGGATGTTGTTATTTTGGAATTTTTGTGCTCTAACAAGCAGTAGTAATTAACTAGAATTGATTTTTGTTAAGGGCTTTATACAGAAAAGATTCTCATGTCATAATTATAACAAATATATATAAAGTAATAATTTAAATTACATTAGATGTCCTAAGCACAGATCTAATTTTTATGGATAATGAAAGTTAACCTTATATTTCCCTAAAAACACATAATTTCACTGCTTGAATTCTGATTTCCTCTGAATTTTTTAGTGTTTTTGAACTATTTAAAGGGACATTTACTTACTAGTTAATAAGAAAATATTTGAATGTTTCTGATAGCTTTTCATATTTTTAACATAATTTGGATTAAGTCAACAGTTAACTATCAAAATAATGTATTTTTAGAGCACGAATATATGCCTTAAAATATTAGCCATGTATATTTTCTCTTAATATAAATTAAAGAGTAGTAGTATTTTCCTTGAAATATTTTTTTTATTTAAGACATTTTATTGAATTCTCAAAAATGAACTACTTTCATTACAGAGTGTTCCTGATTGTGTTTTATATTACTATTTAACCAAGAAAAATGAGAATTACAAAGCCCTAGTGAGAAGGAATTATGGAAAACGCAGAGGCAGAAATCAGGTGTGTCTCATTACTATGCGAAGCTATTTCAGTATTGATGGAAATATGGAGACAAAAAAATCATTTATATGCTAAAAAAATAAAGATATAACGGGAGCCTTGCACTGCATGTATACTTTAGAGATTCATGTTTTTATTAATCAGAATGTTAGAATTATTTTGAATGTATTTTAAATATCTATTATGATAATTGGAAAATTTTTATGTCTATCTCATCTGAATCATGCATTTCAATATCAATGATATCCATGTAATTAAATATGAGACCTTTAGTACCTTACCTAATATACTGTCTTTAGCTAGTCCTTTTGTATGAAAAGGGAATAGGAAGTATAAGGGAGAGAGGGATAGCATGATAACTAGAGTAGAGGATTGTTTACTGTAATGCATGGGAACTGATCTTGTTTCAGATTAACTTTATTTGTGAAGTTTAGATAATTTAACCCTTAAAAGCTCTTTATCAGGCATTTTTTTCACAAATACAAATTTTCACAAGTTGCATTTCAGTCATTTGGAAACTGCTTTTCCAAAAATAACCAGTTAGCAGCTGTCACAGCTATTGTATGCATTGCCAGTGGAGCTGCTATACTAATGCCCATTGCTGTCCTCATTCAGATGGATGTCACAGTGCATACTTGCGTGTAGAAGCTCTAACAGCTGCTCACTGTTAGCATTCCAAGTCTCTTCTGGTTTCCTTACACAGTCACTCTTTCAGTGTGGCAGGGTCTTAGCCCCTCCTTCCCTTGGGAAGGGAATCTGGTCACCAGATTCACGAATTTTGATTCAATTCTCTTAATTTTTCAGAGCTATATCCTTTTTTATGTTTTATTTCCCATAGGACACTGCCACTTTCCAAGATGTGATTGCATGTTCTTCAGAAGCAGTATTTTTTGGTTAAAAAAATATATAGGGATGGGCTGGGGTTGTAGCCCAGTGATAGTGCACTTGCCTAGCATGTGTGAGGCACTGGGTTCGATCCTCAGCACCACATAAAAATAAATAAAATAAAGGTTCATCATAAAAAAAGAGAGAGAGAGAGAAAGGAGAGAGAAGGTCTGAGGATACAGCTCAGTGGCAGAGCTTTTGCCCAGTATGTGCAAAGCCCTGAGTTTTCTCCCCAACACTGGGGTGGGGAGTAGAAATTATGGCTTGTAAGACATATTTTTAGTGGAGTGGGGAAGCATTACACCGAGTTAAAGAAGATTCTTAGGAAGTGAGGAAATGGTAACAGCACAGGTGTACTTTTTTTTTTAAATTTGTTTTAAGTTGTTGATAGATATTTATTTTATTTATTTATTTTTATGTGGTGCTGAGGATCGAACTCAGTGCCTCATACATGCTAGGCAAGCGCTCTAACTGCTGAGCCACGGCCCTAGACCACAGGTATACTCTTACATGTAGATGTTGTAAAGAGAAGTAGTTAAATTGCTTGGGATGGCTAGTAAGGATCAGAAGAGAGAAAAAAGGACATGCTTTTAGTTTGGTTGTAATAATACTGTAGAGATAGAGATATCAATGATTATAGAGCTCCATAAAGATGTACTAAATGAAAAGGAGCAAAATAACTATTGGCAGTGAGATAAAAAACACAGTTTCACCAGAGATGGAAGTATTGCCAGGATTTTGTTCCTGCTTCCCCCAGAGAAAGTGGAGTCAATATATTCTTTAGCTAGACATCCTAGGGACCATATACATTTTAGACAAGGTTTAGCTATACAGTTTAAACGGTAGCTTTATTCTTAATGACAAAACAGTTTGTTTTATTTTATTTTTTAGTTTTGTTGTTTGTTTTTGTTTAGTTTCAGAACTTATGTTACTGTTGAAATTTTTTCAGTCCTACATACTGGACTAAGATGATACTTATTATACCCTATTTATGCCAGTGATGTAGTAGCCTGTTGCCTCTGATGAGGAGGAAAAAGCTCCATTAGAAAGTTGGTGGAGGGAGTCTCTGTTATTCTGAAATATTCATTTTTCAACCTAAAATTGTCTGGGACATTATTTTGACTTCTATCTGTGGTACACTAGTCTTTGTTAATTTCCAGACATATTATTATTTCCCTCTCACATTTCTTGTCCTATATTGTATTGTGCTAGTGCCTCTGCACTGCCTCAGAATGTATTTGCAGGGCTGTGATTTGCCATATTCACGCTCACTTTAGCTGAGCCTTATGATGGTTGCTCCCAGATAGGCTCAGGTTTGGTGTGGTCATCCCTTTTGGCAATCTAGTCCTGCCCTATTAGGTTTTTGGGTTTTTTTTTTTTTTTAAATACTAGGGATTGAACCCAAAGACACTTACCCACTGAACCCCATCCCCAGCGCTTTTTATTTTTTATTTTGAGAGAGGGCCTTGCTAAGTTGCTTAGGGCCGTCCTTTGAACTTGTGATCTCCTGCCTCTGGGATTACAGGCGTGCACCACAGTGCCTGACCCCTATTTACTTTTAAATTATTACTTGGA
>NW_025999873.1:553518-570154 GCF_001458135.2 Marmota marmota marmota
TTTTAATTTTTTTTTTTTTTTTTTTTTAGTTTTATGTTTCTCTGGGAATTTGGGAGACGAGTGAGTTAATGATGGGCTTGGACCATTGTCTCAGAACAAAAGATTCTTATTTCCATTTTAAGAATCGCCTAAGCATTTAAGAATGCTTGTGTGCTTCATTCCATTTATTTGTGTCAAAATGATGAGAAGTTTTGCAGAAATTCGAAGGTTTAGTTTAAGGACTTGGGCTTTTTTGCAGAAGATAATTTCAGCTTTCTGTTGTGATGTGGTCACACTGGCTGCTTTGTTGAAAATAGATTGTAAGGAGGCAAGAGAAGAATGAGACCGGTTAGGAGGTTATTATAATAATTCCTGTGGCTTGGTCAAGATTCTATTGGGGAGGTAGGAAAACTAGTACTTACTTTGCAGGATCAATGATGAGTTACTTGGTATTTTTTAAGGTAAAACCAAGAGGTTTAATTAGTTTCTGGATATGTCTAAATGAGTGTGTGTGTGTGTGTGTGTGTGTGTGTGTGTTTTTATGCTTTTGAGGATGGAAACCAGGGCCTTTTGCATGGTAGGCAAATACTTTACCACTGAGCTATATGCCTCCTAGCTCCTGGATATGTATTTTTGATGGTAAAGCCAATAGGTTTTGCTGGATTGACTGTAAGGATGAGAGGACCGTAATCAAGGAAAACATCGAGTTTTGAATTGTGGAATTGCCTTTTGCTATGATAGGTATGACTGAAGAAGGAACAAGTTTTGGATATGACTGAGTTTGAAAGACCTGTCATATGTCCAGGTAGCAATCCAAGTTAATGTTTAAGTATTGTGACTAGTTAAATAATGTAAATTTAGAGCATGGGAAAAAGATCTGGATTGGATATATAGAGTTCGCTATATAAAAAAAATTTAGAACTACCTCTTTATTAAGAATCTAGTTATGAGGTTAAATTTTTTTTTAATGGGCATATCACCCTTTTGATTACCATGGTGATATATACAGATAACTGATTTGAGAGTCATTTTACTGACTTATTGTTCAGTCAAGCTTGAATCAGGAGGATTATCTCAGGTAACCCCAGAGTGACTGTGGCAAATTTACTTCAACAATCATTAGAATTGTGCTGAAGTTTGTGCTTGATCCTTTCAATTTTTGATTTCTTCCTTTTGCCCTCTTCCCAACTTCCTACCCAAAAGAGTAATTTTTATTTAGCGGATGAATGTATAGTATGCTGTTGACTGAATTATTCCAAGTTTATCAGGTTTGATTTTTTTTTTTTAACCAGCTATTGCTGTGGGGAACCTTTCATATTATGTACTCTGAAAATGAATTTTAAATCTTAGAATCATAGGGAAATTAGATTCATATTTTGTTAAAATTGTCTTCAGATATAATTGTTGGCAGAAATTTTAACTCTTCTCATAGTTCTATTTTATTTGCTCAAAACTATTTTAATAGTTCAACTTGGTAGCATCCTGTGAAGAGTGAGGGCAGTTTTTTATATATTTAATAGAAGTAATAAATACGTAATTGGAGATTGAAAGCCAAAACCACTTATAAGTGTTAGTAGTTGGAATCTATAATTATAAATAACACGTCAGGTAGTAATTTATTTTTTATGTATGAAGAATATGTTCTTTTCATTACAAGTAAAATTTTCTTCCATTAGGAAATGCTGTGCTTTCCAGCTAAATACTGTGCAGATGGAATTTCTGTGGTACCTAATATTAACCAACAGTGTAAAGCCGGTTACTGTTAAAAAACCACATTCTTCATTTCCAAATACTTAGTTTCTTTTCATAGGAATTTGTGTTTTTCTTTTATGCTAACACCATTTCCCCCTTTATGTCAGCATTTTTTAATTCTTCAGATATTCAGAAACATACACCTACATAAATGTAGCAATTTTGAAGTCATTGGTAAATAGGCATTGATTCGAAATAATATTTTAGACATGTTTAAAAATTGGATATAGCTTTTGACCCCAAAATGCTTAATCACTCTGTACCCAGGAACTTAGTTTTTATATCTGCGAGAATGGGAGAACTAGTACGTACTTTGCAGATTCAGTGAGAACTCTGTGTGTGTGTGTGTGTGTGTGTGTGTATAAAGTCTTGGGAGTATAGTGTAAAGCACATGGAGAGTATCTAATAGTTGGTAGTTAAGATTTCTTTATTGCCATCATCATGGTGTGTTTTTTTTTTTTTTTTTCGGTTGACAGCTTTCACTCTTCAGAAGTTAGTCTGAAAATTCATTTGGTCTTCAAGGCATTTGTTATTAATGTATTTGATTTTTTTGCTTGAAGTATATTTTGAAAAGAAATATTGCCCAGTAGTAAAACAACACTGCATCTGTACACTTTCAGTTACATATTCTTGCTTGTTCTTAAATTTAGTCATTTTGTTTCTTGGTAACTTAGTGTGTGCTAAGTGGGAATTCATCTATTTTTCTGTTTTATAGATTTGGGCATTTTAACATACAAATAGAGTGTGTGTGTCTGTGTGTTAAGAATTCAGTTACATAGAGTAGTGATAAAGTCTCAGTATTAACTGTTATTTGATGTTGCTATAAGGATCTAACTGGATCCTGTATGTCCCTGATCATGTTGCAGTGTACATACCTTTCTTTTTTTATTTGAATTTTCATTTTATAATGTGCACTTACATTTGTAGTGAATAACTTGTTGATGGAAGTGTTTCATGTTGTGAGAACCTTCCTAACAGAATGACAGTTGTTTTATTAACTCCATAAATATTAGGCTTAAAGGGAAGGGAAACTAGGACAAGGAACCACTGGGAAGCCTTTGTCTTTCTAGAGAACTTTTAGAAAGATTGGGCCTCTTCTACTGTAGCTAGCCTACAGAAATGGTTGAGGGTTTTAACATGCAAACTCCATCCTATACCACCCAGATTGGTACTTCTCTACAGATTTGCTTGAAACAAAAGTAATCCTAACCACCTCTTTAAATGAGAGATGTTCCTTATTTTCTTTAATGTCAGTGGCATGTGTTGTGATAAATGTTTGTGCAGATTGTCCATAGGTAAGATTCAATTCTCTGCTGGCTGTGCTTACTCAATGTTGCCTGTTCAGCATACAGTGATGAGAGGTTCCACTGGAGAGGTGCCTTGTATGTGACCACACTCTAATCTAGCAACTCTGTCAGTTTCTTTGGATCATTTCCACACTTTAATTAGAGCTGGGAGCTACAGCCTTCTTTCCATGACTGGTTTAAGCAGGTGCTACATTTGCGTCTCAGTCCCTAGGACCAGGGAAGAGTAGTCATCTATTGGTTGGATTTCAGAAGGGAATGTGTGGGATTGCTTACTTTCTTCAAAGCCCTGGTTGCCTTTAGAAGCAGTAAAATATAAGGGGAATAAGATTGTATGTATCAAGATGGACTCAAACTAAAAAGCGTCTTCACAGCAAAGGAAACAGTAAGAGAAGAGAGAGCTTACATAACGGGATAAAATCTTTACCACACACACTTCAGATAGAGCACTAATCTACAGGATATATGAAGAATTCAAAAAACTTAACACCCAAAAAACAAATAACCTGATGAACAAATGGACTAAGAAACTGAACAGACACTTCACAGAAGAAATACAGTCGATCACCAAATATATGAAAAAGCATTCAACATCTCTAACAGAGAAATGCAAATCAAAACTACAGGGATACCATCTCACTCCAGTCAGAATGGCAATTATCAAGAATACAAGCTACAAGCAACAATAAATGTTGGCGAGGTTATGGAGAAAAAGGTATACTCACACATTGCTGGTGGTACTGCAAATTGGTGCAACCACTCTGGAAAGCAGTATGGAGATTCCTCAGAAAACTTGGAATGGAACCACCATTCGACCTAGCTATCTTTCTCCACGGTTTATACCCAAAGGACTTAAAATCAGCCACATCAATGTTTATAGAAGCTCAATTCACAATAACTAAACTATGGACCCAACCTAGGTGCCCTTCAAAGATAAAGAATTTGTGGTATATATACACAATGGAATATTACTCAGTATTAAAGAAGAATGAAATTACAGGGTTTGCCAGTAAATGGATGGAACTAGAGTGAAATAAGCCAATCCCAAAGAAAGGCTGAATGTTTTCTCTGACATGCAAATGCTAATTCACAATAAGGGCGGGGAGGCAGGTGGATAGAGGTACTTTGGATTAGCAGGGGAGTAAATGGTGGGGAGGGGATATGAGGGTAGGAATGATAGGGTAATAATGTCCGATTCATTCTACTATGTGCAGATAAAGAGTACAAGACTGGTGTAGCTCTACATCATGTACAACCAGAAGAATGAGAAGTTATACTCCATTTATATATGGTTTGTCAAAATGTATTCTACTGTCATGTATAACAAATTAGAACAAATTTAAAAAAAAAAAAAAGAAAAAAAATTATATGTATCACCCAGGACTAAAGAAAATTTTAATCTCTTTCCTTACCATCTGCTCTGTTGACATCTCCCTTCATATCTTCATACTCTACACCAATTTCTAGGTTACACAGCTGTGTTAGTCAGCTTTTCATCACTGTAACCAAAATACTTCACAAGGACAGCTTAGAGGACAAAAAGTTTAGTTTGAGCTAACAGCTCCAGACGTCTCAGTTCCATTGCTCTGAGTCTGAGGTGAGGCAGAACATCATGGTGGAAGGGCATGGTAGAGGAAAATTGCTCAGATCAGAGCAGCCAGGAAGCTGAGAAAGGGAGCAAGGAGCCAGGGGACAAGATATATTCTCCAAGGGTATGGCCCCGTGATCTACTTCCTCTAGCAATGCCCCACTCATCTATAGTTATCAACTCGTACAATAATCCTTTCAATTTATTAATCCATCAAATTGATTAAACTACTGAACAAGCTGTTGCTCTCATAATCTAACCATTTTGTCTTTGAATACTGCTACATTGGATAACATGTTTCTAGTACATGAGCTTTGGGGGGATATTTCATATTCATACCATAACAGCAGCTCACTGACTAGACAAAACGTTGGTATCTTACTGGTTTAATGACAAATTAATGGTTCACTTATGTCTGACTTAGGTTATTAGCATTTGAAACCAGTCTTTCAGGCACTATGGTATGCTAGGAAGTCAGAGCTGAATTAAACATTCCCAATTGCAAGGCAGACTTACTTAAAGTTGTAAAACATACATTTGAAATCCACCTTTTTTTTTTTTTTTTAATTAGGAAATGAAACTGGCAATTAGCCAGGTTGAAAAATTGGGAAGATCAGATAAAACAAATGAGGAAATTACGATCTTGAAATGATTTAGCAAGTTGATTAGCAAATGCAGTTTTTGATGGACTGTGAAAATTCCATAGAATAAAGAATCAAAGGACCAAGCAGAATCAGCAACAGGGAAGGTGTGGAATGGGTGGGGTATGAATAGTTGCATCTGGAGAGAAGAGCTGTTGATTTTAGTTCTGGCAGGTCAACCAGGTTATTGTGATTTTACCTCCCAGGAAATGTAGCATTTCAAATTTCGTCTCAGAGCATATGTAGGATTTTTCCAGGCAAGAAAGGGCAGAAAGGGTATTCTAGACAAAGGTAAGAAAGCGCTGGGCTTGTGAAGATGAGTCCAGAGCAGTAAGAAGAATGTGGGAAGGATGGGCGTTGGAGGGAAATATGCACAGGCCAATAGGCTTTTCAGTAAAGATGCCCTAGAGTTCTGTCCTCATTATGCAGTCTTGATTTCTGAATTAAATAAAAATAATACAGCATTCTTAGTTTTTTCTTTTAGACTTGCAGTTTTAACAAATGTGACATCAGAAATGAAAGGGTCTGATTGCCCAATACCTTTCTTCGGTGTTTTCTTTTAGGAGTATGTAGGAACACATTTACATGGTTGTAGTTTCAGCTTAGGAATATTTGAATGTTTTACTTCTCTTCAATGTACTATATCTTTAGAATTTTTCCAAATTACTTCAGTCAACTATTCCATTAAATGTCAACTACTCATTAAATGGATGTTCCTCCCAAAAATGCATAAAGATGTTTCTTATAGTTTCATTTATAATAATGGAAAAAATAGGAATACATTAAGTATTTAATGATAGGGATGGTTTGAAAAAATTGTATATGTGTTTTGAAATATATTTTGAAATGGAATTCTTGAGTGACAGATTAGATAGGGCTTGCAAAGAGAGCCCCAATCTCAGATTTCCAAGTGGAATTTTAACATTTTCACCTCTCTGATAGATCTAAATGCTCTGAGCATTTGTGTATGTATGTATAATACCTTTTAAATAATACATATAAAATATATCATAAAAGTATTGCTTGATTTTTAATTCATGGCCACCAATTATATTGTAAATGATTAATAATTATTTAAAATGTTTAGATGGCTATTATAATTTTTCATCACAATTTGAGAATCTATTGCTGGTACCTTTGTGTTTCACAAATGATGATTTATTCTAGCAGCAAATTGCCCGACCCTCACAAGAAGAAAAAGTAGAAGAAAAAGAAGAGGATAAAGCAGAAAAAACAGAAAAAAAAGAAGAAGAAAAGAAAGATGAAGAGGAAAAGGATGAGAAGGAGGACTCTAAGTGAGTTAAATAATTATTAATAAGTGTTGTAGTTACTTTTAAATAATGAAACAGTCTTTTGAAGGTGTGAAATATTGGATAAAAGAATCAGTGGGATATGAGTTTTGTTATTTGACATGACTAAGTAATGAAGTATAATTTTTTGGCTTATTGTATTTATTTGCCAGCCATGACTTATTTCTTTTCAGACAGGATGAGCTACAATAATGCGTACTTCTCACAAAGATGTGTTGAATTTAATTTAATCTTGGATTTGGAAGATTCCTCAGGCTCTTTTATGAGCCTCAGGTAGTGTACCTTAGGTAGTGTAAAAATGCTGAGAAAGGAACTTTTCACTAATATAGTATATTCTAGGTTCATTGACCATATTATATAAAATACATTTCCCAATTTATTTGCTGTTGCCATTTTCCTGGTAATAAAAAGTAATTCATGTTCATTATAGAAAATCGGGAAAAGAAAGCAAAGTATAATGAAAGTTAATCTGTCATTTTGCCAGTCAGAGACAGCCACTGAGGCTTTTGTATACATTTAGGCACAGAGGGCCTCAGGCACTGGATTGGTTGTTTACCCCCGAACGATTATGTTTATAAATAATGTAGACTAAAATTCATCAATTTTAGATTGATGTGTTTAGACAAGTGTATGTACTTGTGTAGAGCATTTCCAATCATCCTATTCCTGTAGGTTTCTTTGAAGTGACATCAAATTTGTAATAGGTTTCTCTGCCCCCATTCCTAGCCTGTGGCAACCGCTTCTGCCTATTCTAGAATTATATAGAAATGGAGTCATACAGTATATATTAGTCAGGTTTCTGTCACTATAGCAAATACCTGAGATAACCAACTTATATCTTTGGCTCATATATTTGGAGGTTTCAATCCATAATTGTTTGGGCCTGTGGCAACACAGCATATCATCAAGGGAGCACGTGAAATACCAAAACCATTAACCTCCTGGCCAGGAAGGAAAGAAGATAGAAAGAGAGGAAGAGGCCAGGGTCCCAGAATTCCCTTCAAGGGCAAGCCCCCAATGACCTAAAAACCTCCCACTAGGCTCTGCCTTCTAAAGGCTCCATTGTCTCTCTTTAGTACTGCCCTAGGGACCAAACTTTTAAACACATTTTAAAATATTTTGAGAATATTTAAGATCCAGACTATAGCAAGTATGTAATGTGTTATGTGACTTATTAACTTATAAATTTCTTCGAGATTTATCCAGGGTGTTTGATGTGTAAATGGTTCGTTCCTTTTTAATATCTATTTTGTTTCTGTAATCCTCTTGGAAGTACTTAAGTTTTACCTAGTTCTGGGGTGACTAAAGCTGCCTAAGTCAATTGACATGGTTTGAAAAGTGTTAGATATTCATGCTTTTCTAATTTTATATCTTAGGAAGATACGTATAAAGGAAAAGTTTAGGTTATTTTAGTTTAGGTTAAACTTTTATCCTACCACATAGTCAGTGGTTCTGCTCAAGTGGAACTACCTTACCTGGTTTTACTTTTATCTTTTTTTTTTCTTTCTTAGAACTGCTATACCTTAATTTTACTTTTTTCTTAAAATATCTATTGTTGTTATTGTTTTGAATGTTTGTGTATATATTTGTATGTATGTGTGCATGTGTCTATGCATTTACTTATTTTTGGCAGTACTGGGGTTGAATCCAGGGCACTGTACCACTGAACTATACCCTCAGCCCTTTATATTTTTTATTTTGAGATAGGGTCTTGCCAAGTTGCTGAGGCTGGCATCAAATTTGCAATCCTTCTGCCTCCCAGGTAGCTGGGATTACATGTGTGCACGACCACACCTAGCTTCTAAGTTATTTTAACAATTCATTATCTATTTGGGCTAAATCTTAAGGAGAATACAAAAAATACTTAAGATATATACTATTTCCAGGTAGTTTATAATCTACTAGGGGAGAGCAAGGCAAGATACAAGAACTGTTTACAAGGAGAAAAAATCTTGGAAATAAGAATTAATAAAGCATGTTGGGAAATTGAGATATGGTCAAGTTTGCTTCTGTGTTGGCAGTTGGAATACCACACTTCTCAGGGTCATGTATTAGTGTTCTCAAAAGTTTCATGCCATATCTACATGTTTGAACACCTTTAATTTGGAAAAAGTGACCCCTTACTCAGTGCCTTCCATCTTAGATTGCCACCCCTCCTCTCTTTATTTTTTTTATTTATTATTCTTTAATCTTTGCAACAGCTCTATGAAATATATTACCATTATCCTTATTTTACAGATGAAGAAACTGAGGCTCATGGGAATGAGGCAGTTTTTCCAAAGTTATTGCTAGGCTGGTAAATCCAAGGCATCTTTGCCCTGGGGTGTAATCAGTATTGGTAGTGGTTCAGAACACTGAGTCTGGTTTAATGAAACAGTATTGTGGATTACTACTATAGAGTAAGCATCAATCATAAAGGTACTTACTATCTGTTTCAGCTTCTTCATTTCACTAATAAGACAACTTAGAACAAGTGTAAAACACCCAGGACTCCTGCCGTTTGGTATAGACCATGTCTTTGAATTGCAGGTCTAGGGGATCTTGTGCTGCCATTTGTTAATTTCCTCGTGGAATGTTCTGGTTTTGAATCAGTTAATTTGAAATATGTTTAAAATGTAAGTCCATTAATATGTTTTTTTAAAAAAAGTATGGAATATTTTCATTTTAACCAGCCAAAACTCTTCAAAATTAGGGCATAAAAGAATTTTACCTGGGGCTGGGGATGTGGCTCAAGCGGTAGCGTGCTTGCCTGGCATGTGTGCCGCCCGGGTTTGATCCTCAGCACCACATACAAACAAAGATGTTGTGTCCGCCGAAAAACTAAATATTAAAAAAATTCTCTCTCTCTCTTAAAAAAAAAAGAATTTTACCTAAATTTTTTAAAAATAAATAAGAGATTCGTTAGATTTATTCAATTTTTAAGTAAAGGATGTCCAAAACTGCAGCCTTCTTTGATACACACAAATTTTCATTGTTTTTGTTTCCAGAGAAAATACCAAGGAAAAGGATAAGATGGAAGCTACAACAGAAGAAACTGAGGAGAGAGAACAGTCCACGCCTAGGGGGCGAAAAACTGCCAACAGTCAAGGCCGCCGGAAGGGGCGAATCACCAGGTCCATGACAAATGAAGCGGCAGCTGCCAGTGCCGCAGCTGCAGCTGCCACTGAAGAGCCTCCACCACCTCTGCCACCACCACCAGAACCTGGTGAGTGGGAGGAATTGGCATGAATAGGCCATAATTTGTATGGAATTCTCTCTCAGTATTAGGGTTCTCTAATGTTGATAATCTACAAATAATCCTGAAGTCTGATCTTTAAATTTTTTGAACTTTATTAATGTCAATTTTTTTGAAAATGAACATGAGCCACAATCTTGCTACTCAAATACAGCTGTTTTTCTTTTTTAATTAGTTATAATCCTAGTGGGCGTATCACCTTTTTTTAAATATTTTTACTTGTTATATATCAGATGTTTTCTAATTTCTTAGTAATCTCCATTTTTACTTTGTAAATGGCCATAAGTGTTGGCATTTTTTTCCTGAGACATGACTTATTTAATCAGGCAGTCCCATTCCTCATCTTAAACCAATATAGACAACACTATAATGGGAAAAAAAATCTGTGCACATAGCATTGTTTTTCTGTTAAATTATTTTTCATAGGAATAAATTCTTAGGCAAATTTATATTGGGCCTAAGAATCCAAGCATATTTCTCTCTCTCTTTTAAAAAGTACTGTCTCATTAGTTTATAAAAGGATTGTTTGAATGATAAGTACCACCATTAGTGATTCGTGGTACCAATTTTCCCATAACATGAAGTATGAAAGATAGTGCAAGTTCTAGGAATGAGTGTAGCTCAGTGGTAATGCTCCTGCCCTTGAGTTAAATCCCCAGTAGCAAAAACAACAACAAAAAACAAACATAGGCAGAGGGGCAGATCATGATGGGCTTTGTATGAACTATATCTTGTTTTGCTTACAAAGGAGAGAGCTTGCAAAGGTTTTTACATAGAAGAGTGCTCTGATTAGATTTGTACTTTAGCAAGATAGGTCTGGAAGTGGTAGGTGAAGGTCAGATTAGATGGGCTCAAGAATGGAAGCAGATGTTGTATATGTGAAGGAGACGATAGTTGATACATGTCATTGGGTGTGAGTAGTAAGTGACAAGGAGGATTCAAAAATCAGTCTGAGGAGCCTATTCATAATTCAGATGATTGTGTTACTATTAATTGAGTAAGAATGTAGCAAGAGTTCATTTCAGGCTTGATATTTTCAGTTTTCTTTCTGAAGTAAGAGAGCAAGCGTTCAATGCATTATCCCTTTGTGTCTGCTGGATACCAGAAACAGAAATGAACAAAAAGAGTTAGGTCAAGATGAGGGTTCAGAGAAAGGGAGAGGGCACTGTTCCCAGACAAAAAGAAACAGGGTTATTTTGTCCTTTGACAATGCAAGAAAAGAGGAGTGATCTTTTAAGCTGGAAAGCATTGGGTGAGGTGGGACTTTCTTAAAACTAAGCTAAAGGTATTCAAACATGTAGACATGGATAGAACTTCTGAGAACATTGAGAAAGATTGTGTTGTTGAGAAAAGTAAAACTTTTCCATCTGGTTGATAGAAAAGAGACTGATAGCATCTAATTTTCATAGTTGTTGTTTTTATTTCCCACCAAATGCTGTGAACAGACTTTATAGCAGGTTCGAAGAGTTTACAGATTACATTGTTTGTCGGAATGAAGGATTTTTCTTTTCTGTTTTTGGTACTAGGGAGTGAATCCAGGAGCGCTCAACCACTAAGCCACATCCCCAGCCCTTTTTTGTGTTTTATTTAGAGACACTGTCTCACTGAGTTGCTGAGGCTGTCTTTGAACTCAGTCCTCCTGCCTCAGCCTCCCAAGCTGTTGGGATTTCTGGTGTGTGCAACCCTACCCTGCGAAGGATTTTTCTTTCTCTCTCTTTTTTTCCTCTCTGCTTAACTGGGTTTTCTCCTTTTGTTTTAGTTTCCACAGAGCCTGTGGAGACCTCTCGATGGACAGAAGAAGAAATGGAAGTGGCTAAAAAAGGTAAATTATAATAGTTAGATCTTCTCAAGGTTTTTTTAGTTTGTTTTTGTTTTAAAGGGTGATTAGTCATGAGCATAATAGAAATACTTTTGTAATTTAGGAAATGAAAAGGTTCTTCCAAGAGGGTAGGGTTTCTAAGCAAATTTAAGAGTTCTTTTTGATAGTATAGTACCCTTAAGGTACTATAATGTTATTTTGAATATCTTCATAAAACAAGTAGCTTTTCCAGAATAGTTGCTATTGAATTTATTTTGGAACAAACTTTGATATAAATTCCATATTTATGTTGTTTTAGAGTTGCATTCAATAAAATGGCACCTACTTTTTCAGTTTGCATTTGGGTTAAGTCTTTTGATTATAAACCATTAAGTGTCAGGAATAGTGGCCCATATTTGTAATTCCAGATACTTGGGAGATTGAAAGTTAAAGGCCACCCTGGGCAACTCAGGGAGACACTGACTCAAAATAAAACTAAAAATAAAACAGAATGAAGTGTAGCTCAGTGGTAGAATGCCCCTGGATTAAATCCCCAATTCCACAGAAATAGAATAAATAAACCATTAAAGAAATTGCACTGAGGAGGAGAGAACATGAAGTTTATAGCCAAGCAGACTGAAGTTTTGAGTTCTTCTCTGTTACTTTACTGTGTCATCTTACTATGGAACTTTATGTACCTTGTAGTTTTCTCTTGTTGCTTATTAATGTAGTATGATTTAAAATTGAACTAAATTACATTAGGGTAAATATTGGTAGTTAATTTTAAGAAAGATTAATTCTTTTGTTGTTTAAATATTTACCTTGTAGTTCCAAAGGGAAATTGTTATATGTAACTTGGCCTTTTGGTGACATATTTCAGATTTATTTACTATTTATCAGATAATAAATAATGTGTCTTAGACTCAAGTATAAGCAAACTTAACCAAAAATCAAACAGTTTACAGTGTTCTATTTTCAAAGTATTTTTATCTGAACCTTATTTGCCATAATTGGCAAATGCTAAATCTGCATTGTTTTTGAGAAGATTCACGTTTATTCTCATGTCATCATCAAAATATCATATTTAAACAAGCAGGTGTGAGCTCTATCATGGAATGGTCTTTTTCAGACAGATATATCTGTGTTTAACTATCTAATCTATACTCTTTAAGAAACTATCAGGCAAGATTTGGTAATGGTCTTTCTCCCTTATTATTAAGGGAGCTATTTGTATTAACCTTGAAAAACTGATGTTTACCTATAAATTGTTAAATTTGTACTGGGAATTTCTGTTTATGTATACCTGTATCTAAAGTATATCTTTATATTGTTGTCTATGTATGTATATATACAATTATATATTCATATTTTTCCACGTATATGTGTGTGTATAGTTGTTTAGAGAATTATTAAATTGCATAATTTTCTGTGATGCGTTATATTAAAACAGGATTTTTAAAAACTGGTAAATTTTTTGAGGGCATTGCTTGATTATGAATTGACTGGCATAAATCCTGATTATCAGTGAGGTTTCCTACAAATGAGACTGTGTTAGTCATTTATATTTGATTACCTTATTATTGATACACTGTCTCTAGGATCTAGAAGTACCTAATTGCTTAGTTTGCAAGCATTTGAACTATAACTGTGGGTCCAATGTTGCCCTGTCCCTGTAAATATACATAACACAGGTAAGATTTAGCCCTCTATTAATGAGCATATTTTAAATTGGGGGGAAAGTACAGGACAAAAATGAGTTTTCAGTCAGTAAATATTGAAGTACATTCATAAGTAATTGAAAGAGTGTCTGTAGTGTTAATGATTGTAAATAAAGTGATTACATTGATTTATTATTTCTCTTGCTTGCAGTCACTATTCAATTAATGCTTCATCTGCTTTTAAAATACAGGCCTAGTAGAACATGGCCGTAACTGGGCAGCAATTGCCAAAATGGTGGGAACTAAAAGTGAAGCTCAGTGTAAAAACTTCTATTTTAACTATAAAAGACGACACAATCTCGACAACCTCTTGCAACAGCATAAACAGAAAGTGAGTATATCAGAGGTAGAGAAGCTTTGATTTATCTTTTTTTTTTTTTTTAAACTTCAAGTGTTTTCAAACTTCAGAGATTGATTTTGGAGAAACTTTTTTGTATCTTGTATTTGTATTTATGCATTTACCTGTAAGAAGTATTCTAATTTCTTGGTACAGGTCAACTGGTTTCCTTTTTACTAATCAAAAAGGTTTCTATTTGTAGTAATGGGAATTCAGTACTTTTGAATTACTGTAGATGGGAAGTTTAATTGAAAACTTTAGGTGACATTTTATCATATTGAATGAGTTGATTTGGTATATTAAAAAAATGTTTTTTTTCAAAGACAAAGATTATGTGGAATAAAAAACCAGGGGTTATACTCAAATTATTATTATTTTCAAATTATTGAAAATTTACTTGAAATAAATTAGTATTATTGGAATTTTTCTTATAAGGAAGTTTTAGTATAGTAGTTCTTAGAGTTTTGGAGAGTCCTTTGAGGTAAAAATGGAAAATGCTTATACTTTCATGAAACTATTAAGATGTTATTTGCTTTTTTCTATTAATATTTGGATTGATGGGTAAAACTGCTGGTGGCAGGATACTCAGTGTGCTGGTACTCAATGTGTTCTTTATCTCCAAGCAACTTTTAAAAAATAGTACCAGATTCAGAAGTGGAGGTTTAACTCAGTGGTAGAGCATTTGGCCTAGCATTTGCAAGGCCCTGTTTTGATCCCCAGCACCATAGATAATAAGATAAAATAAAATGAAAAAGCTAGTTTTACTGAAGAATGTCCTTGATGAAGAATAAAAATTAATTTGATTGAATTTTTACATTAAAGTACTCGTATTTTACTACTCTGTGTAATGAAATGGTAAGTACACACATGGCTCTTTTACAAAAATATGATTATTCTATCATGGAAAAGTGCTTTTGCAGGTGTTTGAATTTCAGGCTGAAATATGTTCCCTTTTTCATAGAATATTGTTTTTACTTGAAAGCATGACAATGTGATTTTTCAAATTTTTGTATTTGGCAGATAGGTTTTTTGTTGTTGTTGTTTTGTTTTGTGTTTTTTTCTGACAATAAGTGAGCCTGTCTTTCAGAATAAACAACAAATAGTATTTGTTGTCACTTTTAAATTTCATGCTTGCAAATGAAAAGGAGAATTTTGGAAAATGCTTATACTTTACTGTGTGTGGGTTTTCCCTAAGTGTAGGAAAATACCTAAGATGATCAAAATGAGAAGAGGTTTATTTTGCCTCGCAGTTTTTGAGATTTCAGTTTATGGTTGCTTTGGAGCCTGTGGTAAGGTAGCAAGCACATCATGGCAGGAGCAGTGGTAGAAGAAGCCTGTTCACCTGATGGCCTATATGAGAAAATACACAGGAAGGAAGGGCACCCAGTCCTGATGTCTCCTTCGTGGACACACACTCAGCAACCTGAGCTCTTCTGCTAGGGCACACCTCTTAACGGTTCTACCATTTCCATGAGCTGAGGCCAAGCCTTTAACACATGGAGGTTTGGGGGTATTCCAGATCCATAGTATGGTAGCATGAACTTAATATGTTCTGGTTACACTTTTTTGTTGTTGTTGTACCAGAGATTGAACCCAAGAATGCTCAACCACTGACACACCTTTTTATTTTCTTTTTAAATTTTATTTTGAGACAGGGTCTCTCACTAAGTTGCTTTGGGTCTCACTAAGTTGCCGAGGCTGGCTTTGAACTTGTGATCTTCCTGCCTCAGCCTCCTGAGCTGCTGGAATTACAGGCATGTACCATGCCCAACTAGTTATACTGTTTTGATGAGATCAGTGGTTATAAATAATTTGGTGATTTGCTATATAATGAAGTATATCTAAATTTGAAAAATCTACATAACTAAGTACTTTTTGCTTTTCTTTTTTGATGCTGCAGTGGAACTCAGGGTGTTATGCATGCTAGGCTAATGTTCTACTGCTGAGTTGTATCTCCAGCCCTTCAGTATTTTTCAAATGACCAGTTGGTGATATTACAGTGGATATTATTTATTGCTAAAGGATTCCCATATGGAAGTATAAGACAAATTAATAAACTTTAACATAATAGAGTACAAAAAAGTTTTATTAATGTGGTTTCAGATTTCATCAAACTTTTAAGCAACTACTTACCAAATTTTGGTACAATATCAGAAAACAGACTCTATGGGTCCTTATTACTTTTTTAAAAAATATTTATTTTTTAGTTGTAGTTGGACACAACACCTTTGTTTAATTTATTTATTTTTATATGATGCTGAGGATCGAACCCAGGGCCTTGCACGCGCTAGGTGAGCTCTCTACCACTGAACCACAACCCTAGCCCCTTATTACTTTTTAATACTTTAGGGTTCTTAGACCAAAATGTTTTAGTATCATTAAGGAGAGAAGAATGAGTAATGAAAACACAAATACTTAAGCTTACTAAGATGTGAACTTACAAAGAAGAGTATATACTCTTTTTTTTCCCACATTTAAGATTTAATGATGCTCAGCAAAGGACACAATTCAATGGGAGAGAGGACAGTCTTTTCAGTAAAATGCGCAGGGAAAATCAGATATCTATAATAGATGAATTAAATTGAAAGATCATATATTCTTGATATATAATATTTTAAAAAATATTTTTTTTAGTTTTGATAGAACTTTATTTATTTATATGTGGTGCTGGGAATCGAACCCAGTACCTCACACATGTCAGGGAAGTATGCTACCACTGAGCCACAGCCCTAGCCCTTCAAATACAATATTGACTCAAAAGAGTATATACAAAGGAACTTTGAGGTTGCAATAGTTTAAAGGTCCTGTAAGAACCAAAACATAAAGAACAGAAAATAACACAACAAAAAAATATATTGACAAGATGAAGTCTTGAGTTCAGGAGATACCATCTAAAATGTTTTGGGAGAAAGTCAAGTAAACAGTGAATCAAATGTTTGTTGTGTTTGTTTTGTATTTTTTTTTTTTTTTTTTA
>NW_025999873.1:570179-666791 GCF_001458135.2 Marmota marmota marmota
TTTTTTTTTTTTTTTTTTTTTTTTTTTTAGTACTAGAGATTGAATCCAGGTTCCCTCTATCACTAAACTACTCCCCCCAGCACATTTTTATTTTTTATTTGAGACAGGGTCTCACTAAATTGGTGAGGCTGGATTTGAATTTGTGATCCTCCTTCCTTGACCTCCTGAGTGACAGAAATTATAGGCATGGTACCATGTCAAGCCAGCTGTTATTTTTTTAAAGATAAATATTTTAGCCAGATACCTGTAATTCTAGCACCTCAGGAAGCTGAGGCACAAATGTCGCAAGTTTGAGGCTATAGCTGGACAACTTAGACCCTGTCTCAAAATAGGGCTGGGGATGATCCCTCAGTGGTAGAACACCCCTGGGCTTAATCCCCCATATTTAAGAAAACAAAAACAAAAAGAAACATACTAGTTGGGGTTCTCAAGGATAAAAAATCAGCAGTATGTGAACGTGTATGTATAGAGAGAGGTATAAGGAAAGAAAAAAATGAAAGATGAGGAAGGAAGAAGAGCAAGATGGGAGGAATTTACCCATGTGATCGTGAGGGTTTAACTTCCGTGGAGTAGGCTGACTGAAAAGACTTTGAAAAGAATTGGAGTCCATTCTGCTTCAGAATTCCTCCTTACTCCAGTGTTTGTTCTGCTTAGGCCTTCAGTGGACTGGATGAGCCCTCCTCCCCTCCTCTCCCCATGGAGGGTAATATGCTTTACTTATAGCCTACTCATTTAAATGTTAATCTTATTACACCTGTACAGAAACATCCAGAGTAATGTTTGGTCAACTCTCTGGGCAAAGTGTCCTAGCCAAGCTGACACACAAAATCACAAACATCTCTAAAACATCTAGTTCTAATCATTATGATTAATCACAATTAAAATGATAGAAGACAGCAGACTTCTCTTGCTATCTAGAGTGTTTTATCTTTTTAAAAAGTATTTCAAGGGCTGGGGATGTAGCTTAGTGATAGAGCATTTTCCTAGGGTATGTGAAGCCCTGAGTTCAATCCCCAGCATCACTTAAAATGACTAATACTTGTCAATCCTCAGTAGTATATATGTAGGTGTTAAATAAAATGCCTGTGCATCTTGCCAAATTTACTCATCAAATTGGTGAATGCATAGATGTCATAGGTTTTGGAATGTCAAATCTCAGTGAAGAAAATGCTTGAAGATGTTGCAGGTTATTGCATGTGAAGAGCAGAATTTTACCCAGTGGTAGTGAAAAGCTGTTTCTTCTATAATCATTAGTTAAAGGACTAAACAGAATGGGTTAATATTTGCAAAGGAGGGGCAAAAATCCATATACTATTTGTTATCTAATGCTTGAAAATATTATGGTAGCATTCATGGAATCTTTTTTTTTTTTTAAATGGACATAATAACTTTATTTTATTTATTTTTATGTGGTGCTGAGGATCGAACCCAGTGTCTCAAATGTATTAGGCAAGCTCTCCACCTCTGAGCGACAACCCCAGCCCCTTCTGATAGGTTTTTAAGAAACATGGAGTGCCTTTCTGGGATTGTTTCCTTTCATTCCTCCTAGGGATACTCTGATTAATATTGGAAAATAATTGTTTCTCTTCAGTTAATTAATGCTGTGGGTTGGATCCTAAATAGCATTATCATATATTAACTAAGAATAATGACTAGGCATCTTGGTAATTTTTAGCAGGTTGGGGCAGTAATAATATTTTTTCCTCTCTATGAAGAGTCTCGGTGGTAGAGGCTGACAGGTGAAATACATGATGGGCATAGAACAGAACTTCCAGTGCCAATACCTGCAAACACAGGAGACCTTAAGTTTTGTATCTAGCAACATAAGGCTATAAATATAGTGTAAGTAGCAAGCATCTTCCATTTAAATATGTACACACATAATAAATTATGTGGCTTCATTAGAAGAATGAGCGATTTTACATAAACACATAATTTGCAGAATGGAACACACTATTTAAAGAACAACAAGGGCTGGGGCTGGGGCTCAGTGGTGGAGCGCTTGCCTAGCATGTGTGAGGCACAGGGTTCAATTCTCAGCACCACATATGAATATGTGAATAAAATAAAGGTCCATTAACATCTAAACAAATTTGAAGAAAAACATAGAAGGAATTTGTCTTCATTAATAGTAAAAGAAATGATTTGTTATTGCCCATAAAGTTGCCTAATTCTTAAAGCTAGCATTATTAATAATACCCCAAATTGAAAATTACTCAAATGCCTTAAAATAGGAGAATTTAACTGTACACTGATAACTGTATTTTTATGGAATATTTTGTAAGAACCATTTTGAAGAGTTTGTAGCATAGGGATATGTTCTCTTCAAAGCTATTTTAGGTTAAAAAAAAATTAGACTTGGGATATATGACTACATGGGTCTGTCCAAGCTGTGGACAGATTTCTATACGTGTACATGCATCTAAAGGACTTAAAAGGAACTGTACTAGTATACTTGGAATCTCTAGCTTTTGAAATTATGAGAATTTTTTAAAATTCAATTTTCTGTATCTTCCACGTTTTAATATTATTTTACTTACAAAAATACATTTCCTGGAGTAGGAAAGGATCATGAAAACTTGTGGTCCCAAAAATGGTTCAGATGTAAACTTTTCATCAGTTTTGTGAAATTGACCCATCTGCACAAAAGGCCTGACAGTGGTTGCCTGCACATTAACGAGAGAATTGTCACACACATAACCATCTTTTTCTGTTTCTTTTTTTAAAAATATTTTTAGTTGTAGATGGACACAATGCCTTTATTTGTTTTTTTTGTTTTTTTATTTATGTGGTGCTGAGGATTGAACCTAGTACCTCACACGTGCTAGGCAAGTGCTCCACCACTGAGCCCCAGCCCCACATAACCATCTTGTATGTGTGTGTCAGTGTTCTATATTTTTTCAGAAGGGAAAAGGTTTGATTTTTTTTTTTCTTCTTAGCTATTTAAATCACAAATAATATCATATATTCCTTTAGGCTTCACGAAAACCTCGTGAAGAACGTGATGTGTCTCAGTGTGAAAGTGTTGCTTCCACCGTTTCTGCTCAGGAAGATGAAGATATTGAAGCTTCCAATGAAGAAGAAAATCCTGAAGATAGTGAAGGTATCTTAAAAATCTTAAATTTAGTGTGATTTTTACCTCAAATACATTATTTGTAGCTTAACTTTGTAGGAATTGCTTTATTGAAGAAATGGTATATCTTTGTTGTCATGGCATAGTCTTTAAGCTTGAATATAATATATTTATTCAATTGATCAACAAATTTTTATTTATGTAGCACTTAAGATGGTCTGGGTCCTACAGCCAGAAGATCACAAGTCCTGCGTCAAACTCCCAAGTTTCAGCATCCATAAAATGTCTGTACATTTGTATCATTTCCAAATTTACTTGTTCAACTGGTATCATTAGTTACATTTTTCTCCTTATTTTATTGCTTCGAGGTTGATTTATTTCATATTTGGACAAATATTTACATATGTCATATGTATGCTTTCATGTAACAAGAATTAATGACCCTGGAAGCCCCAGTAAAATACTTAATAAAATCCCTTTTTGTCATTCAAAAAAACGACAACTTCCTACAAAAGTAAGTATTTTCTGAGTTTTTGCTAGTTAAAGAAAAGGTACCTAATTAATTCATCTAATTTATTTCTTTTGTAAATTGATTGCTTTGTGGGGATTTTCATAATGCTTCTATTCTTTATAAATTATCTATTGAACATGTTTAAGTTTTATATACACCTATCTAAAATGTTTTTTTTTTAATGTTTGAATTACTAGAGTTTAAACTTTGTTTAATTAGAGCTGTTTATCTTTTCCTTTGTAGGCCTTTATATTTTATAAAGCTTAGGAAGCTTTACATCCCCCAATTCTAGAAATATTGGATTTTATTTATTTCTACAGGTTATTGTTGTTACCTTTTAAACATAAAACCTGTCTTGAAATGGGTTTTGGCTTTGAATAATAATGAAACTTTTCTGTGAGGTTTTTGTGGAAAATGAGGTGATTGATACAAGTGTAAACAGAATACTGAAACAAGCTTACCCTGGCTAGATTAAGAGTTCTGCTAACAATGGAAGACAGGTGTATTCCTCATGCTTCCAGAGGTCATCAGGGTTTGTTCCTTTTAGTAAGTTTGTATCCGGTAGCTTATATACCCTGGGTTTATGAATGTAAATGAAGCCTATACAATAGTCCCCCTTATCCAAGGTTTGGTTATCCACAGGCAACTGAGTCTGATAATACTAAATGGAAAAATACAATATTTTGAGAGAGAAGGAAACCGAGATCACATTCATGTAATTTTTATTACAATATATTGTTGTCATTATTCCATTTTGTTATCCGTTATTGTTATTAATCTCTTACTGTGCCTCATTTACAGATTATCACAGGTATAAATATATAGAGAAGACATTGCAAATGTAGATTTTGGTACTATTTTCAGTTCTATGGATAAGAGGGGACAACTGTATTAATCTCCTTGGGCATCCATAATAGAATGGTATAGTCTGAGTCACTTAAAATGCAAAAATTTGTTTTCAAATTTAGATCAAGGGGATGACAGAATTGCTTTCTGATAAGGATTCCCTTCCTAGCTTACAGATAGTTGCTTCCTCACTTTGTCTTCACATGACCTTTTCTGTGTGTTTGTACACTCCTGGTATCTTTTCTCTTCTAAAAGAGCCATGCTGGGTTAGATCCCACTGTTAGGTTCTCATTTAGCCTCAGTTACCTCAATTAGAGGCCCTTTCTACAAATCCAGTCACATTGGGTTTGGGCTTCAATATAGTAATTGGGGAAACAGAACACAGTTCAGTCTATAATAAAGCCCAAGCCTATTATCATAAATTTGTTAATTTCTGAATAGAAAAGTCTATTCATGTATAGGTTAGCAGAGTCTCAAAAACTTGATACCAGAAAGTGACTTTTTCCCATCTGTTTTCTTTCTGTTATTTGTCTTACTATGAAGCTTTTTTGTTTGTTTTTCAAATTGCCAAGTGTGGTATTATGATAGAATATCCATCTGATCCAGTGTAGGATGGCATGGTCACATCCTTTGTTAATCAAACATGTGGGTATCCTGTGACATCTAGAATTGTGTTCTACCTGTAGGAAATGAACTTGCCAGTAGAAGTTTTGAGATCTCTTCTGCATTTCTTTTTGTCTTAGCTTCATTTGGAAAGTATCATAGAAAAAAAGAATATAAAATGCAGTTTATGTGATCTAAGATTGCTAATCTACACTGTTTTGTATGGCAGCGCTCTTGCCAGTGGAAGAAGGAAAGCACCTGCTGAAGGGAGAATTGCTGTGTCCGTTTTCCTCAAATACATCTGATTATCTCCACAATTAGAGTTCTGGATTTAAACTTTACCAAAATTTGAAGTTGCTCTTTTTTTTACTTTTTTTTTTTTTTTTTTTTAAGAGAAAGAGAGACAGAGAGAGAGAATTTTAATATTTATTTTTTTAGTTTTTGGCGGACACAACATCTTTGTTTGTATGTGGTGCTGAGGATCGAACCCGGGCCGCACGCATGCCAGGCCAGTGTGCTACCACTTGAGCCACATCCCCAGCCAATTTTTTACTTTTTATTTTTAGGAAGGAAAGGTATTTTTGGTTGGTGCTTGATGAAGCATTATGCACTAGAAATATTCCTACTCTTGTGGCTTGAAAGAAAAAGTGCTTATTTCAAGTGACATCTATTGCACAATCACTGACACATATCTTCTATTATTTTGAGGAAAAGCAACTTGTCATTTTGCCCCTGGATTGGGGGCTTCCCATCACTATATAAACAAAGGTTCATTTAGGCTTAAGTGTTTATTTTTTACTTTACTTATTTACTTAGTTATTTTTCATAGTCCTGGGGAATAAACCCAGAGACACTTTACAACTGAGCTATATATCCCAGCCCTTTTTTATTTTTTATTACGAAATGGTCTCTTGTTAAGTTGCTGAAATTTGCAGTTTGGAATTCTCCTGCCTCAACCTCCTGAATCACTGGGATTAAAGATATGTGCCATTGCACCTAAGTTTCCACCTTTAACAGAAACAAGTGCAGGTTGCCACAGAAATACATTGAAGAAGCTGTTCAGTCTTTCATCATTTTGATAGCAACTTTCACTAATGATAATTGCTACCTTTTATTAAGACCTTACTTCGTGTGAAATACTTCTGAGTTTTTATTCTTTTTTTGTTGTTTTTATTTTGGGGACTTGAAGTCTTGAACTTTAGGCTCATTCATCTAATTAACCTACTCAGTATTTATACTTGAATGCCTACAAGCCACCTCAGAGTTAACATCCATAGCAAAATCTTGTTTCTCCCTCACCACAAGCTACTCTTCCCTTCAGTCTTCCTTTATGTCAGTAAATGTTACTTTGGTTACTCACTCTTTCATATTCCACATGTGGTCCATCAGCAAATCATGTCGAGTTTTTCTTAAACATATATTCAGAATTAGATCCCTTCTTATAGCCATTGCTTCTGCTTTTGTTCTGTGGTACTGTCCTCTCCATTGCAGTAGCTTTTTGTTTAGTCTCCTTGCTTCTTTTGGTTCCACTCTTTTTTTTTTCAACCTTTCACACAGCAAGCAGCCACCTTACTCCTTATACAATGTAAATCAGACTACTCCGGTAGTACTTTCCCGTCTTCTTATGAATAGAAATCCAGGGCTAGGGTTGTAACTCGATGATAGAGTGCTTGCCCAGCACTGGTATTGATCCTCAGCACCACATAAAAAAAAAAAATAAATAGATAATGACTGGGGATATAGTCGAGTGCTTGCCTTGCATGCACAAAGTCCTGGGTTTAATCCCTAGCCCCACATTCACACACACACACACACACAAAAAAAAAAAAAAATAGAGGTATTGTGCCCACCTACAACTAAAAATACATATATGAAAAAAGAATAGAAACCCAGGCCCATTGTGACCATTGAGGCCTTATATGAACTGACCTTTGTACATCTATGAACTTTCTGCCAACCATTTTTCTGCTTGCTCCCTCTGCTCCAACCACACTGTCGTCTTTGCTGTAACCAAGCAAAATAGTCCCACCTGAGGCCTTGGCACTTTCTGATCCCTCTATCTGGAATATTGTTCCCCAAAGCGTGCTCAGGGTTCACTCTGTTCAGGTACCACTTTATCTTCTGTAATCCTTCCTCACCCACTGTATCTTTGGGTTTGTTATTTAGTTGCTGCATTTTTTTTACCATGTGATATACCAAATATTTATTGTTCATCGTCTATTTTACATAAGAATTTGGGCTGCATGGGAATGTATAATTTGAAATTTTCAGTGCTACATCCTTAGTACCTCAACTCCCTACACATAGTTGGTGCTTTATACATATTTAAATGAATGAGAAATTGAATTTGTAATTTTCAGGGGTTTTTGTTGTTGTTTGTTTGTTTGTTTTTGTTTTGTACCAAGGATTGAACCCAGGGATGCTTAACACTGAGCCACATCCCCAGCCTGTTTTGAGACAGGGTCTCACAAAGTTGCTTAGGGATTTACTAAATTGCTGAAGTTGGCTTTGAACTTGTGATCCTCCTGCCTCAGCTTTCTGGGCTGTTGGGATAGGTGTGCACCATCATGCCTGTTGTAGTTTTTAAAATATTTCATCATATGTTAAAAATGTTTTTTAAAAGCTCATATTTTTTCCATACAATGGATATACCTTCAGAGTTTTCTGTTTTGCTGAAGATATTTCTACATATTTTTAAAAATTGCATATATCTTGTCCCATGTTAATTTCTAAACATTTAAAATATCTTTCTTTTATCTGGAATTATTTTTCTATACAAAAGATGATAGGGCCCACTTTTTCTTCCAGATAAAGAGTCAATTCTGATAGAACTGTTTTATTAAGCAAATCATTGTTTTAAATATTTTAAAAAATTTTTATTTTTTTAATAAAATTTTTAAATATTTTTAAAAAGTGATTTAAAATATCACCTTTAATATAGTTTAACTTCCCATATGCATTAGGATCTGTTTCCTGGGCACTTTTATTCCGTTGATGTACTTTGCCAATGTAGCAGTTCTAAACATGTTTAATATGCTGGCTTTATGGTCACTTTGAATATCTAGAGAGGCAAATTTTCCCTTTTTACCTTTAATAACTTATGGAATTGTTCTTCCATATAAACTATTGGTTCATGTAGTGTAAGAAATTTTTCTTACCTTTTGGATTCTCATTGGAATTATATTAAAATATATATATATATGTAAATTTTAGGGAGAGTTAAAAACTTAAATTGTCTATATTGAGGGAAATAAAAAGTTAATACTTCAGTGAACATCTCTATAATGTTAATAATAGCAGCATATTGGAAGTAGTGTAAGAATCCAATAATAGAGGAAAGAAAGATTCGGTAAAAATTAAGGTCTCAGCTATTCATTTGGTTTATATTTCACTGATAATATTTGAATCTGATGTGGCAGAGCTTGTCTCTAGGGTTTAAATGCTAATCAGAATATGTGGTCTTTGACCTTACAGCATTTATAGCCTAGTACAAGAAACAGCCAGGAGTCACATAATTGTGAATATACATTATAATAGTTCTAATATCATAATTTAACTTTATTAAAGGATTCATGGAATGCTTTGTAATCAGTGATGCTTGAGCTGGTATCCAAAGAAAAAAATAGGTGAAAGAGCCTTTCAGTATGATTGAATGGAAGGTATAAACCTCCGTGTTAGAAGATGCTTGGGACATTCAGAAAACTTAACAGACCACTGAGGCTGGAATACAGAGAGCTGGATGCAAGATGAAAGTTGAGAGGTTGGCAGAGGCCCACCAGGCAAGGCTTTGTAGGCCATGCTGACAGTTTTGGAACTGTATCCTAAGAGTTATGGAGTTTCTATTGAAAAGTTGAAACAGAGGGGAGAGAGAGTGTGAGTAATGGTGAGATTTGGCTTTAAAAAAAAAAATTACTCTGGCTTTAGCATAGATTAGTAGTCTGAAGTGGAAGGCAAAACAGAAGAGTCAGTTTTGGACTAGAGTGGCAATTGGAAAGTTGAATGGAATTGGATAGATTCAAGGGATATTTTTAGAAAATCAGACTTGTCAAAGTAGGATATGGAGATTAATGAGTGAAAGGTTTAAAAGATACTCCTAGGTTTTGATATGCTTAATTATATAGTAAACACTAATAAAAAAGTCTAATTTTAGAATGTTAACTACAATTCCAGTTTAGGACATACTAAATTGGTGATTCCTTTGGTATATTTTATCTAGGTGAAGATGTCAGTGTATTAGAAGTATATTTGTAAAATGACACAGACAGTATAGGGAAATATCTGTATTACCACATGAAATTAAAAATCTGAAATATTATTCTAGAACTTTGACTCATGTAGGCTGTTGAATACTTGATATGTAAGTAGTCTTGAAGACTTACTATCAAAAGAGGTAATAGTTATTTTCTATACTGGTTACATGTTACAATAACTTTAGACATATTAGGTTAAAGAAATAAATTGTTACAATTAATTTTATCCATCTCATTTTACTTTTTTTTTTTTTTACCAGAAAAAGTTTCAGTAAAAATTAAGCTCTCTCACAACCATTCATTTGCTTAAATTGTACAGATGCAATTTTCACTATATTCTTATTGAATAGCACTGTTCTGGAGTGTGGCTCTATTGGATAAAAGGAAACTCACAGAGAGAGGCTTGAAGAAATACATCAGAATATCAGTGTTTATGGAAATGGTTTTTGTTTCATTTTTCCATCTTTCTTTGTTTTTCATATTTCAAAATAAATTATTTTTTGATGTAAAAAAGCTCTTTTACTTTTAATTTTAGAAGGTCAAGACATTTCAATTTCTCACTTTCACAGAAAACTCTAGCTTTCCCAATGGCTGTAAATACTTCAGTGAGGTCATCAAAGGAATGTAATTCATTCTAAACAACCGCTTTCAAGCATGGTTTCTGTCACCACCTGAAATATGTTCATTATCAGATTTTTATGCTATATCATTATCTTTAAGGTGCTGAAAATAGTTCTGATACAGAAAGTGCTCCTTCTCCTTCACCAGTTGAAGCTGTCAAGCCCAGCGAAGACAGCAGTGAAAATGCTGCTTCTCGAGGAAATCCCGAACCCATGGCTGATGTGGACTCCACTACAGAAACGGCACCGGTTGCATCTCCTTCCTCAGCAGTTCCAGGTACAAAACCAGCTGAAAATGAAAGTGTGGAGACCAAGGTGAATGACAACATCAGTGTTGAGACAGCAGAGCCAATGGATGTAGACCATCAGGAGCACAGTGCTGAAGCAGGTTCTGTTCTTGATCCCCCAACCACTACCAAAGCAGACACAGTGGATGTTGAAATGAGGGTGCCTGAAAACAGTGCATCTAAAGGTGATGGAGATACCAAAGAAAGAGACTTGGAGAGAGCCAGTGAGAAGACAGAGCCTAGAGATGAGGATTTGGTGGTGGCTCAGCAGATAAATGTCCAAAGACCAGAGCCCCAGTCAGATAATGATTCCAGTGCAACATGCAGTGCTGATGAAGATGTGGATGGAGACCCCGAGAGGCAGAGGTGAGACTTCTTTCTGAGCTGGTTGTCTACTGAGTCCCAGAATGGTGCTGGCTACAGAGATGACTCCTATACAGATATTGACAAGTTACAGGTAGTCTGTATGATTTTAATATTGGGCTATGATGATACTGTTCATCTGTTTAAGGAAAAAAAAAAACAGTTATATGAATATTATTTTTAAATGAAAAAGATTATAAATTTCTTCTAGATCTTTCTTTTCACATGTGTTCTATGATAGCAGAAAAAAAGTGATCTCAGCTAACATAGTTGTGAGTAAAACTATAGGTCACTGTGGTGCCTGAAGTTGGCAGCTATGGAATGTGATGAAAAAAGTGAAGTGAGGGGTATTGGTTCCAGCTGTGCTTTGCTATATATGCTGGCTTGGCATCAGAGCAAGGCCTACTTGACCCAGCATTGTAGATGTAAGAAAATGCAGAAGGAGAAACATACCAAGTGTTCTGAAAATAATTTAAATACAAGTTAATGATAATTATAATGACCACTTTTTTGTATCTGTTAAATTTAAAATAGGTGTAATACAGATTAATTAACAAGTATTTCTAGTCATTAAAGGTAAATTAATGTAAAAATTCATCATATAATTAGCATTTCTGTAAGTTATAGTAAAAACATATTTTATAGGAGTTTATACCACTTTACCTAGTATTTTTAATATCCTGGTGTTTTCTATTTCTTGAAAGAAGTGGAATCACCTATAAATGTATTAGAATGTTGGATTGGGGCAAATTAGAGTGTTGGATAGGGGTGAATTAGAGTAAACATCATTTAATCAAAAACTCAATCAAATTCTGCCCCCCTTTTGGCCTTTTTTCCTTTTTAATAAGAAAGATGAATAAGCCACTCAATAGAAACCAGATTCTATTCAAAGTTCAGTTTTCATAGTATGTCCTGGTGTCGATCTATTTTTAGTCCTTATCCCCAAGATATTTTATGTCCTCACACTCTAGCCTGAGATTGGATACATTGTAATATTCAGCATTACAGTGATGATTCCTCAAAGGAGATTTATATATAGTAGATGCTAGCATTTTCATCTGTAAGAATTTAAATAAGATCGGCATTCTGCCCAACCATGGTTTACCAGAAAATTCAGCCATCTAGATCAGTCTTTTCCCTTTATTTCACAATATTCCAGATTTTATTTTTTTAATTAATTTACTTATTTTAATTAGGTATATATGACAGCAGAATGCATTTTGATTTATTGTACACAATTACAGCGCAAGTTTACATTTCTATGGCTGTACACGGTGTAGTGTCACACCATATGTGCGGTCATACACGTACCTAGGGTAATGATGTCTGTCTGGTTCCACCATCTTTCCTGCCCCCATGTACCCTCCCTACCCTCTCTCTAGTGCTTAACTAGAGAAAATATAAGTGGGTTTAAGCCATGTCATCTTTTTCAAAGCATTCTTTAATGAAATATTCCATCTGAAATAAGAATTGTCTTGTGTTTTGCACTGCTGGTTTTAATAAATATATTTACATCAGAAGGAAAAATCAGGATGGCCGCAATCTTAGAGTGAGCATCCTAAGAGATAAATATAACAGTAGTCTTGGAAGTCAGGTTCCTTGTAGGGCTGGGAATGTAATTCAGTAATAGAGCTCTTGCCTAGCATGTTTAAGACCATGAGTTTGATCCTTAGTACTGGAAAAAAAAAAAAAAAGCCAACTTGAAATCAGTGGTTTCTGAATGACATCCTAAAGTCTACATTGCTTCCAAACAATCAAAATAACTGTTTTACATTTTTAATGTCACTTTTGTCCTTTAATACAGTATGCAAATTGTTTTCTTTTACACATTCTAATTTTCTTATCTATATATATATGTGTGTGTGTGTATATATATATATGTGTGTGTGTGTGTATGTGTGTGTGTGTGTGTGTGTGTATATATATATATATATATATATATATATTTTTAAATTGTCACCTTTCCTCAGTAATTGTGACAACATTGAGAAATGACTAAGCCTACTATATATGATGACCCCAGTATATAATTTTCCTAGCTTTAGAGGTGGGTCAGCCTAAACTCAAGTATTCTAACTGAGTGAAGCATGTGGAGTATGAGATGGCTCTGAGGGACTGTGAGCACAGTAACGTGAGCCTATGTGAAGCCTGCTGTGTGGGAATGCGGATTCTCATTGTTTCTACTTTCCATTTTTCATAAGAAGTCAGAAGTCTGGAATTTGGGGTGTAAGTTTGTTTTAAAATAGCTTGGTTTATACCCTGTGATCCCAGCAAAACATCCTTTAATGCTGTATATTTAATCTGTTTAGTATGTTAGTGGTAAGTTAGAATTAAACTTTTTTTCTTTTGTGGTTCTAGCAATTGAACTAAGGGGCACTCTACTCCTGAGCTACATCCCCTAGACTCTTTCATTATTTATTTTGAGACAGAGTCTTGCTAAGTTGCCCAGGTTGGCTTTTGTGATTGTTGGACTCAGCCTCAAAAACCATTTTTAATGTTTTTTGGTTCAGACTATAACTTGGGTTAGATATAAATGATTAAATTCAGATAAATTTCAATTTGTTAATCAGTATTAGATTTCTTGATGATTTCTCTGGAAATTAGCATTATTGGTGTTTGTGTGTTGTTTTTTTTTTTAACTTTCCAAATTTCTTATTTTTAAAGTTTATTATTATATATATTTTCTTCTGGTGCTATGGATTAAACCCAGGGCCTTGTACATAGTAGGCAAGCATTCTACACCCCCAGCCCTGTTTATATCTTATAAGAGTTAATGTGATAGATATATGCACATATATGGACATATTAACTTTGAAGAAATTATGGTGATTATACATTTGAAGTCTCCAGTAAAAATATATTAATTTTTCTTCTTTTTGTTTTAATTTATTGCCAATTGTAGAATGTTTCCTATGGACACAAAGCCTTCATTATTAAACCCCACTGGATCTATACTAGTCTCATCCCCAATAAAACCAAATCCATTGGATCTGCCACAGCTTCAGCATCGAGCTGCTGTTATACCACCAATGGTAAGTTTTCAGTGTAAGAAAAGTGAAGGTGAATACATAGATCTTTATAGGTATATCTCTTCTCTCCTTTAATTGGATTACATCGAATTCCCTCCTTCACCCAACACACACACACTGGAGCTTGAACCCAAAGATGCTTTACAACTGAGCCCCTTGTATTTTCTATTTTGAGACAGTATCTTGCTAAATTGCTGAGGCTGGCCTCAAACTTTAGGGATTCTCCTGCCTCACCCTCGCCAGTTGCTGGGATTGTAGGTGTATACCACCATATCTGACTGTTTCTTGATTTCCTAAAAAAAATCTGTGGTAAAAACATGTAATGTTAAATTAATCACCATAATCAACTTATTTAGGGATTGAACCCTGGGGCACTTTGCCACTGAATTACACTCCCAGCCCTTTGATTTTTTTTTTTTTTTTTTTTTTAACTTTGAGACAAGGTCTTACTAAATTGCCCAGGCTGGCTATGAACTTGCTCTCCTCTCGCTTCAGCCTCCGAAGTCACTGGGATTGCAGGTGTGTGCCACTGTGCCCAGCCATCTAAACCAATATTTCTAAGTGTATATTTCAGTAGTATTAAGTATTTTCACTTTGTTGGGAAACAGATTTCCAGGACTTTCTTCCAAATCTGAAACTCTCTACCAATTAAACAATTCCTCTTTGCCTAGCCAACTCAAATCTGGCCTTGCCTATCCTAACCACCAGCCCACTTACTGTTTTTATGAATTCGACTACATTAGATATAACTGTTTTCACACTTCCGAGACCAAATGTGTAGGGTTTTTTTGTCATACCAAGTTTCCAACTCTGTACACCAACTGAGTATCTCTACTATTCAATTCAATTCAGTTCTGACATTATCCTGAATTAGTATTGGCCACCATGGATATTAGGATTATACCAGTATTGGGTCCCCAGGTTACCCATACTTTTTCCAGTGAGGCTACATTTTGGAGATTCTTGCAACCCTCTCTGTATGTTCAATATTTGCTAGACTGTCTCTCAGAATTTTTGAAAGCACTTTGTTTACCATTACTGATTAACTATGAAAAATACAACTCAAACAGCCAAATGGAAGAGCTGCACAGGGTAAGGCATGTAGGACGAGATGTCCAACTTCCGTGCTCTGGGTAAGCCATCTTCCCATCTCCTCCAAGTGTTCACTAACCTAGAAACTCCAAATCCTATCTTTTAGAGGTTTTTATGGAGGTTTCATTATGTAGGCATGATGATTAGCCATTGGTGATGATTGTATAAATCTCTATCCCATCACCCCTTCCCAGAGGCTTGCCTTGGTAACAAGCTAACATTCATTTCATTAGCATATAAACGACACTTTTAATCACTAAGAGTTCAGAGATATTAGGGGCTGTGTGCCAGGAACCAGGGACAAAGATCAAACATTTAACTTTTATTATAACATACTACCTCACATAAATGGAATCCTACAGTATTTGTCCTTTCAGGACTGGTTTATGTCATTTAGCATAATGTCCTCAAAGATTATGGGTGTTATCAGTGGATCAGATTAGTAGCTTCCTAATTATAGACTTAAAGAAAACAATACAGGAAATCATATTTTGATAATACTAAAATAGTTCTTTTGGCTTTGTGGCAGAAGGAGGAAAAGCCATGTTTACATGTAAGACAAAGCACAAAGGCATGAAAGTAATGTGTGTGTTTTGGGATCACACTTAGGGTAGGGTAAAAGCTATGGAAGTCTGTAGATAACAGATGCTAAGAAAAAAATAGATCTCTTAGGCTTCCTGTGGCTTATTATTCATGAATTTTTTTTTAACACAGATTGTGTTGGAGCTGTTTAGTATTAGACAGAACAGCTTGTGTTCTTTCCTTCATGAAGTGGGAGAAAGAAAAATAAATAAGAAAAACATAATTGCAAATTGTGGTTAAGTGCTAGGTATTCCATATAAGAAGGCCATGTAAGAAGCAAAATGAGGAGGATTCACCATTTTACTGGATGTCTCTCTGAAGAAAGAACAGTCCATTTTTTTCCTGAAAAGAATTGATACATTAACAAATTGGTTGTGAGATGGAAGGAAATTGATTAGTCAAGGGTAACTTCTGGGTTTCTGACTGAGGCTCTATTTCTGAGATGGAGAATGATAAAGAAGAAGCATTCGGCTTCTATCACCAGAAAGAACTTTTCTGAAGGGAAACAAAGCTAAACCCAAATGTATCCTTTGCTTTTTTAAGTTACCAGCATTTCAGTCTGTTACGTCTGTCCCTGACAAATATGATTCCTTAAATTGACCACAGTTAAACTATTAAATGTCACTAACAGATGGCAGTAATACTTTTAATATAAAAGTTCTAGGAAATGGAAAGTTCATTTTGAATATAAGTTCTGAGCTACTTTGAGATATTCAAGTGGACTCAAAGGCTGGGAGTAAGCTCAGAGTTGGGAAGTTCTATATATGAATGTGAAACTTG
This sequence comes from Marmota marmota marmota, assembly GCF_001458135.2. Lineage (NCBI taxonomy): Eukaryota > Metazoa > Chordata > Mammalia > Rodentia > Sciuridae > Marmota > Marmota marmota. The sequence goes on from NW_025999873.1 coordinate 586,216, forward strand.
GAAGAAGTGTCTTAGAAATAGAAAAATTCATTCTTTCTTTTCTTTTTCTTTCTTTCTTTCTTTTTTTTTTTTTTTTAAATTCATACTGGGAATTGACCTAACGGGCACTTTACCACTGAGCTACATCCCCAGTCCTTTTTATTTTTTAGTTTAAGACACGATCTTGCTTTGCTGAGGGTCTTGGCCCCAGAGCAAGGCTACAGGTCATCACAAGTTAGAATCAGAGTGATGTGCTTTGATTTATGATGTTGATTTATCACAGCTTTTATGATTTATATTGTGCTCAGTTCCAAAAGTAACTATCATTTTAAACATTCTTGATGATTACTTCAATTGGTTATATGACAGAAATAAGCATTACTTGTAACAGGTGGTCATTGCTACTACATTGGTCATTGGCATATTTAAGCTTGTTTTTTTTTTCTTGTAGGTTTCTTGCACCCCTTGTAATATACCACTTGGAACCCCTGTGAGTGGCTATGCTCTCTACCAGCGACACATCAAGGCAATGCATGAATCAGCACTCCTGGAGGAACAGCGGCAGAGGCAAGAACAAATAGATTTGGAATGTAGAAGTTCTACAAGTCCATGTGGCACTTCCAAGAGTCCAAATAGAGAATGGGAAGGTAGGTAGATAGAGCTATCACCAGAAAGAACTTTTATGAAGGGAAACAAAGCTAAACCCAAATGTATTCTTTGCTTTTTAAGTTACCAGCATTTCAGTCTGTTATGTCTGTCTCTGACAAATATGATTCTTTAAATTGACCACAGTTAAACTATTAAGTGTTACTAACAGATGGCAGTAATACTTTTAACAGATTTCTAGTTAATGTGAATTTTCAGATTTCATTGTGCTGAAGGACTTTATAAATGCCATATTATATGTTCTGTTCATCTGAATTTTCAGAGTAAACTAAAACTCTTCTCCTATCCTAGAAGCAAATTATCTACCACAGTATAATATTCTAATTCTCTTGACATGATGGAGACAATTTTGTGTGGAGGATAGTGCCAATCAGACCCTGCTGGCTCAGTCCTCACTGTGCATTAGCCCACTGGGTGATCTTGGACAAGTCACTTAAATCTTTCTTAGCTTTAGCTTTCTCATTTTTAGAGTGAAAATAATAAAGTATATCTATCTTACTGGGGCTTTAAAGTTAGGAAAGAATGAGCATTTAGTATTGTTATATGATATATGGCTCTGCATTATTTTATGTGTGATATAGTATATACTAACTGGCATATTCGTACATATACAGTATAATAGCTACTGTGGAGGTACCTGTGATTATTGTTATGTCACTGTTAGTTCTAGTGATAGATTTGAATTGGTGCTTGTTGTTTTATTTGAGGAATAATATATTTTTAATAAAGGAGTAGTAGTTTCTAAATCTTAGTAAATTCTAATATGATTAGAATTGCCATATGTATTCTGGTTGATAGTGAATTTATGGACATTTATATGTTACAGTATGCTTGAATATATGAATACTAAAATCATCTGTGAATGATTCAGAAGATTCTTATACATATATATAAGAACAGACAGATTTGGGATGCCCACACGCTTTTCAAGAGCAACTTAACATAAAATAGGAACTATGTAACTTGAACTATTCTGTTGACTCCCTGCTCCTTACCTAGATCCTACATGAGTGATTAGTTATATAGCCTGTTAGGGTAGAATTTTAAATGTAAACTTGAGTGTTTTAAGTGTAAATCTTGTCTTAGTAAAAAAAAAAATGTGAACTAGTGTGATTATATCCACCAAGGCATATAGCATAGTACTAAGTGAATATTTCTTGAATGGATATAGAAACATTGATAACTTTTAGGTGTTTATACATTGCATTTAGAGAATCCTTAATTCCTGTTCTGTAACTGACACTACAGGTAGTAATTACATGTTGAAAGAATAAATTAAATGAATGACATAATGGAGATATCTTTGTCATGTTACACTATAAGGCATTTAGCAGAGGTGTTTTTGTCTTTTGAGCATCCCAATTATGAGGAAATCTGTAGAGAATGATAAATTATGGAGTAATTTAAAAGTCTATTGATCTGTTACTTATAAATTTTTCAGAGTAGATTTTTGTGAGGAAAAAGTAAAAGAAAAATGGCACTCAAATATTATCACTTGTGATCTCGTGCCAAAGTAATCAGTAATATCTGGGTAATTCTATTTATGGATACCATATTATTATTTTATAACCTAAACATCTTTTCTTGGTCTGCTTTATAGAATGAATTGTGTTGAGGAGCTGGAATGATTGAACCAGGCTAGAGCCCACAATTTTGAGATTCCATACTGTGAATTGCATTTCTTTGTGGTCAAGACATGTTAATCATCTATATTGTTTAGATCTCAGTGCTTTCCTAATTGTGATAATAAATCCTTATTTGAAATCAGGTACAGAGCTTAACACTTAATAGCAAAATTCGAGAGACCTTTCCAGTGAGTGGGAACTATCAGGATACCCACTATTAACATAATGTAGTGATCTTAAAAAAACAAAATATAATTATACTTTAGATTTATATGACATTAAGAATTTTTCTTTATGGTTCAAGATGACTCTACAAAGTGGGACAGTTGATTACCTTATATCCAAAGGTTGAATTTTGTTTGGGCAAATCCACCTAGTAATAACATTTGATGTCTCTCCTTGAAGTTAAAACAATCCTGTGGGTCAGTATATGGGATAATCTTCCAAATAACATTTACATGTTTGTAGTTTAGTTGCTTGTGTGTAGGATGCTTGACACAAATAATTTATATGCAACGACATAGAGTAGTTTACAGAATGTTAAAAAATAGCAAGAATGTATATCTATGTATAAAATGTCATTAAATACTGATATAATTCACCTGAATTAAGCATTGTCTTAATTCAGTGCTTTATACTTTTATGGTCTCATTTAGAAACAATCAGACAGCATTTGTCCACCTTTTTTATTGTATTAATGGTTTCTTAATGTGAATAATACAAGCAATGATTATAGATACACCCTTTTTAAATTGCATAAAGCTTTCCTCATCTTTGGAAAAGCTTTAAAAAATATGTTTGCAGTAACATTTGTAGAAGTTTACCCCCTGCCTTACCAATAAATTGGAAGCTTTTCTTTTACAATGAAGAAATTCAAAACTCCTGCATGTACAGGTAGAGTTAGAATAGAAATTTTAATGCAAGTTTTAACAAAATTCTATCCAATCAAGATAGAATTCATGTTCCTTTGTAGCCAGATCTAATGTATTTTGCATTTATTTTGTTGTTTTGTTTTTCTAGCTCTGGGTACGTGCTGATTTAAATAGCTGTGATTAGAATCACCTAAATCTTTACCACTAAATAATAATAATAATAGTATGGGGGGCTGTTCTACATAATTATAGACTTACGGGTAATGGTAAAACAATTAGGAGTTGAATTTTTTAATATGCTTCCTGTTAAATTCTCTAGGAAAGAAGTGATTTTTCTTTTGAAATTGATTTAATAAATCCACTTAGTATTAGAGGATTCAGTAATTTGTTACATTAATATATCAATGATTTCGAAAGAGTACCATCATCTTGATGGATGTCCCTCAGGCATCTGAAATCCAGTCCTTCCATGAAACTCACTGCATTATGGTTTAGAACTTAGAGTCTGGGGGCTGGGGATGTGGTTCAAGTGGTAGCACACTTGCTTGGCATGCGTGAGCCACTGGGTTTGATCCTCAGCACCACATAAAAGTAAAATAAAGATATTGTGTCCACCTAAAACTAAAAAATGAATAATAAAAAAAAGAGAACTTAGAGTCTAGAATTATATTCCTTTTTAAAAAATCTCTGGTAGTGCAACCTTGATTGGGCAATTAGATATGATTCTTCTGAGTTTGGGTTTTCTCGTCTGCAAAATTGTGTCAATAATCTCATTGGTCTGGAGGGCTAAATAATTTATGGAAAGTAGTGTGTCTGGGACTTGTTATTAGTTTATATTATTATAATTGTTTCTGATTTAAAAAAATTTTAGTAAACAAAGGAACATTTTATGCCTTTGTGGTCAAGACATGTTAATCATCTATATTATTGTGATAATAAATCCTTATTTGAAATCAGGTACAGAGCTTAACACTTAATAGCAAAATTCGAGAGACCTTTCCAGTGGGTGGGAACTACTAGGATACCCACTATTAACTTAACATAGGATAGTAAGGAAAGCACAAGGTGGGTATTTGGCCGGAGAAGACAAATTGTTATTTACACATAAGATGTTCTAACTCAAAAGTATAAAAGAATCCATTGAAAAGTTATTAGAACTAAAAGGAAAGTTTATTTTGAAAAGTTGTCATACAGGAATAATAATAAAAATACTTTACCCCATCACCAAAAAGTAATAATAATAAAGTAGCTATACAAACTATAATGCACCAATTAAAAAATGTGGGAGAAAAAAAGAAAAAAGTTGTTATACAAAAACCCACCTTTCCTATCTGCATTATTTAGTTATATGTATTTACATACCCATATGTATGAAAAGAGATGATTTTCCTAGCAACAGAATATGAAATACCCAGGAATAATTTTTAACAAATGAACAAACCTATATGATAAAAGCTGGATTCCTCAATTAGAAAATTCATTATTATAAATACCCATATTTATTTATAAATTAAATACAAGTGGAATGAAATTTCCAAAGACATTTCATTTGAGAAGGAAGTACTTGAATTGATTTTAAATCGAAAGTTATCTGGAAGGAAAAATAGATAAGACTAAGAAATTAAAAGAGTAATAAAATGAATGGGAATTTGTTCTGGCAAACATTGACATGCCACAAATCTAAGTGATTAGGGTTACAAATGATTTTTACTTTGTGTTTTCCTGATTTTCAAAAATTATTGTAGTATATCAATTTCATTTTTAAAAAGGAAATATATATATAACATACATTTTAAAGTCTTAATATGACTGCACTTTTGGCTTTCCCTTTAATTTTTAAAGTTTTTAATACTTTTGGTGAAGATAACTTGTTATTTTCATTAGTATTATTGTAGTTATGGTCAAAGTTTTATAAGCTTGTAAAGGACTTTTGGATTAGCTTTATTATATCTTTAAAAGACTTTTTCCATTTCTTAAATGTGCATCTCTGAATATTATCCCATCAGCATCAGCAAGCTAATTATGAGTTGAAATCCTCAGAGAGCTGACCTCTCAATCAGGCCAGTTTTGAAATCACAGAATCACTTGATAATGTGATATTTGCCTATTGTGATTTTATTGCATGTACAAACACTGAATTCTTCCTAAGAGGAAAGAGAAATTCTTTATCCTTGAAAAGGAAAAGTTGTAATTATATTTTTGAGGATTTTGTTAGGTCATAGTTATGTTGTATACCTAGCAGATTTAGATTTATAGTAGTTCTTAACCATTTCTGTGGGTGGATCTTCCCCTCAGGAGCTTTAGACCTTGTTATTAGCATATGGATGGATCTGCCCCTGGATGGTGTGGGCTTGGTCCTTTTACACTCAGTATTTTAATTTGGGGTTCTTCCCTTATTTTGATAACTTTAACTTTCATAGGAAAATCAGTCGCCTATATGCCTTATGCTGAGGTCAAACGTGCTCTAGAACAGGAAGCACAGATGCACAGTACCGCAGCAAGGTCAGCCTCACCGTGTAGGCTCTCTCCAAGAGAAGTCAGTAAAGCCGCTCCACGGCCCGATATGAGTACAGCCCGCTATAGTGTCCCGCCAGGTAAATATTGCCCCTCTGTACAGTGGCTGCTGGCCATCTACCCACAAATGTTCCTGTGGGTGGTTTAATCTCATGAATTAACTGATTTTCCAGAACATGTCCTTGCTGTCTCAAAATGACTTTGTTTCTATGCATTCCATTATCAGTTGTATTCAGTTCAGATACACTGGGCCACTGGGAAATTTGTGTTTACACATTTATACTGTGACATTGAATAGCTTTTCTTTTAAGAGTACATGTACTTGTAAAAATCTTGAGACTTTTTTAACCCCAGAAATTCAATTATGCTGTGAGAGCCAGAATCAGTAAATATTTCTCAGATTATGCCAGATACACAGAAGATATGAAAGAGGTTGTCAGCCAGTCAGCACTCTACAAAGCAGGGCAGGGACAGCACCTGTTCTCAGAAGCTCCCTTTTTCTCACCTCCATTGTGAGGACCAGAAAGTGATAGATAAAAAGTTATTGAAGATTTAGGTTTGCCTCTGCTGAACAGAAGTAGTTGCATTGAACATCAGCGTGAAAGCTCTGGTTTGAAAGGGAGTTGAATATTTCATCCTCACAAATACCACTGGAGATTTGAATATGTATACGAGGTTAAATGACAGAAATTTTTAAAATGTAAATGTTCATCCTTGGCCTCATTTCATATTTATAATTTAATTTGTGACTTAAAAATTTAGAAATGACTTAAGATAGCTAGCTTATGGCAAACTAAGAAATTTGACTATTTTAAGTCATTTTTTTTCTTTTTAAAAGTTCTTCAACCTGCTCCACATCAAGTGATAACTAATCTCCCTGAAGGGGGTCGACTTCCAACAACTCGACCAACCAGGCCACCACCACCTCTTATCCCATCATCCAAAACCACAATGGCTTCAGAAAAACCATCTTTTATAATGGGAGGCTCTATCTCACAGGTAAAATGCTTTTTCTTTATGGCAAATTTCCTCTTGATTGCTTTGGTAAAACTTTTTCTTCCTCCTTACACTAATTTATGAGCATACTTTTAAGTGATAAGCTGTCTGAAAGTGAAACTTGCAGAGACAGGAACTAGAAAATGCAAAATTTAATATACTCCATACTACATGTAGGAACTTTGAATGAGCTATGTACCCAGATTGAGTGGCCATGGCCTACCACCTGGTTTAATTTACCAAAGGCACAAAATTGTTTATTGTAATGCAAATTAAAATGGAATTCATTTCATAAAGTAGAATATTTACTGACTAGTTATTTTGAAGAAAGAGAGTATCTGTATGTTAAGCTGTCAGTGGCCTACTTTCTGTTCTTCAGCCATACCCTTCTTGCCTATTTATCAAGCAAAGCCACTGATTAAGTCACAACTCTCATTTCACCTCTGAACATTCCTACATTATCTCACATTTGAGCTTTCAGGATACATCTTGTACCCAAACACTAACAATCTCTCTCACTTTTTTTTTTTTTTTTTTTTACTGGTACATTGCCTTTTCTTTTTTTTTTTTAATTGAAATATGATTTAATTGAACTTGATGGGTAGATCAAATATGACTTCTGTGAACAACCAGTAGCTATATCCCTGTCAGATAATTGAACATTTCCATCACTAAATTTCTCATGTTCCTTCCTAGGCATCCCTTCTCCGACCTGAGGCAACTTTCTGTTCTTTCTGTTGTTGCCTTTTGAAAGATTTCATATGAATGGGATGATATGATATACATATCATGATGATATGATACACTTTTTTTGTGTCTGTTTTTCTAACTCAGCATAATGGTTTTAGGGATTCATCCAGGTTTTCGTGTTATCAATAGTCTTCTTATTGCTAAATAATACAGTGAACAAAGAATAGATATAATTTGTGTTAAAACAGTGCAGTTGTCAAGGATACTTTATAATATTGCCTTATAGTGCTCTGCAGCCACGTGCACACAAAAAATATCCTAGAGTGGGGTCTGACCGGACTTGCCAGCACAAGGCATGTTTCTATTAACAGAAACTTGCACGATTTCTAATTTGGGACTCCTATGAATAAAGCTGCCATGAGCATTTCTTGTACTAGATTCTTTGTGGACTTGTTTTCGTTTAATCTGAAAGTGAAATTGCTGGGTGTATATATGTTTAGGTTTGTAATTTTTCAGAGTGGTCCTACAAGTTTTGTACTCCCCTTATCAGTGTGTAAGACCAAGACTTCCATTATTCCATTTCTTCTTGTTAGTCTTTTTTATTTTTATTTTAGATCTACTTAACTGGTGTGTGTAATATTGTGGTTGTATTTTGCGTTTACCTGACAACAAATATTGAACACTTTTTTGTATGTTCATTGAACATTTGTACTACTGGCTGTGACTTTTTAGTTGGGTATTCCTAATCCTAATCAAGTGCTCCAAAATCTGAAACTCTTTGAGCACCAACATAATACCACAAGTGGAAAATTTTACACCCAATGGCATGTGATAGATAACAGTCAAAATGCAGTTGTACTAAAACTGCTATATAAAACTGTCTTTAGGCTGTTATTATAAGGTGTATATGAAATAAATGAATTTCATGCTTACAGTAAGGTATCATCTCCAATGTGTTTTATTGGATTTATACAAATATTCCAAAATCTGTTAAAAAAAAAAAAAATCCCAAATCTGAAACACTTCTGGTCCCAAAGATTTTGGAAAAGGGATACTCAATCTATATTTAAGTCTGATTATCCATTTTTTTAAAGAATTTTTTTTCATAATACCTTTATTTTATTTATTTATTTTTATCTGGTGCTGAGGATCAAACCCAGTATCTCACACATGCTAGGCAAACGCTCTACAACTGAGCTACAGCCCCAGCCCAATTGTCCATTTTTATTGGATCTTTTTGGTATTGGATTTTAGAAGTTCTTTATATGTTTCAAGTTCTTTGTTAGATATGCCTATTACAAATATTTTTCTATTTGTGATTTGCTGATTTTGTTATTGGAATGTTTTGATAAGCAGAAATTTTAGTTTTGTTTTTTATTTGGGGTTTTTTATTGTTGTTGTTGTTTGGAACTAGGGATTCGACCCACAGGCACTTTAGCACTGAGATACATCCCTAGCCCTTTTTATTTTTTATTTTGAGAACGGGCCTTCAGTGAGTTGCTTGTGATCCTCCTGCCTCAGTCTCCTGAGTTGCTGGAATTACATAGTGTACCACTATGCCCAGCCATGTTTTAGTTTTTGATGTAGTCAATATAAAAATATTTTCTCCTATGAGTAATTATATTTTGCCTGCTCTGGGGTTGTGAAATATTCTTCTGTTTTCTTATGTAAGCTTTATAATTTTGGCTTTTATATTCAGGCTTGGGATTCATCTCAATTGAATTTTTACGTACATTTTGATGTAGACATCTACATTCATCTTTTCATTTGGCTCTCCAGTTCCAATACATTTGTTGAAAAGTATTTTTTTCCTTCATTTGTTTGATTTAGTGCCTTCATTAAGACCCATTTGATGACTGTAAGTTTGGAACTATTTGTAGACTCTCAATGCTACTTGTCCATCTTAGTACCATAGTCTTATTATAGATTTATAATATATAATAGCATTATGTCTAAAAAAACCCAGTATGCATACTTTAATTAAAAAGAACTTTATTACTAAAAATGAGAAGAATATTCTGAGCTGTGGGGAAAATGGCACTGATAGACTTGCCCAACTCAGGATTCCCACAAACCTTCAATTTGTTTAAAAAAAAAAATTATCTGTGAAGCACAATAAAGAAGCACAACACAATGAGGTATGCCTAAGTATAGACATAGAATTGATTTTTTTATATATCTTGGCTTTGCCTACATGTGGTCTTCACTTAATGCTTCTCATGGGGTTGTTTTATTTTGGTAGATTTCTTAGGATTTTCTATATATGCATGTAATTTGCAAATATGGTTTTAATTCTTTTCAATTTTTATACCTTTTTCTTGTTGCACGGCTAGAAGTTTTAGTGCAGTATTGAATAGAAGTTGTGAATGTGAACATGAGTTTCCTGTTGCTGATTTTAGGAGGAAGACATTCACTGTTTTAAGATTAGATATTATGTTAATTATAGGCATATCATTAATGCCTTTCATCAGATTGTTTCCTTTCTTTTTTTTTTTTTTTTTAATATTTATTTTTTTTAGTATTTGGCGGACACAACATCTTTGTATGTGGTGCTGAGGATCAAACCCGGGCCGCACACATGCCAGGCGAGCGCGCTACCGCTTGAGCCACATCCCTAGCCCAGATTGTTTCCTTTCATTCTTAGTTTCCTGAAAGCCCCCTACCCTAAGTTCCACTTTTCAATTCCAGAACTTCAGTTTCGTTCTTTATGATGATTTCTTTCTCTACTTGCTGATATCATGTGTTTGGTTAGACATTATTCCTTTGAATTTTTTAGATATAGTTCCCGTTAGTTCTTTGCTCAGGGGCAGTTTGTATTCATTGCTTTATTTCATGTGTATGGCTTACACTTTGTTTGTTATTGTTGTTTTGCATGTCTTATAATTTGGGGTCAAAATGGGATATTTATATAATATGATAACTCTGAAAATCAGATACCTCTGTCCTCTAGGGCCTGTTGTTGTTTTAGTTTCTTTTTGCTGGTATTGTTGATTTGCTTAGTGACCCCATTTTGTAAAGTCTCTGCTATTTATCACAGACTAAATAGTGTCACAGGCCACTGAAATCACTGCTTGGTTAGCTTAGCTTAATGGCCTACTACTGATTGAACAAAGATCTCCTTAAATACCTAAAACCAATAACTTTCTCAGTGTTTTCTGAGAGGCTGTGTGTTGGGGCATGCCCTCAGCACTCAGCCAGCCAATTGACAGGTCTGCTCTCTCTTTTTTTTTTTTTTTGGTACTGGGGATTGAACCCACAGGCATTTTGCCGCTGAGCCACATACCCAGCCTTTTTTTATTTTGAGACAGGGTTTCACTGCTAAGTTGCTGAGGTTGGCCTTGAACTTGCAATCCTCCTAATCCTCCTGTCTCAGCCTCCTGTGTAACTGGGATTCCAAGAGTGTGCCACTGTGCCCGACTTCTCCAAAGCACATTTAAGAGGGGCAGTTGTTAATAAAAATTGTTTACATTGTGATTGCACTGTTGCAGTGCTTTATTTTTTCAATTTATTAATAGTAAATATTATCTACATTTAATTTACGGTAATGGCAGAAGACACTTCCTTTAAGAGTTTTTTAAATTTAAGCAATCTCTGCTGAAAATTTTCTTGCTTTATGAATACTGTTCTTAATTTTGAGTTTACACAGCGTACGTTTTTATGAAAAGACAATGTTTAGTCTTTTAAAATTATTTTTTAGGGCACGCCTGGCACTTACATGACTTCTCATAATCAGGCTTCCTATACTCAAGAAACGGCTAAGCCCTCTGTGGGGTCTATCTCTCTTGGACTGCCAAGACAGCAGGAATCCACCAAATCAGGTCAGTGAGTTAATACAGTCATAATGTACTGTCTGCATTTGTAGTGTCACAGTCAGTAATTCAGCACTTGATTACTACGTGTTTCTTCTGTCCACAGCTACTTTGCCCTATATCAAGCAGGAAGAATTTTCTCCCCGGAGCCAAAATTCACAGCCTGAGGGTTTATTGGTCAGGGCCCAACATGAAGGCGTGGTCAGAGGTAAGAGCAATTTGACAGAGCTGTTTAATTGATTAAAGTAATTCATTAGTATAGTTTAATAATGAATTTTCAAAGTATTGCTTTTAAATCTAAGTTTTGATTTCTTTCCATGTAAAAATTATTTTAAAACTTCGAAGTTTGGCTGAGGGTGTTATGGCTCAGTGATAGAGCACTTGCCTGGCATGTGCTGTGGGAAGACTGTGGGTTTAAAACCCAGTACCACAAAAAAAAGCAAAACAAAATGTTGAAGTTTCATGTCTCAAAAGTCCTTTTTAAAAAATAATTACAATATTAATTTAGAAGAATATTTCAGTAAAATAAAAGTTTTTGTTTGCTGTTTTTCTTCCCTTCTTATTTTATCAGTAGGGGCTATTTTGTCAGGGTGTTATTTGTACGATTATTAATCTATTGGGACGGGAATGAAAGATGTAATGGTTAATGATCTGGTTTTATTCAGGTACCACAGGAGCTATCCAAGAAGGAAGTATAACTCGAGGAACTCCAACCAGCAAAATTTCAGTGGAGAGTATCCCTTCTCTACGTGGGTCTATCACTCAGGTTATTATCATCATCTCTAATATACTAAACAGTAACTTAGAAAAAAGAGCTTTGGCTATTCCATCAATGTAGTTCTGTAGTTCCCTTGTTCTTTGTTCTGAGTCATGGAATAGTATCTCAGTGATAATAAACCCCAGGTCTATAAACTGTCTGAAGAAAGACATTAATCTTTTTTAATTACGAACTATATTATGTCCTATGATTCATTTGAAAAGGTTACTTATTTGCAAATTGGCAGAAGAAACATGCAGTAACTGATAAAGTTCTCGCTGTTTTCTTGGAAAAGCTTTAACTGTGTGTTTGGCTTGAATACAAATTAAGAAGAAAATTATTATACATTATTTGCTTGATTTTGCCCCTTATGAAACAGTAGGTCTACAATCTCAGTGTGTAAGCTGCTTTGTTAGAATCAAATGCTAAGCAAGGAAATGTTTATGGCTTTGAAAAAACATCAAAGGTTAAATATTTTCTCCCAATTTTGAGCTAAATAAATTGCCAATTTCAATGAATAAAAAGGTATTTATTTTCTCAGATATTAACTTGAAATATAGAATTCTTTAATTATGTAGATATGAAAAAGGAAAAATTCTGTTTGGGGAAATTGTTACAAGCATATACTGTGCTTTTACACATTGTCATAGGTTTGGGGTTTTTTAAATATTTTTTTAATTCTAGATGGACACAATACCTTTATTTTATTTGTTTATTTTTATGTGGTGCCGGGGATTAAACCCAGGGCCTCACACTTGCTAGGCAAGCACTATACCTCTGAGCCACAATCCCGGCCCTATTGATGTAGTTTTTGCATATTATCACATATTTTCTCTTCCTTGTGTTATGCTGTTCCCTAGGATAGTGATTCTCAAAGTGTGGTTCCCAAACCAGTAATATCAGTATTGCCTGGGAAGTTGCTAAACATGAATTCTCAGGCCTCACCCCTGATTTACTGAAATCAACCTTTAGGGGTAGAACCCAGCAACTGGTGTTTTCCAGTGCCCTCTACCAGTTCTGCTTAATTTGTAAGACCTCTACCAGGTCTTACTAATTAAGTATGGTCTGTGCACCAGAGCATCATAACTTGGGACTTGCTAGAATAATGCAGAAATGTAGCCTTTACCTCCAAATCTATGAATCAGAATCTTCATTTCCCAAGTGATTCCTCTCTGAGACATGATTTATAAAGTATGTGATATATAGTGACCTAAAAAGTTATATATTAACTTAGAGGGTTGCGTAAAAACTCTTCAAATCTTTTTTCCATATTTGGCCAAAGTATATGGACAGAAGGAAAATAAATGAGCCTAAATTATTTCTCTTCATATTTTTTACTTGTCACTTTAATATCCAAAGTTTGGGTAGGAAGATAGTAAGAACAAGGTCAGCTGAGGCTAAGTTTTATCTGTTTATTTTTAAATCTGCCTGTCCATTCAACAGGTGCTTCTGAAGCGGGAATTAAGGATTTCCAGATGTTTACTACTGAGCTCATTTCATGATGAGATTAGTTCAATGTATTGTAGTCATCACTCTTCCTGTACACAAATGGTTTCAGATTATTCTCAGTGGAGTTTTATGGGTCCTCTGAGTATATTGGGAACTCTGCATATGTGAATGGGCCTCTACTTTCATTTCAGCTCAAGTAGCTTGCTTTTGAAAAGAGTTCTATATATTTAGTTCCATGAAAAATTTTCCCTCCAAGGAAGGGCTTGCTGCTTAAAAGAATGGTAAAAAGAATCACAACCACTGGCAATATAGAAGATTATTGCCAGGCACATTGGCACACACCTATAATCCCTGTAACTCAGGAGGCTAAGGATTGCAAGTTCAAGAACAACCTCAGCAACTTAGCAAGACCCTGATTCAAAACAAAAAATAAAAAGGGCTGGAGAGTACCAAGAAAACAACAACAACAAAAAAAAAGGCTACTAATCGTGGAGAAAATTCATTACCACAAAACAAAGGCATTTAGATAACTGTGTTTTCTTCCTCTTCTCTTATTGAAGACAAAGGCCTAACTAGAAGATAGTTTGATACCTGAAAGTTCTTTTTTCCTCTTAATATGAAAATTGTGGCACTTTAAAATTTGATTTATCAAGTCTTATTTTCAAAAATGTTATTACATTTGCGTGATTTTAGGCCTTCAGACCAACTTTCAAGAATAAGTCCCTTAATGGAGGTTTGACTTCAAGGTGGGGAAGAAAGCTGATTTGCCTAATACACATATCGTTATAAGAGGTTCTGTGACAGGGTTTAAGAATGAAGGAACAGAACTTCTTTGCTGATAAAGTTTAACGTCTGTTTTCATATACATGTGCTTTCTTTGATGATATGGATTGATTTGACTTTCAGTGTGGTAGTTTTAATTTTCTGAGCATCTTACTCTATGATTGAGTGACTCTTCTGGTGCTTGTGTTTGATTTGATTTGATGACAGGGGACCCCAGCTCTGTCCCAGGCTGGCATACCAACTGAGACTTTGGTGAAGGGGTCCATTTCTCGGATACCCATTGAAGAGAGCAGTCCTGAGAAAGGCAGAGAAGAAGCTGCATCCAAAGGCCATGTTATTTATGAAGGCAAAAGTGGACACATTTTATCATATGATAGTAAGTATGGTATGTGTACATAAAAGCCAATCTTGTAAGGTATGACTAAAAACAGGCTCTGGTTTTCTCACATTCTTTCTGTGGGAAGTTGGTTTACCTTTCCCAAACCCATGTTTTCTCTTGATGAAATGGTTTAATAATAATTCCTTTCTCATGAAAAGTTGTTGAAAAATCAATTGGGATGGTCAGTGAAAAGTGGGAGCCTATAGGAAGTATCCCATAAGTGATAGCTAACATCATCTGTGACTGGTCGTCTTATGAAAAGAACCTTTTATTTAAATTAAATAGAATCACTTTTATTTCATTGGGATTCATATTTTTTGAGTTAAGAATTAGGAAGTAGGTAGCCTAATAATCATGGAAAGACTATTAAATCTATATTCTCTTTAGCAAAACCATTTTACTTTCTTTCTGTGGAAACATTTTATTCAGACTCATTTATCTATTTTTAGACAGAGTCTCACTATGTTACCCAAGCAGGGCTCAAATTCATGATCTTCCCACTTTAGTCTCCCAAATAGCTGGTATTACAGGGTTTTGTGTGTGTGTGTGTGTGTGTGTGTTACTAGGGATTGAACTTGGGGTGCTCTACCATTGAGCTCCAATCCTAGCCCTTTAAAAAAAAAAATTTTTTTTTTTTTGAGATAAGGTCTCATTAAGTTGCCCCAGCTGGATTGAACTTGTGATTCCCCCTGCCTCTGCCTTCCAAGTAGCTAGTATTACAGGAGTGCCATTGTACCCTGCAGATGCATTCTTAAGTTATATTTTCCCCATTATATTCTATGAGAATGACTCAGATGTGACATAAATATTAGCCAAAGGACTGAGATTAGTTTTCATTTGCAACAAGCTATCTTTGTGACCTTGTAGTAGTCATTAGTTTCACTTTATCTTTCTCTTCAGATAAATAGAAGTTTGTACAAAGTACTTGATTCCACATTATATATGATAGCTTTCTTATTCCTTTCCTCCTTATTTAAACATGTGTGATATGTATTTGTTAACATTTTGTTTCTGGGGGGATGAGTTTAATATACATTTCCAAAGCCAGAAATCTGGCCATCTTTCTTTTCTGCTTCTTTTCTTTCCACATCCAACAATTCATTAAGTCATTACTGTTCTCTTTCCTAAAATCTCTGAAATATTACTGTATATTCCTCCCTGCCACTGTGGTCCAGTGGCTGCCTAACTTATCTCCCTGCCTTCAGTCTTACCCATATTCAAAGCTATGTATCATATTATTTCCGGCTTGACTCTGTTGTCTTAAAGATAACTGCAAGCACCTTTCCTTGGCTTCATCACCCTTCCTTGGTCAGCTTTGAGCTTATCACTGCCAATTGAGTCCTTCCTATATTTCCCCTTAGCCCTCCTGTAATTACTCCCTGATACTCATCCTCCTAACTCTGCTGTTCACATTGGCCATACACTGAGCTAAAGTTCTTGTTTTGAGGTCTTTGTGCTCATCATCCTCTCTGCCTGTACCACTTTTTCCTCCTCTGCCTTTGTTAAACAGCTCTTATTGATCCTTCAGTTTTCAGTTTTCACATTATTTTTTCTAGGCATCCTTACCTGAATCTGGGGATGTCAGGTTTCCTTCCCAGCATTCTAATAGCATTGTACTTCATTCATAGTACTTACCACTGGATGGTGAAGGCCTATTAATTTATCTGTACCCACCACTTTTAAGTTTCATGAGGAAAAAAACTTAATTTCTTAACCTTATCTGTAAAAAGTAGGCATTCAATAAATGTATGAATGTTATCTACACATAAATATATTCTAGACTAGGACAAGTTTTTGTAAGATTGTGAAAATAAAATGTTATTTTCTATACATTGTGGGCCTTGAGCTGTCTGAATAATTCTTGTTTGTGCATTCTACAGATATTAAGAATGCCAGAGAAGGAACCAGGAGTCCAAGAACAGCACACGAAGTCAGTTTAAAAAGAAGCTATGACTCAGTGGAAGGGAATATAAAACAAGGGATGTCAATGAGGGAGTCTCCTGTATCAGCACCATTAGAGGGTAAAATGTTTTTAGAACATTATTTAGATACATTTAATATTGTATATTGTATGCATGTTGAATCAAGTTCAATCTCTGATTTCTACCTGAAATTTATAATATAACTTAAATTTCATATTATTACATCAACGAACAAAATATATGGAACTTGAGAGCAGAAGGAGGTGAAACTGAATATAATTACTTATAACAGTACCTATTAGAATGTTCATGTTTGAATTGTTCATATCATTTGTAAATTACCTCGTATTTGAATTAAGAATGTAAAATTTATTATTAGATTTTTTTTTAAGTGAGGTAAATAAAGTGATGAGTGATAGATAACAGCAAAGACATGAATTTGAATCCTAGTTTTACCCTTTCCTGATGGATTTCTCTGGGCATATTTCTTCCTCTTGAAATTAAGGGATTGTACCCACCATTGCCCAATGATTAGAGACAGGTGTCTGAACTCTTGCTGAAGATATGATGTTCAGTAAATTATCACTTTGGTTTTGTTTTGTTATTGACTTACCTTTAAATCATAACCTGTTCCCAATGAATTTTAATGTAGGTAAAATACTAAAAGCAGGATAAATTATTTCTAAAAGAGGAATTTTCTCTATTAAAACAACTATGACAACTCAGTTATCCTTACTTCAGGTAAATGTGTATGGTTTATTTCAATCTTTAATTCATACTTATTGATAGTATAATGTAAAATTTGTTAGGAGGTTATTTACAATTCTTTCATTTAGATTTGCATATTTAATGTTTTTCTTCTATTTTTATGACAATTATATTTGATGTTTTTCCTTTTTCTCAGGTGTATTTCAAAGATAAGCAATAATTTCCAATCCCATATATGCTCTGCTCTTGATAAAGAAGCATTAGGATTTTATATTTCACTTTGAAGTGTCTATTTCTTTTTTGACTTATACTGAGGTACCTGTGGCCATTTTGTAAATTTTGGAAGATGTGTGCAGAGATCTGTGTGATGTCATATTGGATATTTCTGATTTGTTTTTCCATGGTATTCTTTTGGATAGTTCACAAATTTAAAATGATGTCTCTTTCTCCATAAAACTTTTATCAAAAATACATACTCTAAGGACAGTACTAAGTGTAGGTGAATAGACATATATTCATTATGTTTAATAAATGAATTTCTTTCTTGTTTTGAAAGGACTAATATGCCGAGCATTACCCAGGGGGAGTCCTCATTCTGACCTCAAAGAAAGAACTGTGCTGTCTGGCTCTATAATGCAGGGTAAACTTTCTGCTCATTTTGCTTTTTACTTATAACTGGCAATGTAGTTTGACATAAGTTTGCAGAGCATGAAACCTGTTTTTTAAGATATTTTCCCTCTTGAAATATTGTTTTGATTATAACTTTTCTGTCATACTTTTCTGCACTACATAGTCTATCAGAAAATGATTGTTGCCAAATATGACTGTGACCACTAATGTATTATTATATTTTGAACAACCCTTAAAATAATGATTGGTAAATACTTATTTGAGAATCTACTATAAACAGAAAACTGATTTAAATTTTGGCAAAATATGCATATTAGAATTTATCTTTTGGTGTGGGGAGTACCAGAGTTTGAACTCAGAGGCACTAAGCCACATCTCCAGCACACTCCAGACACAGGGTCTCACGGAGTTGCTTTGGAACTCGTGATCCTACTGCCTCAGCCTCCCAAGCTGCTGGGATTTAGAATTTATCATTATAACCATTTTTAAGTGTACGATTCAGTGGCATTGTTTGTGCAACCATTGACATTATTTCAGTGTTTGTTTCTTAAATTCTTTTCAAGGCACACCAAGGGCAACAACTGAAAGCTTTGAAGATGGCCTTAAGTATCCCAAACAGATTAAAAGGGAAAGTCCTCCGATACGAGCATTTGAGGGTGCCATTACCAAAGGAAAACCATATGATGGCATCACCACCATCAAAGAAATGGGGCGTTCCATTCATGAGATTCCACGGCAAGATATTCTAACTCAGGAAAGCCGAAAAACTCCAGAAGTGGTCCAGAGCACAAGGCCAATAATTGAGGGTTCCATCTCCCAGGTAATTAGGTTTCTCTTTTTTTGTCAGCAGTTTTACGTCAGAACGATAATTATGAAACATTTGTAAAATTGTGACTTAATACTTATAAACAGTTCTTATGATGTCAGGTTTCTTAGAAGTAAATGTGGAAATTTTAATTATTCTTTGTTATCAGTTTTTGTTTGATCCATAGTATGGAATGAGTAATGTGGGAAAGTGTGCAGTCAGGGTCAGTGGGTTGTGATCGAGCATCAACACAGACAATAAAGGTCATCATAGAAAATTGTAACTGCCGTGGGTCAGACCTAGACCTGAGGTGGAACAATATGTAGACAACTTGGCTACCTATAATGTTTGTTTCTTTGTGTTGTAGGGCACACCAATAAAGTTTGACAGCAACTCAGGTCAATCTGCCATCAAACACAATGTCAAATCCTTAATAACGGGGCCTAGCAAACTACCCCGTGGATTGCCTGCACTGGAAATTGTACCAGAGAATATAAAAGTGGTGGAAAGGGGGAAATATGAAGATGTGAAAGCAGGTGAGCCAGTGCGTTCCCGGCACACGTCGGTGGTGAGCTCCGGCCCCTCCGTTCTCAGGTCCACACTTCATGAAGCTCCAAAAGCACAGCTGAGCCCGGGAATTTACGATGACTCCAGTGCTCGGAGGACCCCTGTGAGTTATCAGAACACCATGTCCAGAGGCTCGCCTATGATGAACAGAACTTCTGAAGGTATATTATTTTTGTTGCCTTGTCTGATCATTTTTACTGTAGTTTTTCACTTTTGACAAATAGAAACTATCAAACTATTAGCTTCAGATTATCCCAAGATCCATAGATTACGCTTGATACTAGGGCTATGGAAGGCTACTAATTTTAAAACAGGCTTTATTAGGTGAAGCACCTAATATTTAGAAGTAAATTTGGAAATTTTTGAAGCTTTGAAGATGGCCTTCAAGTACAGGGTATAATAAAGTCCAGAAATGCCCTAGAGTAGGTAATTTTTTGAATAGATTTTCTGTCCATTGAGTAAGGTTTTCTGAAAGTCAGTTTTAGCAGTTGTTTTCCCAGTTGCAATGTGGTATGGTAGTTTGGTCTCCATAGCAAGATTGCTTAGACTTTGAATCAAATTTCTTACTTACAAACTTACACAAGTTACTTAACTTGTCTATGTCTTAATTTCCTCATCTCTAAAGTGGTAGCGTACTACTAAGACCTGGATTTTTGTGATGATAAAATAGGTAATACATTTAAAAAACTTAGATTAGTGCCCAGTATATATGAACAACTGAATAAATTTTAGCTATTCTTGTTATCATAACCCCATGCTGCTGGCGGCTACATCACTAGATAAGAAGTGTTGATTTATTACTAGATGGTGTCTGAAACAGCCTGAGACTCTGAAGAATGCATCCACATATCTTAAAATTTATTGTAATTCATACTTATTGGGCTCACAGGAATGGTACTGGCGTGGACAGTAGGTATAAATATGAAGAGTGAGGGGAAGGGGGAAAAACAAGGGAGGCAGGAGGGAAGTGCCTAGTTATGGATAGGGGAACAAAATCAAACCTTTGGCTCTAGTTTGGAAGGAGAATTGCCCTGCAGAGAGAAAAGGCACTCCACAGTTGAGCAATTTGGGACTTAGAAGGGGGGATGATAAACCAGTGTTATTTCTTGGATTTGACATGTAGATTTGTTTGATTTATACTAGCATAATTTTCGTAATTAGAAGGTGGTGATGTTATGAGACATTGTGTATTTAATGCCACTGAATTATATCATTTAAAATGGCTAGAATGGCACATTTTATGTTACATATATTTTACTGCAAGGTGATGGCTGCAAAGTGCTTGCGTATCGTTGGCATTACTGAAACAATCTCACCACTCTGAATAACATCATTTAGACAAGGAAAAGCTGGAATAGGTAGGAAAATGGATGGATGTTGGTGAGGTAATGAAAAAGTCACTGTGGAAGAGCAGAGCAAGGAAAAAATGTAACTTACAATTGACAGATAACCAGGAAGTTGGGTTACACAGGCAGAGAGAAGAAATTGAAGCCAGGTGTAGGAGTCATACCTACAAGCAAGGCCAGCTGGGGCAACTTAGCAAGACCCTGTTTCAAAATAAACTTTATATAATATAAAGAGCTAGGGGTATAGCTTTCTGGTAGAGTGCTTGCTTAACATGAAGCCCTGAGTTCAACCCCCAGTATGGCGAAAGAAAGAAAAAAAAGAAAAAAGAAAGAAATTGAGATTTGCTAAATGTGGGTATGTGGGTCCAGAATAATTTGGAATATTAATCTCATTCAGAAAACAAAATCATTCATAATAGAATTTTGATAATCTTAAGGTGTTATAGTAATGGTGCTATTGCTCTCAAAGGAGCAACCTTTTCCAGATCTCAAGGCTGCTTCTAGTTCTTGACACTTGAATATTTTGCAAGAATGAATATTTAAATCTTTAAGGAGAAAGAGCTCAAAAATATATGAATATTGTCTTAAGAGATGGATAAATAACCATACTTTGCAAGTTTTCTTAAGGCTTTGTGGCATTGGCCCCTTTTTTCCAGTTACGATCTCTTCTAGCAAGTCTGCCAATCATGAAAGGAAGTCAACACTGACCCCTACCCAAAGGGAAAGTATACCAGCTAAGTCTCCAGTGCCTGGGGTAGATCCTGTTGTGAGCCACAGCCCATTTGACCCTCATCACCGGAGCAGCGCCGCAGGGGAAGTTTATCGGAGCCACCTTTCCACACACCTGGATCCAGCCATGCCTTTTCACAGGGCTCTGGATCCTGGTAAGCATGACACATAGTGAAGTGACAGTTATAGCAAAGAAATAACTTTTTAAGCTTCCTATTATAGTACAATAGGCAGATAATTATACATTTCATTTTTGCCAGCTGAACATCCCATGTTATCAACACCAAATCAAGAAATAAAATTTGGGGCATAGGTTATGTCTCTGGTGAGTGCTTGCCTATCACATGTAGGCAGTGGGTTTGATCCTCAGCACTTTAAAAAAAATAAAGTTATTGTGTCTGTCTATACTGTAAATATTTTAAAAGAAGAAAGAAAATATTGCCATCGTCCTTTAGAGAACTAAAAATAATAGGTATCTGAAAAACTTTATTTGATGGCAGTTGGTGAAGCTGATTGGAAAAGTGAGTTCATGTGAAGAAATACTTTATAATGACAGACATACCTTAAGTATGTTAATTAGAACATAAGTAGACATTCATTTACCAGTGTGTTGATCTGAAGCCTAAGGCCTTAGATTATCAATTAAACCTAGCCTTTTTAACATATCCAGGTTCGGCTTCTTTTTTTTGTTTGTTTTTTTAAGTGAAGGTAAAATTTTAAAGACAGTTTCAAGTAATCCAAATACAGAATCATTCTAGATATTTTTCCCAATTCTTTCAGTTTGTATATCCCACACTTGATTAAGTTTCTTTATTGAGTCTTTCCATAGCAGCCAACTTACTTTTCAGAGAAACAGCTCTTTTCACTGATTTTCAGATCATTTCATTACATAATTTAATAATATGTGTAGCTAGAAGAAACTTATGAGTGCATATCACTGTTGGTAGACATGGTTCGGGTGGGTACAAAGATGGTTCTGGTAGGAGCAGAAGTGTGCATGTTACTAGTGTGTGTACTGGGCCTAAGGCAGCACATTTCATGCAGCTGAAGGAGAGGAGCTGTCACACTGCAGCTGGGAACAGAGTTCTATAAGAGTCACGTTTTATAGTAGCAGAGAACTTGTAGGAAATATTTTCGCTGAAAGCTGTGTCAGTATCATCAAATTATCTGACACTTCAGAACATTAAGTTTCAGAGGAGTTCAAGCCTAGTACAGAGAGTCTCTAACTATGGTTTGTGTCATTTACATTTTTTGACTTTGCTGTGGTGAGAAAGTAATAGGCAGTGAGTAGAAATCATACTTCACAGTGTGAATGTGAATCTTTTCCGGGTAAGCAATATTTAGTATGAACCTCTCTCATGAGTGGCAGCTCCCAATCAGGAAGCCACCAGCACTGAATGATGTACTGTCTTGCTATGATGTTCAGGAGGTTAGGTATATAAATGTATTTTCAGTTTATGATATTTCCAACTTTACAATGGGTTTATTGGGAATATAACTACATAGTAAGTTGAGGAACACCTGTACTGGGAAAACTCTATCCCAGACTGAAATGGAACAGTAAGTTGACAGACTTACCTGGCTTGGATTTCTGGATGAAGGAGAAGCAAACATTGCAGAAAATATATCGGTGGCTTTTCTAGGGAGAACATCTACATTTTGTTCTAAGACAAAATTTACATAATTTCTGTTGAGTGTCTATAATAGTCCTTTATTTTGTAGCAATTTTCTCTGCTTTTCATTTCATCCTAACCTGGATTATTATAAGTATTTTGAGGATAGAGGCCTTGTCTTCTTTTTTTTTTTTTTTTTAACCATACCAGTCAGTCCCTTCACAATCTTTTGTCATGCTCTAAGTGAAGGATTGCCAGATTGTAGTAAGCCAAATCATGCTGCCACCTTTTCCTGTAAATAAAGTTTTATTAGAACACAACCATAACCATTCATTTGTTTTGTCTGTAGCTGCTTCTATGCTATTGTGACAGAGTTAAGTAGTTTTGTCTTAGACCTACAAAACTCTGTGACATTTATCATCTGACCCTTTATAGAAAAAGTTTGATAGTCTGTGCTTCAAACATGCACAAATTAAATGCTTGTAGACTAATTGTTTTTACTTCTAAAAAAAGTAAATTTGCTATGTCACAAAGTGTTTCCATATATTTTTTCATTTGTGTATATTAATTTTATTTTCAAACTGGGGACATAGCTCAATGGTGGAGCACTTGCCTAGCATATTTGAGGCCCTTGGTTCAATTCCCAGCACTGAAAAAGAAGAAAAGAAATCAACAAAAATTTTATTTTTAAACATAGCTCTTAGAGACTTCCAGTGAAAACATAATAGAGTTATGTGTCAAATATTGAAAGTGAAACTATTTGAGAAATTTTTAGCTACTGTTCTTCCCTTTCCCATTACACCTCAGACATTAGAATGCATTAAAATTTATATTGTTGATATATCAAGGTCTAAAATGAATCCACCTTAATTCCTATACCAAGTGATAATTGCCTGTGCTCTAACTCAGCAAATGATTTTTATTTCCTCACTCTTTCTGTGGGTGATGTCTGGCAAATGAATTTCACCCAGGACAAAACTTAATGCCTTTCTGTTGTTGTTCTCTCAGCAGCTGCTGCTTACCTGTTTCAGAGACAGCTTTCACCAACTCCAGGCTACCCAAGTCAGTATCAGCTTTATGCAATGGAAAACACAAGGCAGACAATCCTAAATGATTACATTACCTCACAGCAGATGCAAGTGAACTTGCGCCCAGATGTAGCCAGAGGACTCTCCCCAAGAGAGCAACCACTGGGTCTCCCATACCCAGCCACAAGAGGCATGTGTCTTTTTAGTTTAGATTTCATAGAATTTATTTTAATCAGTAATTAATAAACACTTGTTGAATGAATGATGGAAAGAAAGAAATGAAGGCTATATCCTTTTATATTTTAAGGGCTATAAACTAGCCCTTAAAAGTGAACATAGTAATGTATCAAGATGAGGTGTTTTGGTGAAAACTGAAATAACCAAAATCATTGTGCTAGGTGTTTGGAATCCACGTTTTACTAGTTTGCTGTCTCTTTTTAATTTGAATATCCCTTAAGATTATTGTTGTATAGTATTTAATATCCTTCTCTAGATTTAAAGAAGATTAAAAGGTAATGATGATCCTAAAACCTTTTTATTTATGCTACATACAAATTATCATTGAATTATAGAAATAGACAAAATCCAAAAGCCATGTATAGTTATATCTATCTTCAGAATAAATGCTTACATAAATTGTGTTTGTCTTTTGGATAGGAATCATTGACCTGACCAATATGCCTCCAACGATATTAGTGCCTCATCCAGGGGGAACAAGCACTCCTCCCATGGACAGAATCACTTATATTCCTGGTACACAGATTACTTTCCCTCCCAGGCCATACAATTCTGCTTCTATGTCTCCAGGTAAGATGCGGCAGACATATACTTCTCCAGTAGGACCAATGTGCTTGAGTTTTATAACATAGCCTTTTATTATTTGGGCAGTTTTTCCCCCATTTGGTTTGTTCTTTTCATTTAATAATAGTTTTTATTTGCCATCTGTTACTAGATATCCTAGAAATGCTCTAAAAGCTTATGTTATGCTAGAGTCATTATCCAGGATTGTTAACAATCTTTCTACATTTGTATTTTGGAGCTTTTTGAAAAAATTTAGTTATAAATTTCAAAAATTGTTCCTGATTAGGTTGACATTTTTGTCTTTAAGTTGTAGATTCATATGTTTTGCAGGACACCCAACACATCTTGCAGCAGCAGCAAGTGCAGAGAGGGAGCGGGAGCGGGAGAGGGAGAGGGAACGGGAGAAGGAGAGGGAGCGCGAACGGGAGCGGGAGCGGATTACTGCAGCTTCCTCTGACCTCTACTTGCGACCAGGTCAGTGAAAGGCTCCTCCCTCCTAGGGACAGGTCTTGGTGATCTAGAGTTGTGGTGTGTTGTGCTTAGAGCTCCGAGGGGCAAGTAAGAATTTGAAGGTGAAAAGTCATTACAGGGCTCAAGTGAAATGCAGATGAAAGTCCTCTAGAGGTTGGGATGGGGGAAAGATGAATTTGACACAGAAAAAATGAACTTTCCATGGAAAAGGTATCATTTTGATTGGCTCAAGCAGCTGCTCTCAGATGGGCCTGAAAATATTAGACACAGAGCTCTTAAAGCCAAAAGAGCAGCCCAAGCAAAGGTATAGGAAGCTACAACTATACCCCAGTTTAAATGGGGAATGAAAAATACATTTAGAAGTTGTGTCATGCTCTGAATGAGGGATTGCCAAACTACAGCTTGTGGGCCAAATTGAATTACAATGAATTACATCTTAAATTACAATGAAAAGTGCTGCCATTCTGTTCAAAAAGGAGGTGACACCATCAGAAGAACACTTACAAGAGAGTGGCATGAGATGAATTAGAACCCCGAAGGTCCATAGTTGCATGGACTGGTGCCAGGAGGCCAGAGTAACTGTCAGTAGTTCACATGCTTCATGGCCTGAAATATTCTAACATAGGGAATGACCAAGAAAGAACTCCTGGGAAGAATATGAAAGTAGAATCAAAATGTCTTAACAATAACTGGATATGGGAAGTAGGGACAAGATGAGAAGCAACTTTAGTCTGCAGTTAAGACAGAGCATGTAAGCCAGCAGCACAGTGGTGCATGCCTGTGATCCCAGCAACTTGGGAGGATGAGGCAGGAGGATCACTACTTCAAGGCCAGCCTCCACAACTTACCAACTTCTGACTCAAAAAGTAAAAAAAAAAAAAAGAGCTGGGAATACAGCTCAGTGGTGGAATACTTTCCTAGCATGCATGAGGCCCTGGGTTCAATACCTAGTACCACCGATCAAACAAACAAAAAACCCTAATAAAACAAATGGAACACAATTAGTAAAAGTAAAGAAAGAATGATTTTTATTTTAGACATACTGTATTCGACACATACTTGGAGTATCTGTTCTTATCCTTGATATACTTGCCTAAATCAGATCATTGACCCTATCTGTATTGTCCAATATTATATATGACCTAGCACTCAGAAGAAAAAAGAGAGCTTGGAGATGCCAACAGATCTGTAAGAGTTGAAACTGTGGCTTGAGTGAGACTTCCAGGTTCAAGAGTGTAAAAACAGAAATAGGTCAGTCTTTTTTAGATGTTTCTGGATGTGCTGATATAGATGGAGAGAATAGGAGGCAGAGACATGGTTAGAGAGGTGGGTACAGAGCTGAAGGCATAGTGGCAAGAAGGTGTCACAATCATGTTTTCATGGGGGACAGAGCCTTTGAAGTCAATGTAGTTGGCAATATGTGGAAGAAATCCCAAAGCTAGTCATCATATTTGATGCTGTCATATTATTCCTGAGAAATTATCTTAAACACTTCAGTGGTTGCAAAGCCTGAACACATTTAGATGTGACCCATTATCTGTATCCAATCAAAACAGTTTGAGAGATGAACCTGTCTGGTTTATATTAATGCTTCATGCATTTGGTGCTATTTCTATTTCTCTCTAGAGTTAAGAATGAAACTAGTCACAAAAATGGAAATGACAGTAAATCATAAACTTATGTTTTGTTTCAAGCAACTTGTGGGCTTTATTGAGGAAGGCCAGAAAGTAGAATATCACATTTCTTATCTCATGTTCCTTTTCTATTTAGTAATATTAGGATATTAACAATCCATTAATGTTACTACCTATTAACACTAGCTTTTTTCTAATAGCTTATCTTTCTTCCTCTTTTTTTGCCCCTGCAGGCTCAGAACAGCCTGGCAGACCTGGTAGTCATGGATATGTTCGCTCCCCGTCCCCTTCAGTAAGAACTCAGGAGCCCATGTTGCAGCAAAGACCCAGTGTTTTCCAGGGAACCAATGGAACCAGTGTAATCACACCTTTGGATCCAACTGCTCAGCTACGAATCATGTCAGTCTCTTGTATGCATTTTGACTAAAAGAATACTATATTCTCTTACATATTAAAATTATACAATAGTTAATAGTCAAGATTTTCTAGCCACTAAACTTCTTATTCCTTTTTTTGGTGGGCGGGGGGGTGGATTTGCCATTTGTCCGTCTTCACATCTCACATACACACATACACATATCCCAGTAAATGGTCTTCTCTTCATAGAGCTGTGATTTGGTTTTATTTACAGGCCACTGCCTGCTGGGGGCCCTTCAATAAGCCAAGGCCTGCCAGCCTCCCGCTACAACACTGCTGCGGATGCCCTGGCTGCTCTTGTGGATGCTGCAGCTTCTGCACCCCAGATGGATGTTTCCAAAACAAAAGAGAGTAAGCATGAAGCTGCCAGGTTAGAAGAAAATTTGAGAAGCAGGTCAGCAGCAGTTAGTGAACAGCAGCAGCTAGAGCAGAAAACCCTGGAGGTGGAGAAGAGATCTGTTCAGTGTCTGTACACTTCTTCAGCCTTTCCAAGTGGCAAGCCCCAGCCTCATGCTTCAGTAGTGTATTCAGAGGCTGGGAAAGATAAAGGGCCTCCTCCAAAATCCAGATATGAGGAAGAGCTAAGAACCCGAGGGAAGACTACCATTACTGCAGCTAACTTCATAGACGTGATCATCACCCGGCAAATTGCCTCGGACAAGGATGCAAGGGAACGTGGCTCTCAAAGTTCAGACTCTTCTAGTAGCTGTATGTATCTCAATCTGAGTTTCACAATGTGATATCTGAGTAAAGAATTACTTTATTCTTTAGGTAAAGCAGAACTATATGGCATAAAAGAATCCTAATGCTTGATGATAAATGTAAGAGAAAAGATTTTGTGGATTAGAACAGCAAAATGTGTCTTCTAGTTTTATTATGATTTAAATATCCCTGTTTCCTAAGTATAAGCCTGTCCGTGTATTTTTCAGGAGAAAACTTACCTTCAAAAGAACTAAAGTTGGGAATTGGATAGAAAGAGGGCAGAGCATATTAACATGTTCTTAAACAGTTTTTTTTTTTTTTTTTTACTGGATGTGGTGGTGCACACTTGTAATCCCAGCGACTTGGGAGGTGGAGGCAAGAGGATCACAAGTTCAAAGCCAGCCTCGGCAACTTAGCAAGACCCTGTCTCAAAATAAAAATGACTGGGAATGTTGCTCAGTGGTAAAGCACCCCTCCTCAGTACCAAAAAAATAGGAAATAAAATAAAACACTGATACATATTTATATATTTTTTTAAAGTTAAAGTGATTTGCATTTTGATCCAGTATGGTTTGTCACACTGATGTCTACAAGAATTCACCAATCTACACTAAAATGCTAGAAGAGTTATTTTAAAATTTTATTTTTAATGTTGCCTAAATTCTATATGGAATTCTAGAAAAAACAAGCAGGTATTTAAACAAGCAGCTGCTAATAATTGAAGTAACTGAATCATACAGTCTTTTCTATGTTATCTTCATTAAAGGAACTGAGTAGTATTGGAGATAATGAAAAAAAAAATTCTTGTGTAGCAGAATGCAATGTGAAGTTCTTTTTAATCTCCAAATATCCCTTGCCTACTTTAAAACTTGTTTGTGTCTAAATCTACCCCATTGCTGAGGTTTTGAGAGAGAAAGAGACATCTTGATTGTGTATTGTATAGAAGAAAGACTTCCTTTTAACCTGGGATTAGGAAAATCTACAACATAGGTTTTCAATATGCAGAAAATTGCTAGCCCAAGGAAGAGAGGTAGTTGTATGAATGGGTATTTTTGAGGGGAATCATCAATACACATGGTAATACCTCCCACCCCCAGGCTTCTGGACCAGGGTAGTATAATCTCTAGGGTGCATAATCACTGGACTAAACAAACACTTCTTTTCTGTTTGCATCACAAAACACACCTTGCTCTAGGAATTTGATTTTCAACAAAATCAAAATTTTGATTTTTTTTCTGTTTTTTCTGAAAATAGAAAAAATCCTGGTTCGTTCATATTTCTGGGTAGTTTATCTTAATTTTATCACTGGGCACTGACTTGCTTGAAGTTCAAGTCTAGTGACAGTCACTTGGTCTGGTTTTCAGTTTGACTCTTGAGAGCTTTCCTCACCCTGGAATGAAGCACATTTCCCTCATTTTTGCCCCTAAGTCTTCAAAAGCAACGTGAACAAGGTTCAGAAGTAGACTTTCTGTTGACAGAATACTGTTAGTATTCAATGGATGTAGGATGTTGGTTTGTAACAGTGGATATGGAGATTGCAAATTAGTATAAATTCAGAATATAGTGGTTTATTTTAGTTCCTCAATGATAATTTTCATGCTATTTGTTAGGTTTCTCTTTTCCTGAACCTGTATAATTTTAATTTCCATGACCTACCTGGTTGGAGGTAGTTCAACTAAAACTGGAGGAGCAGGAGGTGGTCAAGTCACAGAATTCATTACCACCATGTCCAGCTAGGGTTATAATACCCTTTTTTCAGACTTGAGAAAGTCCTAATGTTGCCTGTAGGTGTTAAAGAGCCCTCTAAAGTTAGAAGATTCCTAATCAGGAAGTTATATCTGCCAGTCTCAGATTGCTGAGTTCTGAGGCCATGGCAGGACTGTGAAAAGCTGCCTGTCCATCTTTGCATAGCCCTTCTTTTCTTTGGAATTGCATCCTAGAGGACGCAGCTCTTTCATGTGGGCATCCTCAAGAGTTGGTTGGCATCCTTCCTTTCTGTGATTCAATTCCCTTCAGATATTCCCTACTATTCCTGTTTATTTTCACATAACAAGGTGATGAAAAATTATTTGGAGTAATTTTTGTCAACAGTACTCCAGTTATTTGAGAAAATCATTGTATAATGTTAGGTAATCCATAGTTTTAAAAACCATTATGGTAATGAAGCAGCTTTATAGCCTCAAACCTTTTTGAACAACAGATTGTCCCATGAAGTGGAATTGTTGGTATCAATTAACTGATGAGATCTACTCTCTCAATTATTTATTAATCTCCTCTGATGAGAGTTTCCCTGGTGATTTCTTTGTCAGCTCCCAGGAGATATCACAAGTCTGTTTTCTGTTATGTCCCATCTGTTTTCTGTGGGCTTTTAAAAAAGACCTTAGAGTCCCACACATTCAGAAAACCCTATGCCTTAACAGAGATTAGGAACATCGAGGCACCTTTGGTACAGTCCATAGGGTTGGATAAGTTTTATCATTAACCAGGAATTGCCATTGGACATCTCTGAGCACAGGGGGAAAAAATTAAAATATGCAAATAGGTATGAAGAACTTGGACTTTTGAAACTTTTCAGGCATTCGTTTTAAAATAAGATTCTTTTCTTAAAGTATCTTCTCACAGATATGAAACACCTAGTGATGCTATAGAAGTCATAAGTCCTGCCAGCTCACCTGCACCACCCCAGGAAAAACTGCAGGCCTATCAACCAGAGATTGTTAAGGCAAATCAAACAGAAAGTAAGTCTTTTTTTAGCCACCATTGACATGTTATCATATCTGCATTTATCATTTGCTTCAAAATTATCTGTCTATGCTATGCTAAGAAATAACTTGTTTTGTTTGTTTCAGGGTCATCTTATATGAGTCTGCTTTTAAAAAGTTTTAAGACTGCACTAAGGAAAAGCAACTTTAAAGCTATTGCTAATTGCTCTTTTGTTTATAGTTTAATGGTATAGAAAATAGTTTATTTGTTTGCCCACTTAAACATTCACATTTTATTCTACAAGTCCTCAGACTTCTATTGGTAAATAAATATTTTTTGCATCAGAATTAAGATACATAAATGCTGTGCTTAAAGTTCTGTCATATCCTTTTCGTGTATTCTTTGGAATTATGTTTAATCTTTGATAATGAGTAAAAAACAGGGGCATCCCTGGAGTAAGACATGTATGTGTTCTATATTAGCCGATCCCACCAGACAGTATGAAGGACCACTGCATCACTATCGACCCCAGCAGGAATCACCATCTCCACAACAGCAGCTGCCTCCTTCTTCACAAGGAGAGGGGATGGGCCAAGTGCCTAGGACCCATCGGCTAATCACACTTGCTGATCACATCTGTGTAAGTTTTTCATTATTCTTACTATTTTTTTCTTTCTTTTTACAGTTTTTTTTTTTTTTTTTCCTTTTAATGGTATTGGTGATTGACCCCCAGGGTTAATCTTTTTATTTTGAGATAAGGTCTCAGTAAATTGCCCCACCTGACCTGAACTTGTGATCCTTCAGTAGCTGGGGTTACAAGAAGACAGCACCTCACCCAGCCTTAATCCATTTTTCTTTGGAGTGTTAAGAATATTAGCACACTGGGGCTGGGAGTGTGGCTCAATGGTAGAGTGCTTGCCTAGCATGCATGAGGCACTGGGTTCAGTCCTCACCACATAAATGTAAAAATAAAGATTTGTATTCACCTAAAACTAAAAAATAAAAAAATATATACATGTTACAACATTTAAAAAACATTTATTTTCTCAATGGTAGAGCAGTTGCCTAGATTGTGCAAGGAACTGGGTTTGTTTCTTAGCACCTCAAAGAAAAAAGAAAATAGACTTCAATGTGAAGAGACTCTTTTCCTTAGTGAAGTCTGCCACACTCCAGGCTCCTTTTTTTTTTTTTTTTTTTTTGGTGATGCTGAGGACTGAACCTAGGGCCTTATACATGCTAGCCAAGCACTCTACCACTAAGCTACACCCCCATCCCTAATCCCCCAAATTTCTTAAATAGTAAGCTCTTTACCACCAATCTGTACCCCCAGCCCTGACATTTCTTTTTCTTACGTATTTTATTTTAATGTTTTATTTTTAATAATTCTGAGTGTCAAACTCAGAGCCTTGTGCATAGAAAATTGTGCTCCAGTCCATAGACAAAACATGATCAGAGTCAAGTGCTCTACCTTTCAGCTATATCCCCAATGCAAAGCAACCATCTTTTCTTTCTTTCTTTTTCTGCAATTCTGTAGATCAGACCTAGACCTTGTTTACCAATGAGTTAAACTTGTGATTAAGGCATATGTCACTATGCCAGGCTTGTTAGACTCTTATGCTGTCTTTTTTTTTTTTTTTCCTTTTCTGAGGGGGAGGGTACTTAATGAGTTTAATCACTTCCTCCTTTTCTTGTTCACAGCAAATTATCACACAAGATTTTGCTAGAAATCAAGTTTCCTCACAGCCTCCCCAGCAGCCTCCAACTTCTACATTCCAGAATTCACCATCTGCTTTGGCGGCTACAACTGTGAGGACTAAAACCTCAAGTCGCTATAGCCCAGAATCCCAGTCTCAATCTGTCCTTCATCAAAGACCAGGCTCTAGAGTCTCTCCAGAAAATCTTGTGGACAAATCCCGGGGAAGGTAAATTGCAAACCATATGTAAATTTTCCAGCAGTAAAACACTTTGAATATATCTAAAAGATAGGGTACTTATTTCTCACATCAAAAGTTCATTTGCCTTTGTTTCCTGGAAAGTATAAATTGGGATTTTTTCCTCCATATATTATTCTTGGAATCTCTACCGTCTGGGCATTTGATGTTGTATTATTTGCTGGTTATGAAAAAGTTTAGTTTTTTTTTTAATATTTGATTTTTAGTTGTAGATGGACACAATAACATATTTTATTTTTATGTGATGCCAAGGATCGAACCCAGTGCCTCATATGCACTAGGCAAGCACTCTACTGCTAAGCCACAATCCAGCCCGAAATAGTAAAGTTTAGTAGTCATTTAGGGATACTTAAGTGCTCCTTCCAAATCATCTGTCAAGCCTAGCACGTTGGCAGGCCTATAATCCCAGCTACTGAGGAGACAGGAATGAGGACAGCCTGAGCATGGAGTGAGACCCTAATCTGAAAACCAAAAAAAAAAAAAAAAAATCTCTCAAACATCTCACTCTTTTGTTTTCTGTTGGGGCAGCAGAAATAGATGCTTCAAAAGGTGACATTACAAATAGGAAAGTGGGGCCAATAGAGGCGCCGTGGGAGGAAGCGCTTAATGTGACAGGACTATCTGGTAAAGAGTGTACTTTCTTACCTGATGTTCTGGGGTCTGGATTTAAGAAAAAATGAGGCAGTTTTTTTTTTTTTGTTCAAAATGATAGACTACAAAGTAATATGTTTATAGCTAAATAGCACAAAGGGAATTAATAAGAATTTAGAGAAAAAGAATAAGATATTGGGCTGGGACTGTGGCTCAGCTGGCCTAGCACATGTGAGGGTTTGATCCTCAGCACGAACAAACAAATCAATAAAATTTATTATGTCCATCTACACTAAAAATGTTTTTTTAAAAAATGAAATATCAACAGAGCAAAGAGTGGCAGATACAGGGAAGACACACAAGGCTGATGAACCATAGCTGGGAATATGAAGACAAATCTGTAGCAGAGATGATTCTCTAGCCTGCCTGCCACCCCATAAAATTAGCAAAGAACAGAAGGAAGAATAATGTGTTTAAGAAGCTGAGTAGTCTTTTTAAAAAGAAAAAAAAAAAACTTTTATTACAGAATTTTCAAACATATACAAAAAATAAGAACAGTACATCTCCATACTCCATCTCCATACTCCTATCACCCAGCTTTTATAATCCTCAGTAAATACCCAGTTTCGTTTCATTTTTATCCTCCCTTTGCCCACCCTGGTACTGAGGATTGAACCCAGTGGCACTTACCCTTTGAGCCACATCCTCAGCCCTTTTTACATTTTATTTAGAGACAAGGTCTCACTGAGTTGCTTAGGGCTTTGCTAAGTTGCTGAGGCTAAATTTGAACTCAGGAACCCACTGCCTCAGCCACGCAAGCCACTGGGATTACAGGTATGTGCAACTGCACAGGCTTTGCTGTATTTTTTTTTTTTTGGTCAATTTTCAGTGGGCCTTTATTTTTAGTTATTTATATGTGGTGCTGAGAATCAAACCCAGTGCCTCACATGTGCTAGGCAAGCCTCTACCACTGAGCTACAACCCCCACCCTACTGAATTATTTTGAAGCAAGTCAATCAAGTAAAAAGCGTGTTTAAACTGTTCTCACAATTCATATTGTTGTTTTAACACCAATAACTGATTTTTAATCTGTAAGCAAAATAAAGAAAAAATTATCTGTAGTTCTAGCATAGAATATAAATGCTGTAAATCAAATAAATATGGCTGGTAGACATAGGAAAGAGAAGGGAAGTCACAGAAAAGAGGTAGAAGGGTATACATGCTAATTTCTTCATTTTAAAAAAAGGTTGAAGTATGCTGCTTAAGGTTAAATAGACAAAGATTATAATAGCTAAAAACAAGAAAAAGGTAAGTCAAACTCTTTCATGGAAAATAGTTGATAAAAATCAAAAAGTAAAGGTATATATTTAGAGTTTGGGAGGTAAAGACCAAAGGAACTAAATATTTCTAAAAAATCAGAACTAGATGAATTGATTGTGAAAGGAAATGTTTAATAGTAATATGCAGATATTGAAAGTCACAAGTGGTGTTTAGTATGCATAATCTCTATGTAGTCTTAAAAGACTCTAAACGAGCTAGGTGTGGCAGCACACACCTGTGATCCCATCAGCTCTGGAGAATGAGGCAGGAATATCGCAAGTTCAAAGCCAGCCTCAGCAATAGCAAAGCACTAAGCAACTCAGTAAGACCCTGTCTCTAAATAAGATAGGACTGGAGATGCTCAGTGGTTGAGTGCCCCTGAGTTCAATGCCCAGTACAAAAAAAAAGTGGTATTCAGAGGAAAAACAATTGCAGAGAAGGTCTCACACCATTAACTATAGTGTGGGTTCATTGGTTAAAACTCTTAGGTTTCAGTTTAGTCCTTATCAAGGAAAGACTTGATAAGTTATGACCAAAATAAACAGTAAAACCCTTGAGGGCACAATTGGACTAACTGGCCAAAGAGCATGTTGAAGTACATGCAGAGCCTCAGGATGGAGCTGCTGCTGCTTCCGCTTCCGCTGTTGCTGTCCTGTGGTACTAACTGGTATATGACTCCTGAGTCCGTGGAGAAAAAGGCATTTTCAGTAATTAGATATATAGCAAATACCCATAACAACTGTTTTCTAATAGAAATCAGCAATCTTAGTTAACAGTTTCTGTTTAGAATGATCAGTCAACATGTAGAGGGCAATCTAACCTTTTACATGTTACAACAGCAGACCTGGGAAATCTCCAGAGAGAAGTCACGTCCCTTCAGAGCCCTACGAGCCCATCTCCCCACCCCAGGTTCCAGTTGTGCATGAGAAACAGGACAACATGTTGCTGTTATCTCAGAGGGGCTCCGAGCCTACAGAGCAGAGGTGAGTGCACTTCCCAACCACAGCTCCTCTGCAGGGGGTCAGGCTTAGTGCCTTTTTGAACTTTGATCACTTAAGTCTGTTTTCCCAGGGAGCTAATGCTAGTGGATTATAGCAAAAATATCATCATTTAAATAGATTAGAAAAAATGTTTATTACTCTTGAAATTAAATCCTCATATTCTTTTAAAAAAAATTGTGGTGGGGGAGGTGGTCCCTGACTGATTCACCAACATTACAATTTAGTCAATATTACCATTACATTACTGTGTACAAAGCATTGCAGACTATATACAGACCAAACTGCTTTACATATTTTATCTTTTCTAACCCTAACTCCAACCCTCTGAATGATGAGATGTCTTTGATTTGGCCCATTCCAGCCCCTCTTCATACTTTACCAAAGTGATCTGTCTAAAACTCACATCCAGTAAAATGCTATATGGCTAGCATGGCATTTGAGTTCCCTCAGGACCTAGTTTACACAGCTTTACACTGAATTCCTTTTCATCTATACTCATGCTGTTTCCTTGATGTGTAGCACCCTCCTTGATGCTGAAAGGTAAAAACATGATTTACCTCTGGTCAGACTGACAAGAAGGGGAAAGTGCAATTTTAAACCAAAGTCTAACTCCCAAGTGTATTTCTATTGCATATACTCACAGGCAGCAAACAAAATTGGTGCCTTCAATTGAAAAAGAAAAAAATATTTTTGGAGAGGGAATGATATTAAATTTAATTATATATTTACATGTTTAAGACAGGGACCATGTTTTAACTCTTTTGAAGATAGTAAGTGTTCTTGTGTTTGCATGATGAATGAATCTACAGGACCAGATGAGGTTACCAACAGCTTTCCTTCTATACACTCTGTGTTATCATCTCTGGCCCCTAGCTAGATCATTGATGGCCTAGAACTATTAGAGAGACTTGATTTCTAAAGTGTATTAGTATAGGAAGCTACCAGTGAACTATGAAACTCTTCCATTAAACTCAGCTGGGACTGAAATGACTGTAAAAAAAAAAAAAATGGACAGTTTTGTTTTTACTGTATAGCTAGTCTATTCAAATCCAACTAATGACTGCTTAAGTAAGAACTCTTGCTATTTTATAGGTAGGTGTGCTATTAGTTATAATTTCAGTAGTAATTCTAGGGCTGGTAATGTAGCTCAGTTGGTGGAGTGCTTGCTTTGTATGCATGAAGCCCTGGGTTCAATCCCCAGCACCACAAACACACACAAAAAGTAATTCTGTGGCTTAGAGGTAGAGTGCTCGCCTCTAAGGCACTGGGTTCGATCCTCTGCACCACATAAAAAAATAAAGATATTGTGTCCACCTATGACTAAAAAATAAATATTTTAAAAATATATAAATAGATAATAAAATGATAAAGTAATTCTGCTGGACATAGTGCTGCATACCTATAATCCGGCAATTTAATGAGACCCTATTTCAAAATTAAAAAAAAAAAAATGGGAATATAGCTCAGTGGTAGAACACTTGTCTAGCATGAAGAAGGCCCTGGATTTACTCTCCAGTACTGAAAACACCCCCCTCAAAAAAAAGTATAAGCTAGTAAATAGCTCCCCAATTTATATGGTAATCATAAATAGGTTCATGCCATTAAGCAGAAAGCACCATAATAAGCTGTTTCTCCCAGGCACAGTGGCACACTCAGAAGACTCAGGCAGGAAGATTCCAAGTTCAAAGTCAGCAGGGTCTGCTGTCTGTAAAAAAATTTTAAAAGGGCTGGGGATGTGGCAGTGGTTAAGTGCCCCTGGGTCTGATCCCTAGTACCCCTTAACCACAATCAAAACAAAGGTATTCCAAGTTTTCCTGCTAGTATTCATTTGCTACATGTTGATTTCTTAAAGAGTGCCTACTCTGGATTTATCTATTTTAATCCCAATTTTACAGTTTCATCTTTGAGAGCTAAAGTATTCTATTATGTCCTTAACCCATTTTATCTTATCATTCCAACTGTGGAACATCTATGAAAAGTAATATATTCTTATAAGTTATATACTCACATTACTTTAACATTACCTAAAATTATATAACTAGATTATGATTTCCAACCTATTTTAATGCAGCTGTGTCATTTTTGTTGAAATATTTTCAAAATTGAAATCTTGGCACTTACTGGGTTACATGGTATACTGAATGGCTTTAATTTTTTTTTGGTAGACGGATACAATACCTTTTATTTATTTATTTTTACGTGGTGCTGAGGATCGAACCCAGTGCCTCATACTTGCTAGGCAAGCACTTTACCACTGAGCCTCACCCCCTGGTCACATAGTTTCTTAACGACAAATATAAGCTGTAGTTTTCCCAGTACTCTATGACCATCACCATTATTAATAGGAATGTCCCCAGGTTAGGAGTATATGATTATAATAAACTGAACTGTGTTCCTAACAGAAATGATTCCCGCTCACCAGGGAGTATAAGCTACTTGCCTTCATTCTTCACCAAGCTTGAAAATACATCACCCATGGTTAAATCAAAGAAGCAGGAGATTTTTCGTAAGTTGAACTCTTCTGGTGGAGGTGACTCTGATATGGGTAAGTGGGACTTCTTTCATTAACCCTGAATAAAACATGTATTAGTATTGGTATTGCCAACATTGCCTCTTCTGTAACCCTTAAGTTTGAAGGCATCTGATCCTCAACACCTCCAACATATTTAATCCTAAATTCGTCCCCAAATATCTGCCAGTTCACAAGAGTTCCTACTTTAGCAGGAACCTGCTCCTTTCTGAAGTTGCCCATTTTCTCTGGGAACTAATGCTATGTCTGGGATACTTTTATGTGGGTTTGGACAGTTGTGGGGGTTTGTTTTTAAGTCACTGATTTTAGTTTTTTCTTTTTGGGCCCTCTCCACACACCATGTCTTCAGATAGGTAAAGACTATCTGAAGTCATGTCCTTTGTGAGTCTATAAATATTCCTAGTTTCATTGATTATTCTTCACATCCTTGTTCTGAGAAACCCTGCTATCTCAGTTGCTCTCCACAAAATAGTGTGATATGATCTAGTGTAAATTCATTGTTATTAAGGTAGCCTAAGATCTCATCACCATTTTTGTTGGCAGTCTAAACACTGAAGTTATAAATACACAAAGTATGAATATAGGTGTCAAGTTCTCTTAGTGGGCTACTTTTAAATCACACCTTTCCCCTTCTCAAGGCAATCTGTGCTTGCTCCCTTCCAGCTACTTTCTCTATCCCACCAGGGTCTCTCTGGACATTCAGCATTTATATGCAACTCTGGTAGACTTACCGTATAACATCATCAATAATAATGGTAACGAAGGGAGACTAGAAATGTGTGCTAGGCACTATTCTACATATGTATGTGTATATGAATTCAGTTAATCCTCACAAACCCACATGCTACATATAATTATCTCCGTTTTGTAGATGAGAAAACTGAGACTCAGAGAGGTTTAATAACGGGCGCAGGTTACATAACTAGTAAGTAATGGGGCTGTGGTTTTAAACTCAGGCATTCCAACTCCAGAGTCTATGCTTCCAGTGATGTACTAACAGGCTTCTAACAGTTCTATACTCACAGCATCCTTAGCCAGATTGTGGTTAAATATCCAATGAAACTCTATGGCAGAACTTTCCTTTGGGCTGATGTGCATGCATTCATCAGAACCCTCCTGCACTTGGTCACGCAGCACGCTCACTTGTACTATCACCCAGTCTTACTTATCCGTCATTTCCATCCTGTGGTAGAATCTGTGTAGACCTCCGTTTGCTCTGTTTCTGCCATCTACCGATCTCCTGACACTGCCAAAAGAAAGGAAACTGTGGGCTCTGAACTGTGAACTGCCAGGTGTATGTATGTTTGGATCTGTCTCACTTTGTGATTAACCGTTGAATGTCAAAGAGAAAAAAGGATGAGCCCAATGTCACTTCCATGTGAATTTATCCTAGCTTTTAATTATTAGATTCTTTTTTTTTTTTAATGGCAACAAATCGTCTCAAAGATAATGCCAACCAGAACTACTGTCAGCCCTATAGGTACCATATCCCCCTTTTAATATTATCATTACAGTTTTCTATCTCAAAGCTTCAATAGTCTCATCTATTATTTATAACTTCTCAAATGTCACCAACTACCTTCATGTTGAAATCCTGTCAGAATTCAAAGATGAACCTGTCAAAGCATGGAGATGTAGATCTCAGAGCAGCCAGTTGGGAACTGTTCCACCTTGGTATGGTCTGCACTTGTCCCTCTAGTCTTTGTCTTGCCCCCTAAGTGGGAAAGAAATTCCTGATGGAGAAATACCACTTGGAGTGAAGAAGCCTACCTTTTGTTCTCTTAGTGTTTTGCATTGTCCTTGACAGCAGCCCTCACTCACCAATTGTACAAATGTTTATTGAGCAGAGTTCTGTGTTAACCGACGGTCTCTACTCTAAATGAGTGACGAAACAAGTATCTAACTTTAACAGGAAATAAAGAGTATTAATGTCTTAAGGCAAATATTAATAAAATTGCTCTAGAGTCTAGGATATTTTTGAATGCAAACCTTGACTCTGGAAAGGGGAATTCACAGTGGGCTCCAGGCCCTAGAGCACTATTCAGTTCTCATTGGGAATTGGGCAACCAGGAGAGCTTTGCTCTGTCTCAATTCCATTTTTTCCCATGAAAGACAGCAATGACTTCATTCTTTAAAAACCTTAGTGCTTTAAAACTGCCTTTAGCTGAGCATGGTGACACACACAGTGTAACCCCAGGAACTCCGGAGACCAAGTCAGGGGAATCAAAGCCAGCCTTGGGCAACTTAGACTCTCAAAATAATAAGGGCTGGAGATAGAATTCAGTGATAGACCACCTTGGGTTCAGTTACCAGTATAGCAAACAGTCTCTTTGCAGCTTCTGACAGTGAGCCTTTTCCTTTCTCTGCTCTTTCCTTTTGTTCTCTTGTCTCTCAAACGCTACATTCTCCTGCTGTTTTTGGTAGTGGTGGTTGTTTTTCTTCTCTACTTCTTTGGAAGTTTCTTCTGTTTTGGAAGTTCAGTTTTGCTTTGTTAGTCCTTGAGATTGTTCAGGGCTCTTCTCATGCACTGATCTCTCTCATCCACTGTGAGGAGGGTTTAAACTGTCACTCTCATCCCTAGGAAACTCTGGTTTTATCATCATAGCTCTACTTACAGATCTTTGCAGACCTCATTTCTTCTTCAGTATCTTACTGGCTCGCACTTTCTTGGCTTCTTCTGTTTGCCTTCCACACAGCTCTTAGATATCCACCTTTCTTTCCCCTCCTGAGCAATTGTCATATTCTATCTTAAACAAGGGGTCCTTTTTTTCATTTTTACCAAGTTACCCAGGTGATTCTGATTTGTGTGCCCCAGAAAGTACCACACTGGGGCACATTCTAAGTAAATATCTATATAGTATCATTGGTTGAACTTCATAAAGTTATTAGTTGACTATTTTTGATCAATAAGCAGGTAATTTTATTGTGATTCAGCCAACAATTCAATAAATATTTCGCATATAAATGAATAAGTTCTATTTCACAAACCCTGTGGTAACTATAAGGCTGTGTTATTAAGATTTAGTTTATTTATTGTGTTACCTGGCCCAAAAGAAAACCATTATCCGTAGCCACTGTCCTAGTTCCTCTTATCAGTGTAAAGCTTTTCCTGATCAGGAAAGTTACTTTCTAGGCATACTCTTTCATCTTCACTGATGGCTTTCATCCCTAGGTAAAAATCCATCCTCCTGTTACTTGTTTAGTCACCCACTTATTTCCCGCATTCTTTTTTCCTTTTAAAGTTCTCAACATCAAGTTCAAAGAAGTGGCAGAGACAGCATTTATGTCCCCATTTTGTGCCCCTTCTCCTTCGGGCACAAAATTATTTATAGGTAGTTCCCAGTTTATCTGCTGTTTTCATTTAAACTGTGCAGTTATAAATTCCAGTTAGCAGAAATGAAAGAATCAACAGGCAGAATCTTTTGTCTGATCCAGGGAATGTCCTGAGAATGTTTTCAGTTAGCCATGGTAGGAACTTAGTCAACTTCATACTCACTGAGGTGTGACCTTCCCCTTAATCTAATCTCAGGCTACCTCAAAAACCCATTGGTACTTTCAGGAGTCAACTTAAAAGTCCAAAATTCTTTGCTAGGAAGCCTGGATTCCTGTTCGGAGAAGGACTTTTCCCTATTTATTTTTCTCCAGCAGTGCAAAGTTTCTTTCCCCTTTGTAAGTTATATTACTTCTATTTTGAGTTTTCTACCTCACCTGTTAATGTCCTGATTTCCTTGTTTTTCTTTTTTCTTTTTTTTTTAACTATTTCATTGTGTATACATATTAACAGATGAAAAATAAAGGTTGAGATCATGGAAAATAAAAAAGTTAATTTTATTGTAAGATGTGCTTTTTTGGTTTAGGTTTTTTTTGTTGTTGTTGTTTGTTTTTTAAATCAGCATACATGATTGGCTCATCTCAGTTAAATGTTTTTTAAATACAGCAGCTGCTCAGCCAGGAACTGAGATCTTCAATCTGCCAGCAGTTACTACATCAGGTAAATACATTATTTACCAATATGAATTTGGTACAGTAGCAGTCAAGTCCAACAAATACACATTGAGTACTGACTGCATGCCAGGAAACTGCTCCAGTGTGCAAAAATGAAATAAGAATTTAGTTAAGGAGTCAGTAGAGTCAGCACTTCCTGAAAAGATAAATGAGCAAAGAAATTCAAATCTACTAAGTAACAGTGTAATAAGATTCCTTAAAATATTTGCACATGGAGAAGGCTACTGTATGGAGCCCTCAGTAGTGTTCTAAGCAGTTGCCGAGTGCTGTGCAAGTTGAGTGGGCTGGAGGGCTGGTGTGATCTGTTCATTTCCCTGTGCCCTGATCTGCCTCTCAGACAAGCAGAAATGGCTTGACTGTCTCTTCCAGGCTCAGTTAGCTCTAGAAGTCATTCTTTTGCTGATCCTGCGAGTAATCTTGGTCTAGAAGATATTATAAGGAAGGCTCTCATGGGAAGCTTTGATGACAAAGTTGAGGATCATGGAGTTGTCATGCCCCAGCCTGTGGGAGTAGTGCCTGGTAGTGCCAGCACCTCAGTTGTGACCAGCAATGAGACCAGGAGAGATGAAGGAGACCCATCACCTCACTCGGGTAAAGTTTTCATTTTAGTGATCTGCTGCTGTCTTTCCCAGGGAACCAATTTATTTATTTTACCAGTTCTGGTGCATTACCAAGTAATTGCATTTGTCTTTATGGGCTCAGTCACCTCTTGCTTTAACAGAGAAAAAGTCTTAAAAACGTTTCATATGCCCAGATGATATAATAACATGAACAAATTTTTTTTTTTAAACCTAGAATGTCACCCTCCTGGCATCACAGTGTTTTTGTTTGTTTGTTTCAATTTGTTTTTAGTTGTAGATGGACACAGTACCTTTATTTTGTTTATTTTTACATGTTGTCAAGATAGAACCCAGGGCTGGGGATGTGGCTTAAGCGGTAGCGCGCTCGCCTGGCATGCGCGGGGCGCTGGGTTCGATCCTCAGCACCACATAAAATAAAATAAAGATGTTGTGTCCACTGAAAACTGAAAAATAAATATTAAAAAAAAAAAAAAAATAGAACCCAGTGCCTCACGCATGCTCAGCAAGCACTCTACCACTGAACCACAACCCCAGCCCTCACAATGTTTTTTGTTGGTTTGGAGGGGGATTTGTTGGTTTGGATTGAACCCAGGGGCATTTTACCACAGAGCTAAATCCCCAGCCCTTAGTTATTTACTTACTTTATAGACAGGGGGGCCTCACTAAGTTGCTGAGGCTGGCTTTGAACTTGTGAACCTCCTGCTTCAGCCTCCTGAGTTGCTGAGATTACAGGCATGCAGCACTACACCCAGTACATATCTGTACTTACCTATACATTATCATGACAGAAGCATACATGTTTTTTAATAAAAGTGACTTCCAATTGTAAGAAAAAATGACAGGCACAGTGTAAGCTTAAGCCATATGGATCACATCATCTAGAAAGTAGTGCTGCTGCTGCTGCTGCTACTGGAGAAGCATTATTCCAGACACATCTTAATGTACACACAGATAAAAAAGTTGGATTAGATCATTTTTTATCTCCTGTTAAAACCAAGCATACAAAAATTTTATTTACTCTAAGCTTCTGATGTTTGTTTACGACTTTTTTCTTAATCATTTCAGAATTAATATCTTTTATACTTAAAAAATTTACCTGAAGTTCAGCAGTATTTCAGTTTTTAGTTTAGGTTTATTTTCTTCTGTTATCTTCAAGCAAAAGCTCTCACTATGTTTAAGGAAAAGATTAAAGAGATTAGACATTTTTTTTAACCTACACATAATTAAGCTAAAGATAGTTACCGGCTACTCTAAAAAAAAAATGAGCATTGTCTTTTCCTTCCTGCTTACCTTCTAGTTTGTATTGATTTTTAGGAGAAAGTCAGGCTAGGGTTGTGGCTCAGTGGCAGAGTGCTTGCCTAGCATGCCTAAGGCACTGGGTTCAATCCTCAGCACCATATAAAAAATAAAAGGTATTATGTCCATCTACAATTGAAAAATATATTTTAAAAAAATATACATGAAGGTTATAATTGTGACTCGTATGGAATTATGAGCCTAGTTGTATAGGATTTGGGATAGGGTGAAATTATTCTGTTGGGACTGAGAAATTGCGCTGGTGACCTGAGCTCTGATCTCTTTTGAGGTCTGATATTTTTTTCTAGAGCTTAGTATGTGGTTTAGTGGTAAAATGTTTGCACAGCATACACTGAGGCCCTTAGTTCAATCCCCAGTGCATGTGTGTGCACACACATACATTTATATATATACATGTGTTATTGTAGAGCCCAAAGTAAGTAAGTAAATAAATAAGGGCTGGGGTTTAGCTCTGTGACTCCTATGAATTAAACAGAGCCTGAGAAAATATACCTCTGCTGAGGTCCCATAGTGGCATAAAGAGACATCTGCTAAATACTTTCCCTTTGATGTACACTTCAGTGGTGTAATTAACACCCCCCACCCACCATCACTGCCGCACTATTTACTTCTTTCAAATTGAGAGCCAGAGAGAGCAGATAGGTA
The DNA here is from genome assembly GCF_001458135.2 of Marmota marmota marmota. NCBI lineage: Eukaryota > Metazoa > Chordata > Mammalia > Rodentia > Sciuridae > Marmota > Marmota marmota. The sequence goes on from NW_025999873.1 coordinate 630,753, forward strand.
GAGAGAATTTAAGATTGTGCAAACCTTCTCTCTTTTTTTAGCACAGCTTCCATATGCTTTTTTATTTTTAGATGTTGATAGACATTTATTTTATTCATTTATTTATATGCAGTGCTGAGAATCAAACCACACATTGCAGGCAAGCACTCTACCACTGAGCCACAACCCCAGCCCATCAGCTTCCACATTCTTAAGGCCAGCTTTGATGTTTAACAATATTTATTTCCTTAGTTGCCACATTTTAAGTTTATAACATAAAGATGTACCCCTTTGTTGTGTTTGCTGCAAGTGAAATTCTGGCTTTCTTTTAAATAGTGCTATTGCATTGTGTACTAGAATCTGGATTTTTCATGCTATCCTTCTAATAAATCTGTATCACTAATTAGTAATTTAATAGTTTAACTTGGATTTCACTTTTAGCAGGAGTTTGCAAACCAAAGCTGATGAGCAAGTCAAACAGCAGAAAGTCTAAATCTCCTATCCCTGGGCAAGGATATTTAGGAACTGAACGGCCCTCATCAGTATCCTCTGTACATTCAGAAGGTGATTACCATAGACAGACACCAGGCTGGGCCTGGGAAGACAGGCCCTCCTCGACAGGTGAGGAGCCCAGTTTAACTACTAGAAAGCAACTTCTATCAATGCCTTGTCATTTCTTCTTATAAAAACTTAGAAATACTTTATTCCCATTCTGTATCACTAGTAAGTTCCACTTTCCAGAATAAAAATTGAATGCATAGAATCTTCAAAATTTTTAATGCAGGGTCTGATACCATAAACTAAAAAGAGCTATGAAAATAATCTCATCCATTTTCCATCTGTATTTATGCTGGTTGGTAGCCAACATTTGCTATTTGCAAAGCAAATAAGTCTATGTAAAGTGCTACTCCTAAAAGTGACTTCCCCTTTTTAATATATCCTTAAGAACTTCTTTATGAAAGGCTAAGAAATCAAGTTCAGAAATGAGAAGAAAATTACATCTACATAAGCTGATGAAAGTGTTACTTTGTGCCTTTTCATAAACTTTTTTTTTCCCTTTATTTTATGTGGTGCCTAGCCTCACACTTGCTAGGCAAGCCCTCTACCACTGAGCTACAACTCCAGCATGACTTGCTTTCTTTTAAAATAAATCAGATATTTGCTGTGTATTTCAGAGAATTATATACTGTTCTTCACTCAGGGATTAAATATATATTATATGTAACCAAAAAACTTTTTTTCAAATGTGCTCTCCCAGTGAGAGAAAAAATTCGCATTAGATGAGTACAGTTTAGGGCTTTTCTCTTCTAAAATTCTCATGCCACGTGGCAAGTAGTTATGTATTAGTTGGAAAGCTTACAGCCTAGACAATACAGCTGCTTCTCACATGTTGAGGAAGAAATTACTATTAGACCATAAAAATGGTATGTTTTATGATTTCAGTTTCTTAAGCTAGAGAAGTGTTCAGGGGACACAAGGTAGCAGGGCTCTTAGTGTGCCCTACTTCTATATCTGCCCAGTGAGATTCTGGTAGGTAACACACATCGTGCTGCCCCTTAGCCTGCTGAAGTTTCTGGATACTTGTCCCCTCATCTTCTGAGCATTATACTGCTGCATTTCTCTTGAGCAGCAAATATACTACTTATGGTAACTTTGAAATAATTGTTTTTGGAGGTCTGTTCTTTTGCAAAAATAGAGAACGACTGAATATATAAATACATATTGTATCTATTGCTTTCATTTCATTGAAATAATCACAGAATTGAAAATTTGGGACTTAATGGCTTAATATTCAGTAGTTCTGTGTGATTCTCTATGGAAACATAATAGTAGTTATAGAGGTAACTGAAAGTTCAGCCCTGGGTTCAGCAACCCTTGTGCTTACTCTCATTATTCATCCTTTTTATACTTGCACTGATTGCTGCATGTCACTAGCTAGAATCTTAATCGCTGAAATGCTGGTCCTTCTATGTTGTATTAACTGTGTCACAAGACCATTTTAGCAAAGTAATTCTGTGCTACTCCATCCAGCCTAGGTGGTGTTGGATGAAACAGCAAGTATGACACTGAGACCTCATTTTTCTTTTGCCAGGCTCAACTCAGTTTCCTTATAACCCTCTGACTATGCGGATGCTCAGCAGTACACCACCAACATCCATTGCATGTGCTCCCTCTGCTGTGAACCAAGCAGCTCCTCACCAACAGAACCGGATCTGGGAGCGAGAGCCAGCCCCTCTGCTCTCTGCACAATATGAGACTCTATCCGACAGTGATGACTGAACTGCACAGGGAAGGAATGGGAAGCAGGGAATGGGCACAGAGGAGGGAGCTTTAGTTTTTTGGTAATTTTATTTTCAGTTGCAGGTCAAAAACCTGCCCTCCCATAACTTGTGCCCAGAGACTTCAGGAGAGCCAGGGCCACAGATGAAGAAAAAATGATGGAAATTCATTTGGAAAATCAAATGGGGGTGGGGGGAACTGCCTCTGATACAGGCTATTCAGTGGATTCTAATAATAGTGGAGGGTTGAAATGTAGTTTCAAAAGTGGACAATTTCTGTTCTTACATCTGTTTATAAAGAAAATCATAATGTCTTTAAATCACTCTTATGTAAATAGATGACCTTTTTGCAGTGTATCCCCTTGCTGTAGTATCTGGTGTACTTATGTTCAAATCAGCGCATCAACGTTGGGGGTAATTTTTTAAAATCTTTTTTGTCTATCTTTTTAACCCTAGCCTTCTAAACAAACCTCATACAGCCCAGTTATAATGTTGGCTGTCACGGGCATTGTACTTTTATCTGATTTTGTTCTCTCTAAATTCAGCTTCCCAGTGATGTTTAAAATTTTGTGAAAATGTTTAGATTTTTAACAGAGACCCTGTCATAAAATCTATACATTAGGGTCAAAAGGTAGGAGCAACAGAATTCTGCCATACTGTAATTTCCAATGCAGGCTTTAAATTTTTTTTTCCACTAGTAGCACTGAAAAAAATATTACTGCATGGATATGTTATAGTTCAGTTTTTAAAGTTTTAAAGGCTTATTTGAGGCATACCTCACTGTTATGCACACTGGTAATTTAACCATGCCCCTAAGTATTCCTTTTCTTCTGCATTTGATGCAGTCCAACAAAGCTTTTGTTTTGAAATAAATTTGACTACCCTGTCCATAGCTACAGATTATTTGTTATTTAAGGCTCTGTTGTCTCAGGTTTCAAAGGAAAAACTTACACATTTTTCTTAGTTTGATATATGATTGGTTGAGATAAAATTAGATAATGATCTGTGTATGATCATCTGTGTATTATCTCATTCTCTTTTGTGCTGCATCCTGAACAAGTGTCATGGTGAACACACAGTCCTTTTCCATCTCTACATGTCACCATCTACATTGTTTCCTTGGGAAATAATTTACTATCATTTTTCATTTCACAGATTCAAGGTACAAATAATTTAAAAGACTAAGTCCTAATTATACTGAAGGGTCAGTTTTATCCATCATTAAGAATTGCTTTAAAATTTTTTTCCATACAATTTAATCACAGCATTTAAGCATTTTTCCATAGCATATAAATACTAATGGTTTGGGGGAAATGCTACTGATAACTGGAAGGAAGTCTCAGAATGAGTAATTAGCATTTTATAGACTTTCAAGTAAACCTAAGATAAATCTTTTCAAGCCTCTTAGGTAAATGGGTCTATGATTAACTGCTGATTGAGACCCTCCTATCACCTGTTTTACAGACATAGGCCCATATCGTTCAATAAGTGACAAACAGGCTCTAACCCATGTATGTCTGCAATCAAAACCTTTACACCTGTCAGTCCCCACTTTTCTTCGTCCTCAAAATAAACTTTAGCTCAGGCTTAGTGGTCGGAGTTCTTATTACTTACAAAGTTGAAGCCTTTATAATAATAATCAAACATAATTTTAACGTGAATGGAAAATAACAACTAAATGTTCTAATGAATGTTTTCTGCTTAAAGGTTTTTTTCTTTTTCAGGTACTGATAATATTTTTGAACTTTGTTGCCAACTGACCCAAACAGATCATGATATTTTTCTATGATCCTGAGGGTCTTAAGCTATCTATCCCAAGTCAGGTTAGTTTCTGAGAACCTACTGGATCAGAGCCTAACTTGTCACTTTTGCAGTTCCATTCAAGTACCCCAAGGTGAGCTGCCACTAACACCATCCTCATCCCAACACATTTATGTAATGCTCCATCTACCATCACCTGGAGAAGAGATTTTAGAATGGAAGATAAAAATCCATCATTTTTTTAAGTCAAAAACAATAAAAAGACAGAAGAATTCTCATACAGCTTACCTACAAAGCAAATTATTTAAGAGGGGCAGAGGTACATCTTACCATGATGTAAATCTCAAGCACAGCATTTGAGAATGACTGATAACTTGCTGAAGTTAGGTGCAAACCAAGGCATATAACATCTTGGCAGGCTGAGATTTAAAATCATCCTTACAACTTGATTTTTAGCACTCAGAACATAATCAAGGTCTTCCAATACTGTTGATAGAAGTATTTTCACAATGTTCCATTTTATGTTTATAGTTGGATATTTCACAATACAATTTTGGTATGTTGATTATATTTTGGATATATTTATGCCCTGAAAATTCCAGTGACATAAGACACAGTACAGTTCAAAATTTCAAACTACACTATTTTAAACATTTACATTTAAATTCAAACCAATCAGTAAAGGAGGTCGGTCCTTTTCTTGCTTCACTACCTTGTTTTATAACAACTTTCATGAGAATACCCGCATGCAGAGACTTTATGAAAATTCAGTTTCTCCGGGAGAGGAACCACAAACCGAATCATTGTGGAAGATTAAAAATTCTTAAATAAAACTTGGAGTGAAAAACCTAACTTCTGGTAATGCTTGCAGTTGTGAAAAGGTAAAAACATTTTCAATATAGAAGGTGAGTGGTTGACACTACATTTAATTCTTCAGCAAGTTATTTTTCTGAGAAACTAAAAGATTACTGGAATACATACAATATTGTTGTATAGTTTATTATGAAAAGATACTTCCAGTGTATACATATGAACCAAAAATATCTGTTTACCAATTCCACTCACACCCCACTCACAAAGGCATATCAACAATATCAGTGTTCCTTAATGGTACCTAGAAAAGCTATCTTTCCCCCTAAACAAATGGCTTTTTGCAAGTCTGCTGAGGTAAGGAAATCCATCTATGTATCTTGTGTTTACATACTTTGAGGCAGGGCAATAAAGCTCTTTCAACACAGCAGTATATTCATTTAAAGTCATCTGACCAGATACTTTCTCCCATGGCTAAGAATCTCATTCTTTCCTCATGTTACAGAAGAGGGTACTAAGTAGAATCAAGGTTGGGAATTTTAAAATCTACATTGGTAGGGCCATATTCTAGTCAGGTCTAGGGTACAGCCCAGGCATTGCTTTAAAGAGGATCTCAGATGACTCAGTTTTGTGACCTCACAGTTGCAAAAAATGTCAGATGCTCCAGGATAGCACTGGCAAGAAAGAGGTTCCATCATTCTTCCCCCCAACCATTAACAGTTACATATAACCAGATAAGTAGTTCACTTTTATTTATGACCAAAAGGCTACTACACTTTCAACTGCCTAATTCCCACTTTAAAACTTCATGCTGGGTGCAAACTAATATAACACTTTTCCTCCTCTGTGTGTTAAATCCCACTGTGCTTCATGAAAGGTAATAGAAACAACTCACCATAATTTCCCTTTGCCATGAGTAGCTCTGGTCTGCCAGATATTGACAAAGTAAAAGAAGAAAGGGCAGCAAATCAGTGAACCAAAAATCTTTCAGTAGCAATGTTAGGCATAATTACCAGACCCCACACCCACAACCCAGAGGAAAAGTGGCCCATCTTAATCTATAATTACACTTAGACCAGCATGGACAGCACCTAACCATATAATACAATGGAAAGCATCATTTGACATCATTCCTTAGAGGTCATAATTAGTGAAGGGTGAAAGTTGTTTTTCCTTTAAAAACAAATGTGGCAGTATGTACAACTTGTCCTTCACCAAGGCTAAGTTGAGGAAACCTGAATATCAAGAACAGAAAATTTACACCACTGATTTGGATGCCACAGACACTAGAATAACAGTTATTCCTTTAGGCCACTAGAAACTACCCTCCCTACAAGAAAAATGGGTTTAACGCTTGATAATATTAAGTCAAAGATCTACTTTTTCTTGACAGCTCAGCCAATTCTTCCCTGATGTGCTGTACAGAAACCTCATCTCTTTTCATCTCTGCTTGCTTCAGTGCTTCCTGGTAGATCTCTTCTGCTTGTGTATATCGTTCTAAAATAACCCAGAGAAAAGGAAGAATAAGAAGAAAATGTGTTTTCAAAGTGAATCTGAACAGAAAGCATTAATGAGGATACAGGTGTAATTTACTGTGTATTTATTAGTAAGTGACAAGGCTGGTACTGCCTCATTTTCTCCCTAAATGACAAGCTGATTTAGCCTGGAATGTGGCCCATGTGTAAAACGCCAAGCCACTGAGTGTTGTGGGATTCCTTACTATGTCCTTTCTGGTATACCCTGGGGTCCTCACTGGACTGGCCAAGGACTACACTATGATAATCTGTGTATGCAGACATGTTATCTTAGATTTCTGAAAATTGCAGGTGAAGCCCTAAGCAGTATGTATCATAGTGTGCTAACACACACATTCCTAATCACACTAGTTTTGCCAACACAGAAATGCAGTATAGTTGTGAGACAGCAATCTTTAAAGCACTACAAAGTTTCCCCTAGCTTGATAGTGGTTCATCAGGCCAATGCAAAAACTATTATAGAAGTTACCTAAATTAAACAAAATAGTTCTTCAACCTAACAGACATGTTGTTTTTGGCTTTATTCAACCAGCCTTTTAATTTTAGGAGTTTCCTCATTTCCCCTTAACTTCCTTTAAATACCAAAGTAAGAAATATCCCTTCCTAAAGCAAGTCTGTCAAGTTTCCAAGGCTACCTACCTCTGTGTATCAAAATTGCAGCTAGATTACTGAGTACCATGTGCAGCTCAGGATGATTTATCTGTCTTGCCAGATCTGATGCCCTTTGCATGTAAATATAGGCCTCATCAAAGTGGCCCTGTGCATCCAGAGTAGTAGCCAGGTCACTCATGAGCACAATGGTCTGTTAGATAAGAGAAAAATAGATTTTTCTTTAAAAATACACCATAATATTAATTTGGAGTTAAATTTTGAGTATAGTTAAGATTTCATCTTTCCAGGCATTCCACAAAAGATGAGGAATGTCATCAGTCTTTAACAAATTGTGGGCATTTGTTACTCAAATTATACAATAGATATTAGCTCAACAAATGATACCAATTTTAAAAATTAGGAAATAATCAGATTAATAAGTATTATTCATTTTATCTAATTAGAAGTACCAAGTGAAAAGCAACAGCAAGAAGCTACAATATGATCCCACTAAAGGTTCAGCAGTTTTGAGAAGCAGCCTCCTATGATCTGACTACCTCTGGGATCTGGGAGCCTCATTGTTTCATATGTAGTTCCTGCTGGTGATGCTGAGACTCCACAAAGAAGTGATATATCATCTATATAGGAAGACTCACATTAAAAATATTTAAACTTTTGGTACTAAGAAACTTTTTCATCCTCCCTTACCCACTGATCCCATGCTTTAAGCCCTCTGATTGTATTACTCAGTGATCTGAATCCCATGCTGCTTGTATTATTCCTCAGTGATGCTCTCATAAGGCACTCTCTTTTAATAAGTCCAAAATCCCTTTCCTGGAGATAATCTGTACCTCAAATTCCCTTCCCAAACATTCCATGTTCAATCCAATGGGTCTTAGGTTGGGAACTGCAAGCTTTCAAATAAAGCAATCTACTCCTCAGCACTTGAGAATTTATTCTGATAGAAGAGAAAGGGATGATTTCAATTTAACATGATCAGCATTATAACATGAGTCACAGCTGGGGGCGGTGGCTCACGCCTGTAATCCCAGCGGCTCAGGAGGATAAGACAGGAGGATCCCAAGTTCAAAACCAGCCTCAGCAAAGGTGAGGCACTAAGCAATTCAGTGAGACTGTCTCTCTAAATAAAATATAAAATAGGGCTGGGGATGTGGCTCAGTCCATGAGTGTCCCTGAGGTCAATCCTGGTACCAAAAAAAAAAAAAAAAAGTTCTTTAACTGTGGGGCAAGGGAGGCAAGGACACTCATGTATAACTTTCTTACAAGATTCTAGTCGGGGGTCTGCAGACTCCACTTTGAAATACCACACGGTATGCTCTGAAGCCACAGAAGCACACAGTGCCTGCTTACACCTCCCTAGTAGTGACGGATCAGTAATCTCAAATCTATTCTGAAACAAGCAGTCAGGGACAGGGACACTGGTGGTAAGAAACTGAATGAACTGGGGCTGATTCTGTTCCCAATGTGTGGCATTTCTAAAGGCACTGCGTATTTTCCTTCTTTACCTGTGGGTGTCTTTCTCCTTGTATTTCTTCAGAAATCTGCAGAGCTTTTTCATACATCCTTTGTGCCTGTGATGGCTGCTTGGAGAACAGAAGGTAGCGTGCACAGGAGTCTAAGCACATGCCCAGAAGGAGGTGGGTATTGGCTTTTTCTTCCACTAAGAAAGAAATAAGAGCATTGCTATGGAAGGCAAAGCTGAGTTAACCAACCTGCCTCAGCATTTTGAGTTATACCATGACTTATAATCCACAAAGTCCCAAGTGTGTAATTCTGCTAATATAATAAATATTAAAACTATTTCGTAATTACAATAAATGATATATTTGTATCTGGGATGATGGTACAAAAACAGGTTAATACAGAACCCACTGAATGGTTTACGTCACTTAGAAACACTCTTGACCTTATGTTAAAAGGAGACAATTTAGGTGAATTAACATCCAGTTAAATGACCTTCTGGACTAGCTGAAATTGTGGGACTTTTCCCCTCATTTAAAGTAGATTAAGGGCTGGGTTTGTAGCTCAGTGGTAGAGTGCTTGTCTAGCATGGGTGAAGCCCTGGGTTCGATCCTCAGCACCACATAAAAAACAAGCCAGGCACAGCAGTGCACACCTGTAATCCCAGCAGCTCAGGAGGCTGAATCAGAAGGATCATGAGTTCTAAGCCAGCCTCAGCAACAAGGTGCTAAGCAACTCAGAGAAACCCTGTCTCTAAATAAAAACAAATACAAAATAGGACTGGAGTTGTGGCTCAGTGGTCAAGTTCAATCCTCCATACCAAAAAAAAAAGGTTAAGTTCTTTGAAAAACAATAATAAAAGCCCCTACGTCAGTTAGAATGTGGAATACTTTTAATTTGAAGCTGGTAACATTTAGAAGAAATAGTTGAAGATAAACCCAAAGGAGAATGAGTCAATGCAAAGTCTAGTCAATGCAAAGTCTAGAATGAAAAATCTTAAGAGGGCTGGGGTTGTGGCTCAGTGGCAGAGTGCTTGCCTCGCACATGTGAGGCATTGGGTTCAATCCTCAGCACCACATAAAATTAAAGATATTGTGTCCATGTATAACTAAAAATACATTTTTAAAAAAAGAAAAATCTTTAAGATGGGGAGTGGGGGAAAATCCACAATGCATTAATAATTCAGAGAACACTAAGATTTCTGAACTGAATGGAAAGTTTCAAGTCAAATTTTAAAAATTTGATCCAATTTTGGGGTGCACCTCTCAACATAATGCATTATCTGAAGAAGAAACTTAAAACATCTCATATCACATGAAAGGAACTGGAGAAAGCAGACCTACAGAACAGTAACTTGTATAAGACTTTGGAGAGATGATCCAAATAATATACAAAAGTGAATAAGCAAGAGTAAATGGAAATTCTGCAAATTTTTTAAAAAGTAAATGTTCCCATAAAGGACTAAAAGGAAGTTACCTCAAGTAATCTCATATAACAAAATTAGCAGACACTTAAGCTGTCCAGTTGGGTTTACTTTTTTAACCAACAAAGCTATGGTTCATAGCAGACATTTCTCTTTCCATGTCTTCGAAGTTTTCAGAAAATTTACAACTGGCATACAGAATTTAAAGACTCATCAAATAAACTATGGTCAATATGAACAGATGGTTGAAATTACTGTGAAAAAATGATTATACAATGAAGAAAGGCAGCTAAAATTGAAAGAATAAGATCTCTTTGTGCCCCTTAAAGCAAGTTCATAAAGAGGAGCAAATTGTAAAAATATGAGAAGATTGAGAATACTGTACAACTCATAAAATTCATATCCTCTGAGAACATTGAAAGATAAGGAAAAATTTTCAAAATATACCAAGAAAATCACAAAACAAAATGTATGCTTATTCTGATTCTGGACACACTATGCTCTAAAAATGATTACTAAATCTTATTCCAGGAATTTGTATTAATATATCTTCAGTTTCTGTATTTTTTAAAAAATGGTCTTTTTACATTTTATACTTAGAATAACTTCAAAAGTACAAGAATAAAGGGCTAGAGGTACAGCTCAGTAGTAAGAGTGCTTGAGGGGCTGGGGATGTGGCTCAAGCGGTAGCGCACTCGCCTGGCATGCGTGCAGCCCGGGTTCGATCCTCAGCACCACATACAAACAAAGATGTTGTGTCCGCCAAAAACTAAAATAAATAAATAAATATTTTAAAAAATTCTCTCTCTCTCTCTCTCTCTCTCTCTCTCTCCCCCCTCCCTCCCTCCCTCCCTCCTCTATCTTTCAAAAAAAAAAAAAAAGAGTGCTTGAGTAGCACACACAAGGCCCTGGGTTCCATCCCAGTCCCTCAGAAAAACCAAAGAAATGAAAACAAAAAACACAAAAGCACAAAAATAAAGTGACAAGCAATTCTAATGGATAAAGTTATTGCTTTATCAGTAATAGCAATTAACTAGAGGAAAAGGGAGAAAGCATTATTACTGCGGTTCAATTCTAGTTATATTTTCAAAGAAGTATTTTAAAAATACATCTTAAATTCATATCACATTCTGACCACAATAAAAATGGAAAGATCTTTTGAAAAACCTGTTTTTAAAAAATATGACCAAGAGAAAAAAAAAGCATACTATAACACAATTTCAAAAAATTAGGCTTCATAAGAGAACTTTTAGCATTTGCCAAGTTAAGGGAAAATAGATTTGATAAGGTCAAAAAAAAGAGTTCTGGGTGGTGCATATCTATAATCCCAGCTACTTAGGAGGCAAGGAAGGAGGATTGGAAGTTCTAGGCCTGCCTCTGCAATTTAGGAGACCATGTCTCAGAATAGAAAATAAAAAGTGTTAAGGATGTAGCTGAGTAGTAAAGCATCCTGAATTCAATCCCTAGTACGTATTTCTGTCTGTCTGTCTCTCATACACATACCCCATTAAAAAGTTTCGATTCTAAGAAATAATTATTGAAACATGGTTCTTTGAAAATTAATACAGAAACAGGTTATATAAGGAAAAAAATCAGCTTAATAATAAATAATAAATTGAGGTAGTTTATATAAATCCCCCAAAGGATCATTTGAACCTGGGGGAAAGGTCATATTTATTTCTTCAAACTTTATATTTTCATTATTTCTAATCATAGAAAAAAAATGCATCTTAAAACTTTTAGAAACCAGGATTTATTATAGAAACTTCTACTCAAAATATAAGCAAATAGTATTCTCAAATATACTAAGGAGCATTTACTCCAAGAATACAAGAATGGCTTAATGCATTAGCATATCAAGTTAGGCCTACACAAAACACAGACCAAAAACAAATTTGATGGAAGTACTGGAACAATTATATGCATTTATAAAACTATATTAATTTAAAAAAAAAAAAGTATCTCCTTTAGGAAAACAAGCACAGACCTCTCTAATCACCCTCTCATATCCCTCCCTAAATACCAATAACAATAAAGAAAAGTCTAAAAAGGTCTTCAGAACTAAAAAATATCAGCTGCCCAAATTCCAGGAACATCTTTGATTTTTTGCTAAATCAAACCTCTTGTTAATCAACCACTAGCACTTCCTGAAGACACAATGGTTTTAATTAAGGAGGAAAATAGAAACTAACCTAAGGTTTTTGGTCCCAGTAATATGACTGATAGTCAGAAACCCTTCTGCTTCAGATACCTAGAAATGTTAGATAAAATGGAAAAGTTAAAACCCTGAGAAGAAAGCATGTGAACTGACACAGCACACAGCAAAAAACACAGTTTTTGCTGGCTTTGTAGGGTGACCTGGGTGTTTCTGTATTCCAGGAATTAATACAGCCTTTGACTTGTGTAAAATGGAGAAACACATCTGAAGTCCTTGTATAAAATACATTCCCTATATGCATATCCCCTCATAAGCAAAAAGCCACTCTCTCATTGGACAAATTATCAATTACTGGAAGAGCTTTATTACATGTCTTTTTCCTTTATTAGAAATTTAGCTCAAGAGCATGCTACAGGGACACTGCTACATCGATGTTCATAGCAGCTCAATTCACAATAGCAAGACTGTGGAACCAACCTAGATGCCCTTCAATAGACGAATGGATAAAAAAAATGTGGCATTTATACACAATGGAGTATTACTCTGCATTAAAAAATGACAAAATCATAGAATTTACAGGGAAATGGATGGCATTAGAGCAGATTATGCTAAGTGAAGCTAGCCAATCCCTAAAAAACAAATGCCAAATGTCTTCTTTGATATAAGGAGAGTAACTAAGAACAGAGTAGGGACGAAGAGCATGAGAAGAAGATTAACATTAAACAGGGATGAGAGGTGGGAGGGAAAGGGAGAGAGAAGGGAAATTGCATGGAAATGGAAGGAGACCCTCAGGGTTATACAAAATTACATACAAGAGGAAGTGAGGGGAAAGGGGAAAATAATACAAGGGGGAGAAATGAATGACAGTAGAGGGGGTAGAGAGAGAAGAGGGGAGGGGAGGGGAGGGGAGGGGGGATAGTAGAGGATAGGAAAGGTAGCAGAACACGACAGTCACTAGTATGGCAATATGTAAATCAATGGATGTGTAATTGATGTGATTCTGCAATCTGTATATGGGCTAAAAATGGGAGTTCATAACCCACTTGAAGCAAAGTGTGAAAGATGATATATCAAGAACTATGTAATGTTTTGAACAACCAACAATAAAAAAAAAAAAAGTGGCGAAAAAAAAAAAGTAGGAAAATTATAAAGAAAACCACAGCAATTATAAACATAAAATTCAACATAACAGTATGCTCACTATATAGTATAGTCAGTATAGAGTACATGTAGTATGTAGTACATTCAGTGCTGGGGCAGAAGGAAATAGAATCCAGGTCATACTTCCAAGTATTCTAAGGAGCTTATCATGTACTATTTCCTAGTTCATGTTATTACTGTAATTTATACAATGTATGTTATGCATAGCTGTATGTGCATGATACATCACATTAAAATTTAGAATAAATGTTAAAAAAAAAAAAAAAAAAAGAAAGAAATTTAGCTCCCTGAGGGCAGACTTCATTTATAGCTGGAGCTCATGCCTGGAGTATCTGGCACATAATAGGCTCTCTGCTTTCTCTTCACTGAATGGTTCAAAAACTGAACAAATTAATAAACAACACAAGTACTTAACTAAATATGAGAAAAAGATATTATGAAACTGAAAATTATAATTACAGAATTAAACAACAATTAGTATCTCATGAATCTATGAAAACTCAAAAAAATCATTAGAAAAGGATGGACTAATAACAGGCCTGGGCAACTAGCCATCCTGGTGGTGGTGGTGGTAGAGGAGGAGGAAATTTTATCCCTATCTCATGGCATATTTTAAAACAATCAACTCTAGACTCCTGCATGTAGGGAGCAGAGAGAGACACCAGTCCAGAGGCCAACTTGGGAACCTGACAAGATGGCCTTTAGGAAGTCTGCCCTGCAGGATCATCAGGAAACCTAGCCTTTGCTGGCAGAACCAGTTGCTGACATTACAGCAGAACCAGTGGAGAGCAGAAGCTATTATTTTCATGGGGTCATGGCTATCCCCAAAGATTTTTCTTTTGAAGGATGGCCTTTAAAGCTTGAACTATTCATTCCAGAAAATAGCCCATATCAGCACCTAAAGTATATCTCATAACCAAAATTTATAATCCTAATATAGATAACTTGGGATGATAATGTTTGGATATTCTGAAAGATAAATGGTCCCCAGCTCTGCAGATCCACACAGTTCTGCTAGGCATTCAGGCTTCATTAAGTGTCCCTCATCCTGAGGGTCCATTAGCAATGTAGTGGAGCAGTGGTAGACCAATGAAGCCCAAGTCCTATGAACAGCCAGACCATGAACTAGGCTGAATGCCATGAATAATATTTAAACTGGTCCAATCAGTAAGTATGCATCACTTCCATTCTACCAAGAACTTCTTATCTTTTGGTTTGCATTTAATGTGTATGGTCTCAGAAACATTACAGAATAAAACCTCAAATGCTATGGTGATTAAATACACATTAGCAAATCTGTATTGTCCTGATTCCCTATTATAAAGCACAAGCAATGGCTTTCTGCTTTTTATTCATTTCCCCAACCATGGTTTAAATATAAAGCACTGGGGCTGGGGTTGTGGCTCAGAGGTAGAGCACTCGCCTAACATGCATGAGGCACTGGGTTCGATCCTCAGCATCACATAAATATAAAATAAAGATATTTTGTCCGCCTATAACTAAAAAATAAAAATAAATAAATACAAGCACTATGAATAAAGGTAGCTGTCAAGAGTTAGCTACAAGGGGGTTTATGTTACTTTTGAGGGATGGTAGATTTGTTTTAATTTTGTGGGCTTCTCCCCACGCGCTCCACAACCACCCCCACACACACACTTTTTATGGTAATCTGATGCATTCGTTAAAAGCACCTAACCTAGTTCTTTAAAATGTACTCTCTAGGGGCCGGGGTTGTGGCTCAGTGGGCAGAGCGCTTGCCTAGCATGCATGAGGCACTGAGTTCGATCCCTGGCACCACATAAAAATACACAAATAAAAGAAATGTATTGTGTCCAGCTACAACTAAAAAAAAATTTTTTTAAATAAATTAAAATGTATTCTCTAGCCAAGTCTAACTTATGCAGAATGCTGCTGATCAGCAAGCTTAACCAAACCAAAATGGGAATATTAAACAAACATCAGCCCTTACTAATGACACTATGATTTTGCTGTCAAGTATAGATGTCCCCCCTTCAAAAACAACTTGTGACCATTTTGTATAACATAAGTGAAAACTTCTGTAGAGCTTATGTTTTAGTAAAAAAGTTTTTGTTATCCTAAAAACAAATAAGCTCTAAGGAAAACTGAAGACTAAATGTAAAAAATGGCAAATATTTAGAAGAGAATATCTTTATAACCTTAGAAGAGTAAAGGACTTTATTAAATGACACATAAAGCAACAACCATCAAAGAAAATATCAAAAGCATCTTATTAACATCCAAATTATAATCTATGTATCAAATGCACTAAAGTAAAAAGACAAGCCACAAAAAAGTTATGTAACCCACAAAACCATAAGAAGTTCAAATACACAAAGAACTCTTACAAATCGCTAAGAAACAAAAATTCCTTAAAAAATAAGCAAGGGGGCTGGGAATGTGGCTCAGTGTAGAATGTGTGCTTAGCATTCACAAGGCCCTGGGTTTAATCCCTAATACCACAAAAACTACAAATAACCAATCAATAAATGTACAAAAGAACTAAACAAATTTCTCAAGAAACACAAGTGGCCAACAAATATATGAAAAAATGTTCAACATCTATAGCAATCAGGGAAATGCAAATCGAAACTACACTAAAATTCCATCTCACTCCAGTCAGAATAGCAATTATCAAAGATACAAATTAACAACAAATGCTGGTGAGGTTGGGGAGAGAAAAAGGTATACTCATACACCATTGTTGGTACTGCAAATTAGTACCACCACTTTGGAAAGCAGTATGGGGATTTCTCAAAAAAACTATGAAGGAAACCACCATCCGACCCAGCTAACCTGCTCAATATTTATCCAAAAGAACTAAAATCAGCATATTATAAATATATACAGTGTTTATAGCAGCACAATTCACAATAGTCAAATTATAGAATCAACCCAGATGCCCATCAATAGATGAATGGTTCAACAAAATGTGGTATGAATACACAATGGAGTTTTACTCAGCCCCTCCCCCCAAAAAAAGAATGATATAATGGCATCTGCCAGTAAATGGACAGAAATGGAGAAAATCATGCTAAGAAAAATAAACTTGACTCAGAAAATCAAGGGAATGTTTTTTCTCTTATGTGGAAGCTAAAACAAAATAAGGGAAATGTTTTTTCTCTTATGTGGAAGCTAAAGCAAAACAAGGGAAAGAGGGCAGTGAGGAAGGGTATCAAATATAAAGATACAGGGAACATCAGTGGAATAGAAGTAGGAGAATGAGGTGGAGGGGAGGAGGAAGAAAGGGAAAGAAATATGAACTGAATCTAACAGAACCATGTCATATAATACATAAACCAAAGGGAATATCTCCCTTTTGTATACATAGAAAGTACCAAACAAAAATAAAGGAGTGAAAGAAAGATCAGCAGAGGAGCGGGGGAGGAAACAGGACAGGGAATGGGGAATTAAATCAAATTCCTTATATGTATAATTATGTCAAAAGGAACCCAAATATCATTTATAAATAGAAGTCTAATTTTCAAAAAAGATACAAAGAATTTTCAGAGCAGGAAATTTCAACAGCCAATAAATACATGAAAAGATGTTCTGCTTTACAAGTGATCAGAAACATACTGATGCCACAATGAAATTCTTTTTCATACCCACTAGATCATCAAAAAAATTTTACACTGTGATATATTCACAACACGGATTTCCATACTGCAGTTTTAGTGTATGAATGAGTGAGAGCCATCTCTATAGTGTATCACTCCTTGTCAATGTGGAAAAAAGGCTCCCCCCTCACCCACAACAGTGGATTAATGAGAGGAAGTTGCCTCTTCTGGACAGATTCAATCCAGAAGACATGTCGTACTTCCATAAGTAAATAGCCTATGTGTTTAGAAAAAAAAAAAAAAACTGCTTTTAGTATCAACATAGATACATCTCAATAACAAAGTTGAGTAAAAAAAGCAAATTGCAGGGCTGGGGTTGTGGCTCAGAGGAAAGAATGCTCACCTAGAATGTGTGAGACACTGGGTTCAATCCTCAGGACCACATAAAAATAATATAAAGGTATTGTGTCCACCTACAACTAAAATATAAATGTTTAAAAACAAAAAAAGCAAATTGCAGATGCCATTCATACAAAGTTTTAAAACATATTAGCACTATTAAATATTGCTTACTGATATATACAAGTACAATAAATAGATAAACAAGACCCAATTCAGGATAATAGATACATGTAGGCAGGGAGAGTATTACGTGGGGGGGGGGGGTTAAATTCACCTAAATAAGCAGCAAATATTGTAAAATACTTACATTTGACAAAGCCGAGGGGAAGGTAAATAGGGTATTAGTTAAATTCTTCACACCTTCCTTTTCCTTGACATTTTTTTAAATTTTTTTTATTTTTTTAGTTTTTGGCGGACATAATATCTTTGTTATGTGGTGCGGAGGATCAAACCCGGGCCGCACGCATGCCAAGCGAGCGCGCTACCGCTTGAGCCACGTCCCCAGCCCTTTGACATTTTTAAAACGAACCATAAGAAGAAAAACAGAATTGACTCTTCCAAATAATAAATTAGTAATGTGGAACACACTGAAGAAATCTCCAAAATGTATGCAAGAAAACAGGATAAATGTGGAGGCTGGGGCTGTGGCTCCATGGTAGAGCACTTGCCTCACACATGAGAGGCACTGGGTTCTATCCATAGCACCACATAAAAATAAATAAAAGATTTTTTTTTAAAAGGATAAATGTGAGGAGAGATGCCAATGGTGAATGACATTCCTGAATAAAAGTCCAAAACAAGCAGAAGAGAAGCATTCATCAAACACTCATGTTGAAAATATTCACCATATACCAGGCAATTCTCACGGAGATAACTCCATAACTAATGTGACTGCCAAATCCTAGAAAATATCTAGCCAATAAACCACCTTCGAAATGCTCTTCTACGGTAACTTCCACTAAGTCTATACTTCCAGATAATGAAAAGGGAAAGGCAGAATGTTCAAAGTGTATTCAGCTCATCTTACAGAAGACAGTGAAAACAGACATTTTTCCCAGTAATGAGCTACATATGTCTAAATAAATATAAAAAAAAAATTTAGGTTACTCCTGATAAAGCTGAAAATCATATATGTAACCTTTCCTCCAAACTATAAATGGAGATTGATGAGGGAAATCCTCTAAAGGAGGGACTGAGAACAAAGGAAATAACAAAAATGGAAAGCAGTTTTTAAAATGCAAAAATTAGACTAATACTTTGCATACTAATTTTAAGATTCCCTATCACAAGACAACTGAGATTCAGGTTTAAAAAAAACAAAACACCACTTTCACAAAAGACACTGAAAAAATGACTCAGAAAAATCTAAGAATAAGCAGAATACAACAGTCACTAGTATGGCAATATGTAAAAACGTGGATGTGTAACCGATGCGATTCTGCAATCTGTATACGGGGTAAAAATGGGAGTTCATAACCCACTTGAATCAAATGTATGAAATATGATATGTCAAGAGCTTTGTAATGTTTTGAACAACCAATTAAAAAAAAAAGAAAAATCTAAGAATAAGATACAGTATTAATCATAAAACTTAAATTTGTGGAAAAACTTAAAAATAGGGAAAAGATAATTTATCTGATGAAGGGATAATATGCAATAAAGATATACATATAATGTACATATATTCATGTGTATATGCATATATATATTTGGGATTGTTTAAGCAGATCATAGAAATATATATAATGAAGAAAGATCACAATAAAATTTCATCTTGAAAAACTAGACAAAATATGGATATGGAAAACAACACTATCAACCTACTAGACCTAACAGACATAAAACACTCCAACCAACAAGACAACACACACTTGTCTCAAATTTGTACTTGCAACATTCACCAGAATAAACCACATGTGGAGCCATAAAAACAAGTCTCAAACTTTAAAAGGACTGGACCTCACATAAAGTGTACTGTCTGATCACAATGGTATAAAATGAGAATTAACAACAGAAGGAAATGTGAGAAATTCACAAATATTTGTTAATTAATAAATACATTCCGGGCTGGGGATGTGGCTCAAGCAGTAGCGCGCTCGCCTGGCATGCGTGCGGCCCAGGTTCGATCCTCAGCACCACCTACAAACGAAGATGTTGTGTCTGCCAAAAACTAAAAAATAAATATTAAAATTTAAAAAAAAATAAAAATAAATACATTCCTAAATAGCCAAAGGTTCAAAGAAATTATAAGAATTAGAAAGTACTTTGAGATACATGAAAATGAAATTATAATGTATCAAAATCTGTTAGATGCAGGTAGATTTTATAATTACAAAGGCCTATTTAGGAAAAAAAAAATATTAGCCTAGTTTTTAACCTAGAAAACTAGCGGGAAAGGTGAGACACACAAAATAAAGCCTGTAATAAAGATTAGAGTGGAAATAAGTGAAACTGAAAAACAACATAGAGAAAAACAATGAAACAAAAATCTGGCTCTTTGAAAAGATCAACAAAATTGCCAAAATCAAGAAGATACAATGAATTTAATAGTTAGAAAATCATCAATTGAGGGTGAGGAGCCACTGAATAATTAGCTTGATAACTACATTGTGTTCCATAAAACTTTTAAATAATGTTTACCAATCTTAGGGCATTTAATTCTCTGAGGTAGCTTCTATTATTACTCTTGTTTTACCAATGAAGAAACTGAAAAATATCTTGTCCACAATAACAGTGCTAATCAGTGGTAGATCCAGGATTCAAACTCCAAATTCAAGCTCCAGATTTCAAGTTCTCATCCAATCAAATATTATGTCCAGAAATATTTTGATTACTTAAAATTTGAAAATGAAAATAACTCAGAAGAGTATGAGCAGGAAGAATCAATGTGAAAAATCTTACTAATTTAAAGAAAAGAAATAAACCCATAAAATTAAGAACTGGAAAAGAAATACAATGATCCAGATACATGAAGTTATTATACAAAAGGTACAAACATAAGTTATTATGATAGACAATTCTGGTCATTCAGGATTTACTCAACAGCCTGGCTAATCACTGAACCGCCAGTTACTTGAGAAAAAGTGCCTGTACAGTTTAATCTAATTTATTTGACATTTTCTGCTACTATTTGTAGTAAAGGTTTTCTAACTCAATCAGATGGCAATCTCCTCAAGTAATTTATATCAATATAATATGAATCTAATACTTTGGTCTCAAAATACTTTAGGAACTTTACAAAACAGTTCTGAAATTCAGAATCTAAAATTCATGTGAAAATGGGAAGAAATTTTAAAAGAGGAGCATGTGTTAGATGTTTTATAATATAACTCAAATATGTAACTCATAAAACTCAACAACTTTTACTGCTACAAGACTCATCAAATGAATAAATCAGAATAGAAAGCCCTAAGGCGGGGGTGAGGGGCAGGGAGGTCAGACACCACATTTCTTTTTTTTTTTAGAGGAATTTTTTAATATTTATTTTTTAGTTTTCGGCGAACACAACATCTTTGAATGTGGTATTGAGGATCGAACCCAGGCCGCACGCATGCCAGGCAAGCGCGCTACTGCTTGAGCCATGTCCCCAGCCCAAGACACCAAATTTCTTAATGATGATTATTCTCTTGAAGAAAGTAGTTATCAACTGAGAGTGGAGGCATACATCTGGAATTCCAGCTACTTGAAAGGCTGAGAAATAGGATCCCAAGTTTGAGGGCCAGCCTGAGCAACTTAGCAAGACTGTTTCAAAATGAAAACAGAAAAGATTGGGGGCATAACTTAGTGGTAAGAGTGCTTGCCTGGCATGGATGAGACCCTGGGTTCCATCACCAATACCGAAAGAGAAAAAAGAAAAGTAGTTATCAATTTCACACAAAAATAAATTCCAGATAAAAAGTTTAAAGAGAAACTTAGAAGGATGGGGGAATATTCAACTTATTTTAAAGGTAAAAAATACTTTTCTAAGCATAAAGCTTCAGAAGAGCAGGGACATTTGCTTTACTTGCTGCTACTGGAATCCTAGAACACCACCCAGCATAGAATAGTTATTCGGTTAGTACTGATTAACAATTAGTAAAAGCAAAAGAAATAAACCAAGAAATTTAGATTGAATTCCAAAAGATTTGTCTCATGCAAGTCATAAAAATCCCTAAACTGAATACATACTATGTGATTCATTATGTAAGTTTTAATAAGGAACCATAAAAATATCTTCTAAAGAAATGCAGCAGTATTTGGGCTTTAGTTCAGCAGAATTAAGCTTTTGTTTTACATTGCCATAATTCTTAGGTATGGAAAATTAATTGATTAAAAAATTAAAATTGCTTTTTAATTTTGAGCACTGAAGACTGTAAAGTCTTCCTAAAATACTTTATAAGTGAAAATAAATTGCTAGTTTATATTTGCTATGTAAACATTGTAATTTTGCCCACATTAAATGGAAAGTACCTGAAATTTAACTTAATTTTTATCTCTAGTAGTATTTTTCAGTAAAAACACAATATTGTTAGTATGAGTTTCAATTTTAAGTCTGTTTCATGCCCTTGTTTCAAAAAACTGTTTTTCTTATTCCATCAAAAGAAAATCTGGGGTGTGATTTATCAATTTTGATAAATTACTAATTCCATGTTTGATACTTTTCAGTGTTCCAAAATTACAAAACATGCTTTTTTTTTTGTTTGTTTGTTTTTTTGTTCCTCTCTCCTTAAAACACATTTAATTCAACTGGAAAGAAATTTTTCATGTTTCACATGTTTTCTCTGACTTTGGTTGTCCTGAATACATTGCTAGCAGTTGTCTTAATGATTAAAAAAATTTATTATCTCCATTTAATTTTTTTCTTCCATGTCTCCTTTCTAGTGGCTACTTTCTTAGTTTTTTGTTTGAATATCCCATGTTAGATTACATATGGTTATGTTTAGTTTTAATCTACATATATGTATTATTAATTTTAAATAAAAACTGATTAGCTTCATGTGAAAATGCTCAGCTCTGATGAGAACTGTGTACAATTGATAGTAATCAGCTAAGAAACAGATCAATGGAAATCCATTGATTGAAGAATGGTGACATTAAATCTTGTTTCTTACTGGCAAAATAAAAAACAAACAAGAAAAGGAATTAAAAAAAAAAAGAAATGCAGCAGTAAAAAGAAAAGCAAATGAATGCTTTAGCAAAATTAAGGAGAGCAGTATCTTGGGTAGAAATGAAACAGACTGAAATGAAGGACAACTTCCTTATTATTGTATTTATGCAACCTTTATTTCCTTACACTGAGAGTAAAGGCGCTAGGAGATACCTAAGAAGCTAAAAGTGGCCTGTTTGCAGAGGATACTAAAATCTGCATATGCATATTTCCTGCCTTTTGTCCCATTATGTTTCCTCTTTGCCTCTTCTTTGAAAGATTTCCTTCCCCAGAGCCTCTAGAGATGAAATTTTGGATTAAAAAATTTCTTCAACCTTCCTTCAAAGCAGGTTTTGAATAAAACCTATTTTCTTTCAATTTATCTCTGAATATTTGTGGGGTGCAAGATGCAGTGGGAACTAGCCTCTTGCTCCTATAAATAATAATTCCACCTGATAACAGGAAGGGTGTAACAGTGGTCCACTTCACCCACACTGCTCAAAGGCTTTTTTTTTAAATTTATTCTAACTTGTTATATATGACAGCAGAATGCATTTCAATTCATAGTACACATACAGAGCACAATTTTTCATATCTTTGGTTGTACACAAAGTAGAGTCACACCATTCGTTCATACATGAACTTAGGGTAATGATGTCCATCTCATTCTTTCCTACACCCATGTCCCTCCTTCTCTTCCCCTCCCTCCCCTTTGCCCTATTTAAAGTTCCTCCATTCCTCCCATGCTCCGACTCCCATCCCCATATGGATCAACATCCTCATAACAGAGAAAACATTTGGCATTTGGTTTTGGGAGATTGGCTTACTTTGCTTAGCATGATATTCTCCAACTCCATCCATTTACCTGTAAATGCCATGATTTTATTCTCTTTTAATGCTGAGTAGTATTCCATTGTGTATATACCACAGTTTCTTTATCTAGGTTGGTTCCACAATTTAGCTATTGTGAATTGTGCTGCTATAAACATTGATGTGGCTGTGTCCCTGTAGTATGCTGTTAAGAATTATTTTAAAAGGGATATGTTTTTCCTTTTCCTATTCTCCCTCCCTCTCCCCTTCCCTAATCTGGGGCAGGGAACAAGAGATTACCTTTTCCCATCCTACGGCAAAGTTATCTATCCTTGAGCACATACCCCCACAGGAAAGAGATCTATGAAGTATACCTGGGACCCCCTGTCAAGGGACACCTGGAATGCAGCCTTTTAAGAGCTTCTTTAAAAACCCTCTATTCTCCCTGATAGGCAGAACCACAGCCTCTGGAACTGGAGTCCCTGTGCTTCTCCTTTAATAGCAAAGCAATAAACCTTCTTTTTCCTTTTTCTCAAAACCATGTCCTCCTTATCAAATTGGAATCAGACAAGGAAACTGAGCTTTTGGTAATGAAGTAACAAGGAAAAAGAGACTGGGGTTGGGCACACACAGTGCAGAGACACACAGCATCCAAGGATCTAGTAATTCTAGTTCTTATTCTTTAAACTATACAAACATTAGTTTCACATTTCCTATTTGGAAAAAAAAAAAAATCAAAACACTTTATAAATACAAATAAGGAGAGGGAACTCGAAAACCAAGGGTTAATAGTCTTACTTAAGAAAACAAACAAATGATACACACCTCACTGCTTATCGAAGGAGGAGAAGAAAAAAAAAGCTGGGTTATACAACAATGTCATATCACCAGGCTTACAAAAGTTATAAAAAAATTAATGAATTTTTGGGAAAAGGGGGACACAGCTTTATCACAATAATAAAAACCAATAATAGTTAACACTTTTGACCACCTATTATTATTGGGCATCATTATAATACTTTATATACATCAATTCATTCAATCATTCTAAAGATATGCTGAGAAAATTACTCAATCTCACACTAAAGATCAAAGCACAAAGAAATTAATTAATTTGACCAAGTCACAAAGTAAACAAATAGTAAAACAGAAAATGTAAACTAGCAGTTATTTCAAAATTTGGCAATATTCATCAACAACCTTAAAATGTATTACTTTTGATCCAGAAGTTCAATGCTAAGAATGTATTTTAAAAAAATAAATACACTGATGTCCAATAACAGAGAACTATACTACAATGTAGATATGCCATTATAAAGCTATAAGGCTAAAGAAAGTAGAGAAAAATCAAGGGAGATGATACCAAAAAATTACAGGCAAGGGGCTGGGGTGTGGCTCAGTAGTAGAGCGCTTTTTTAGCGTACATGAAGCACTGGGTTTGATTCTCAGCACCACATTAAAATAAAATAAAGGTATTATGTACACCTACAACTAAAAAATAAATATTTTTTTAAAAAACTACAGACAATACAAAGCAGAGAGAAAATGGTAAGTTACTAAGCACATAAAAGGGAAATGACAACTGAATGCCTACAGCCAGACATACCAGTGAGAGAGAAGCCAACCAGCTTCCATGAACACCATTAAGGGTCTGGAACTGAAGAAAGCAAGTACTATGATAAAATGAATAACAGGTCCTAGAAATATGAAACCAAGCAACCAAAAAAGTTATCCCAGAGAAAAATGAAAAGTTGTACATAAAGTTGTAAACATAATTATATAATCATATCACCTGGCTCAGCAGATAACACTACTTAACAAAGGGAATATTTGTACATAAGCACAACTTGTGCTAAATCTTCACTCTTCCATAAGTCAATAGCTTCCTAAAATAATAAATCAAGAAATAGCAAATTTTACATAACTTAGAAATATGAAAGTAAATATCAGAAGAAATTAGTTGCGTTGAAAATAGATGGAATGAAGTGTGGCAAGGAAATGCTACTGTAAATTAAGCCCTGAAATACTATTTGACTTTTTTATACTATATATTGTTAACAACAAAAATTAAGTTTGAGGGCTGGGGTTGCCCCTTAGTGGTAGAGCACTTGACTAGCATGCGTGAGGCCCTGGGTTCAATTCTCAGCACTGCATATGAATAAATAAAATAAAGGTCCATCAACAACTTAAAAAAAAAAAATAAGTTTGAAGAGAAAAAATATAAATTTATAGTAAAAAATTATAGAATATCCAGAAAAACATATGAAATATAAATCTCCTATAAATTTACCAATCAGGGAAAGTCACTGTCTACATTTTGATAAAGATCATTCAACCCCTGTTCTCTGCCTATATTTAATCTTCAGTATTTTAGAAAATTAGGGTCTTATTAATTATACTATTTTGTAACTGATATTTTCACATAGATTTTTATACACATTTCCTCAGTAATCACATATAGATCTACAACACAGGGAAGCAAAGACTCCAGACCAGGTTTTTTTTTAGTTTGTTCTTTGTAGTTGTTGTTTTTGGTACCAGGGATTGAACTCAGGGGCACTTGACCACTAAACCACATCCCCAGCCCTATTTTGTATTTTACTTAGAGTCAGGGTCTCACTGAGTTGCTTAGCAACTTGCTTTTTTGCTGAGGCTGGCTTTAAACTCGAAATCCTCCTGCCTTGACCTCCTGAGCCGCTGGGATTACAGGCATGTACCACCATGCCCAGTCAGACCAAGTTTTTAATATGATTTTTAGTAATGTTTTCTTTGATAAATGATTTGCTTTGTACAAACCTGAGAAAGAATTTATTTCTCTAGAAATAAAATTATATGTTTACAATAGAAATTAGCTTGCTCTATCCAGCAAGAATTTCTTTATCTAGGAAAAGTATTTCCATATTACATTTACTAGCTATTAAAAATCAGGTTAGGGGGCTAGGGGTGTGGCTCAGTGGTAGAGCCCTTGCCTAGCCATGTGTGAGGCCCAGGGTTCAAGTCTCAGCACCACATATAAATAAAATAAAGGTCCATTTACAACTAAAATATGTATTTTTTTAAAAAATCAGGTTAGGGCTGGGATTGTGGCTCAGTAGCAGAGCACTTGCCTCGCACGTATGGGGCACCAGGTTCGATCCTCAGCACCACATAAAAATAAATAAATAAATAAAGGTATTGTGTCCATCTAAAACTAAAAAAAAATTTTTTTTTTAAATTAGGTTATAGGAGGTGCCTCGTTAGCGCAGTAGGTAGCGCGTCAGTCTCATAAATTAGGTTATAGGGGCTGGGGATGTAGTTCAGTTGGTAGCATGCTTGCCTTGCATGCACAAGGCCCTGGGTTCAATTCTCAGCACCAAGAAAAAAAAAAAAAACACTCAGGATGAGTGGAAAAGCCAAAAAAGACATACTCTAAAAAATAGTTCTTTCTTAGCAGCAGGATTAAGGATGATGACCTTTACATTTTTCTTTAGGCTTTTCTTCATTTTTTTTAAATGATAACTGGGCTTTTGGAATTGAAAAAGATAGATATACACTCCTACACTAGGGTCAAGCGTTCGACTAGTAGTTAGTTCACACACTTGATGGTTAGATTTGTTTTTGCACCTTTTGTTAGTTTCCTTATAGCACTTCCACACTACACTAAAATTGTATTTGCTTACTCATTTTTCTTGAGTCTTCTGAGCTTCTATTATATGTCAGGCACTACTATAGGTTCTGAGGATTTAGTAATAGCAAAACAGATTTTTAAAAAAATATTTCTTAGACACACTATATTTATTTATTATGTGGTGCTGAGGATTGAAGGATTGAACCCAGTGCCTCACATTTGCAAGGCAAGCACTCTACCACTGAGCTACAGCCCCAGCCCCCAGATGATGTCTTGATCCCTCTTTGATAGGGAAGACAAAAACTAAAAATGCTTGAACAAAAATATACTTTTATTGGTAATTCAGACAAGCACAAAACACAGATCTCTACTTTAAAGCATGATGAAGGAAAGTTAAAGAGGTAAATAATACTAGGTAGGAAGAGATGATTGTTTTAGTCAGGATATGCCCCTGAAGAAATATCTGAGCAGAGATCTGAATAAAGTGAGGCAGCTATCCATGGAAGAATATGAGAGAACAATCTAGACAGAGAAAATATTAAGCAAAAAGGCCTTAAAGATGGCATGGTGGGATAAGGTAGCACACGCCTGTAATCCCAGCATCTCAGGAAGCTGAGACAGGAAGATCCCAAGTTCAAAGCCAGCCTCAGCAATGGCAAGGTGCTAAGCAACTCAGTGAGACCCTGTCTCTAAAGAAAATACAAAATAGAGCTGGGGTTGTGGCTCAGTGGTTGAGGACCCCTGAGTTCAATCCCCGGTACTACCCCACCCCCTGCAAAAATAAAAAAAAAAAAAAAAAAAAAAAGGAAGATGGCATGAACTTGGGATGTGCAAGAACAACAGAGATTCAGTGTGGTAAGAATGGAATGAGCAAGGAGAGTGCAATGGATGATGTAGGAAATGTTGGTGGGGGACAGATCACAGAGGGCCTTATAGGTCCAAAGCAACTGGGCCAAAGCTTTATGGCTAAGCAACTGGATGATTATTAGTGCCACTTACTAACCTGGACTGACTTGTGGAGAAACAAATTTGTGAGTGACAGAATTGAAAAGATCCATTATAGATATGTTAAGTGTGAGATGACCATTCACCAGTCAAGATGACAGGTAGGCAATCATACCCATAAGTCTGCTATTCAGGTGCAAGCTGGGGCTGAAGATGTAAATCTAAAAAGTATGAGAGTACATGGTCTCTCCTAGGGCATGAGGGCAGAGGGAAAAGTGGAGAGTGTGGACAGCTCTGAAGTCCACCACCACTTGAGGTCAGTAAGGGAAAGACACGAGTAAGGTGCCCCGAAATCAAAGAAATGTATTTCCAGTAGAAGAGATTCATCCCAAGTCAAAGCTGCTAATGAATAAGAAAGCTAAGGATTGAGAAAATGACTGCTAGATTTGGTGACTCTGAGAGAAGTGGCTTCAGTAGAGTGATGGAGAAGAAAAACTGACGTATGTTCAAGAGAGAATTGGAAGACAACTCTATTGTGGTGTCTTACTTCATGAACTAGACTTGACCACGGGATCCCTAATATCTCACTAGCTCTTGGCATACAGCAGGTAAGAAAGAATTTACTGAACAAATGTCAAATCTTAAAACTCCCAATACTTTAAACAAAATTAAGAAACCCAAAATGGCACACCCTTTGAAGGGTTCCAGCCAACCTCATTCCATTTCCAGTTTCTACAAGTGTGGAAAAAACGCAAAGCTTCTTTCTGTCTTTCCTTAACCTGCTGCTATTAAGAAAGGTAATTATTGCATTCTGACTGGTAGTTGAGGGGCCGGGGATATAGCTCAGTTGGTAGAGGGCTTGCCTCACATACACAAAGCTCTGGGTTAAATTCCCAGCACCCCACCACCACCAAAAAAAAAAAGAAAGAAAGAAATCTAGTAGTTGAACTAAGAGGTAAGAGAAAGGCCTTCCCTTTCTGCTTCCCAATTTCTTGGAGGTTATATATAGATAAAAATTGACTGATAATTTATGAACACATCTTCAAAGAACAGTTCAAATAAAAAATACAAACAAAAGAGCTATCAAATCATTCAAACAAAATATCCCATCTTATTCCAGACTTCATAATATTAGAGTCACAGTGAACAATGGATATCTTACCCTCCCTGATACAGACATAAGCCTTTTGTGGAGAAAACACAACATCCAGAAGAATCCGGTTTCCTACCTGACATAACATCTTCTGATAATTCCTTTTCTCGTTCAATTTTTTCCTCTAAAGTTGAAATGCAGAATTCATAGCCAGCGAGAGCAAATTCTTGTCTGTGAAACAAAGATCAATAATCAACCATTTACCTTTTCTCAAACTCTCCTTTTACCTCCATCTTTCCAGCTCAGGTTTCAGCGTTATTGGTAAAGGAAAGTGGGAATTATGCTTAAAGTACCTCTGGGCTATCAATCTACCAATTCTCAAAATTTTTTCTAAAGTAATCTATTTAAGGTAAATTAACACATGAAAAGCTAGGAATGCTGTGAAAATTTTCACAACTGACATAACCAGTGGTCTTTCATCATCTCCCACTATCAGTCTCAAATGAGTAAGCATGGGAAAGCCCACACCTGATCAAAGTAATATGAAGTATGACCTAACAAAGGGAAGCTCAGCTCCCTCTGCACTAGGGATTGCTGCGTTCATGTAGCTTCTGGGGAGCTTTTGATTGTATATTACTTCTCTCAAACTATAAGTCTTTGATAAAAGTTTTCCAAAGTAATGAAACTTTTAGCCATGGCAATATTTAGACTGACTCTAGTTCTGGACCCTCGGTCAACTGAAGATGACATCCAAGCATGCAGATTGACTCCCTGATTTCTATAAAGAGATGCAGAGGAATATGATAGAAATTTCTCCTTCAGGCTGGGCAAGGCAGTGCACACCTGTAACCCCAGTGGCTCATGAAGCTGAGACAAGAGAACTCAAAGCAACTCGAGGCCCTTCACAATTCTTTTGAGACACCATCTCAGAATGAAAAATAAAGAAGGACTTGGGCATGTGGATCAGTGGCTAAGTGTCCCTGGGTTCCGAAAAATGAAATTCCCCCTCTATGTAGGAGCTTAGTTTTGATTTTTGCTCTTCCATGTTGCCTCTACTTTCTTACCAGAAGAAGCACTATAAATCTCAACCTTTTCCTCTAGTGCCTTCCCAGGGAAGAGCTGATGACCCTGCTGAGCTACTCTATTCTTAGAACAAAAGCATCCCCTTTCTGCTCTGGACCCAAACCTTGGTAGCAGGGACCCTTTTCAGCCAAGACATGGGGGCAGGAAGAAGCTGCCACAAAATGTTCCCAGTAGGGCAAGAGGCCTATAAAAAAATTCCTCCAGTGTGGGGCTGTAGCTGCACAGCGCTTGCCTGGCATGTCTGAGGCACTGTGTTCAATGCTCAGCACCACATAAAATTAACAAATACATTTATGCTGTTTACAGCTACAAAAAAAAAAAAAAAATTCCTCTCCGGACTCTTATCAGGCTTTCTAAGCCTCAGGACCTGGCCTTGTCTTCTACCTTATGATTCTCTCAACAAAACAGAATGAAAAGTACTTAAAGGTTAATTATTAATGGATACTATAAAAGCTTTCACATCTACAAGATTATAAATTGTATTACTTTCCTGTGTTTTATTGGTTTTTATTGGCTTCTTACCTGAGCAGTTCAGTTCCACCAACATCTACTTCTATTTGATACTCTTCCTAGGAAGATTGACCTCAGCCAAAACGTTTCCTGGTACCAATCAAACTTAAAGCTCTTTAGACAACTTGAAGTCAAAGGCCCTCGGAAGTTCTACTGTCCAATCAAAATGCAGAGAGGACTTGATGAAAATGAAGAAGCTGTGACTAGGACAGCAGAGACCAGTACCAGGACTTCAATGAGAGCCCTTTGTATAGTATCTGACTTGATGTCACTCCAAACCTCTGGCACCAAATTCTGCAGTAACTAAAAACGTAAGGAAAGCTAGTTTTAATTCTCCCCCTAAACTCACCCCAAATAAAACTCCAGTCTAGAGTTCTCTGCTTACATCCTATATGCTTCTTCTTTGAACTCCACCTAGAAACTGATAGGAATAAAAGGCCCTCAACTCATCAGTGCTCTCAGCCTTTGGCATGTTATCTAAATTGTTGTCTAAGGTCATCCTATGTAGCTGGCATATTTTTCTTCTTTATAAGAAATGACTCACTTATTTATAGATCTCTCCTCTATTCTCGACTAGTTCCCCTTTCAGAAACCTGCCTATCATTAACTCTACATATGAACAGTGGTCAAGTCATTTAAACAAAATATTTTATTCAAAACCTTCTGCTAAGGTCTTAAAAATAGCCATTTATTGTCAAGCATGGTGGTGCAACAAGGGGAACTCAGGCAGCAGGATATGCCCTATTCCCAGCAGGAATAATCTTAAACCTGGAATGCCCTAAACCGGAACGCCCTAAACCCGATTATCCTAAACCGGGAACACCCTAAACCTGGATCCGCCCTGGTCCTTGAGCAAGGTCACCTACATGCAATGTCACTGCAAAATGTCCTATTTCCAAGAGTCCTTCCACTAAGCAACATGGGGTACGCTGGCAAGGAAATTGTCATACCTACTTGGCTAATGGCTCCCAGCAGTGCAAGCCTGTAATCCCAGTGGCTCAGAGGCTAAAACAGGAGAATGGCAAATCCGAGGCTAGCCTCAGCAAAACTTAGCAAAATCATTTCAAAATAAAAAATTTAAAAAAGGGCTGGGGATATAGCTCAGTGGTAAAGCACCCCTAGGTTCAATCCCCAGTATCCAAAAGAAAGGAAAAAAAGAAGAAAAAAAGCTGCTGTTTTCTCAGAATGGATAATGAAAATGAGCCACAAGATACTCCCACAGTGACTCTCACCATGTACCTTGATACCTAACAACTTCTTTTGCTGATGCCTATATCAAGAGAGTGGTTTCTTGGGGCTGGAATTGTGGCTCAGTGGAAGAGCAGTTGCCTGGCATGTGGGCCCTGGGTTCGATCCTCAGCACCACATTTAAATAAATAAATAAAAGATCCATTTACAACTAAAAAAATATTAAAAAAAAAAAAAAAAAGAAAGAAAGTGGTTTTTTCAAAGTGTATTATCCCTGGCAATTTTACATTGCTCTCTCCACTTCTAGGAAGAGCTAACTACAGTTCCCAGTTCACATTTCAACTTCCCTTCTCACTTCAAGCAGGAACAAAAAACTTGACTAGCTTTATCACACAGCCAGGTGTGAGGGCTGTGTGCTTCCCCTCAGCAAGCTAAAGGAAAAAGCAGGGCAGAACTGGAAAAGCCTGAAGACTGCTAAGACAAGGGATGGGACAACTGAAAGGTGAAAGCCAATTTTTTGAAGACCCTGATGACTTGTAGGTAAATGAAGATTATATGACACCCTAGGATCAGTTTCCTGCCCACAGGCCCATTCTCTCAACACTGTTACACCTACATTCTAACCACACTTACCTATTCTGAGCAGCATAGATACTGGCCAGTTTTAGGGAGATTTCAATTATTGCATTGTCTTCCTATTGGGAGAGAGAAATAAAGGTAATTCATGACAAGTAAAACTTCCTCACAGATTATTTCAGTTCAACTTCTTGACTTTTAAAGAAATTAGTGAAGTTCTCAGCAACCATGCTTTTGAATTAGTGAAAGATTGGCCATTTTTATAGAGGTACAGGAGCAAAAAATTCACCTTTTTTGGTCAAAGCGCACATTGAAGACTGGGGGAGAAGTTTTCAGGAAGACTATTTTAAAAACCGCTTCAATGAGGGGCCAATAATAGGCAATATTCTTACCTGCTTCATGCCCCCTCCAAGCAGGTAACTCATTGTTGCTTTAAAAAGTTGTTCTGCCTAAAAGCGTAAGGAAAAGATTTTTCATTTGGGCCCAATTCTCTACATGACCCTTGGATTCTAAGTGTCAGTCTGATGTAGCACTCCTATGTACGTACACATGTGTACACACACACACCCCAAACACACAGAAAAGTACTTTTTTGGAAGGAAAATGGACCAAAGTATCAGGGTCCCACATCCTGTGTATCTTAATCTACTCTGTGGATGAGTAGAAATCAACTTCTCATCAAATCACTGTGGCAGAGATTGCAAATTGGCCCCAATAGTCACTCTCCCATCATTATGGCTATAAAATCCCCTCAATTTTTAGCAGATCAGCCTTCCTTAAAGCTACATGTAGTCATATGATGAAATTGTGGCCAGGAGTTGCATGCAGGAAGAATATGAACTTTTTAAACCATAACTTATAAGGATGCTGCTTGCCCTTCATCTTCTTTTTCTCCCTTCCTGCAGGCTGGAAGTGAGTCAGCTCACCCATGCAGCTTAGAAAGAACCAGACTTCTGAACCAGACAGCAGAGATGCCTATCTTGCCTTTAGTCTTTGACCTACATGTAGACTCACTTCAGGGGCTGGTGTTGTGGCTCAGCGGCAAAGTGCTTGCCTAGCACATGCAAGGCCTAGGGTTCGATCCTCACACCACATAAAAATAAATAAAAATAAAGGTATTGTGTCCAACTACAACTAAAAAATATATGTCAAAAAAAAAAAGAGAAATAACTTCATCCTCTCTGAGTCACTATATTCTGGATCATAGTAGCTTAGCCTGCATCATTACTATTGCAGTTCCCTAGAGGCTCGTATTTCACAAATTCAAAATATTACAAAATGATTTACTTACATTTTCTAGTTGACCTCGTATAAACGCTAAGTTGGCCATCTGAAAGCAAATTACAAATTGTTCAGTTTAGAGCACTGTGTTCCTACTTATCCAAAAACCTTTAAGCTAAAGATTCCCTTTGGCAGTCACCCTCTGAATTAAAAAAACAAAACTTCAAAGTGGATAAAGTATGTCACCAGTTAATCTGCTAGCACAGTACAGCAATGGTATAAGAAGCAAATACTTTGTTGCATATATTGTTGATAATAAATGAAATCTAGATCTACTTATCATTAAAGAAACAAAAGCTATTTGTTTCTTTTTGGTCGGGAATTGAGACAACTCATAAGTGATTCTGCCAATGGTTTAAAAAAAAAAAAAAAAACGAAAATGACAACAATGAAAATAGAGCTTTCAAACACCCCAACGGTCAGGAATAGAAATCAGGAAGAACAATCCTTTTCAAGCATCCACCCTTCGTCATCAGTAGCTCTGATTAGAAGAGTTACCAAATCATAAGTGTAAGTGATGGCTTTCAGGTTATCGCTCTGATAGGCAAGGCGAAGAGCATCATGCAATATTAGCTCAGCCTCTTCTGGTTCATCTTTCATGATGCTCAACTAAAAAGAGAAGAAAAAGAAAATAACATTAAATGATGTATAAGGAAAGCACATGCATGTGCTTCCAGAAAGAAGTACAGATGGCTATACATCCCATTCATAGAAAGAAGCTATTCATTCATCAGATATTTACTGACTCCTACTATGCAGCAAGCATTGTCTATAGATGACAAGGAGGTCAGCCTCCCTGGCAGCTATATGTGGCTATGTGTAATGAAGTTTTGGCCAATTAGATGCAGGCAGAAGGAATGTGAGCAATCTTTATATCATATTTTATAAGAAATCTGTTTGTCCTTCATCTTTTTCCTTTTTTTTTTTGGTACCAAGGATTGAACCCAGGGGCATTTAACCACTGAGTCACCTCCTATCCCTTTTTATGTTTTATTTTGAGACAGGGTCTCACGAATTTGCCAAGGCTGGTCTTAAACTTGTGATCCTCCTGTCTCAGCCTCCCAAGCCACTGGGATTACAGCCACGCATCAGTGCACCCAGCTCATCCTC
The DNA here is from genome assembly GCF_001458135.2 of Marmota marmota marmota. Lineage (NCBI taxonomy): Eukaryota > Metazoa > Chordata > Mammalia > Rodentia > Sciuridae > Marmota > Marmota marmota. Next base: position 665,240 of record NW_025999873.1, read on the forward strand.
TTTTTCTCTTCCTTCCTTTAGGCTGAAGGGGACCATCGGGGGAAATAGGCTTAATTACAATTCATTAATTAATAGCTATGAAGAAAAACAATGGAAAGAAGTGAGAAGGACGGGAGACTGAGGTTATAGCTCAGTTGGTAGAGTGCTTGCCTTGCATGCACAAGGCCCTGGATTCAATCCCCAGCAAAAAAAAAAAAAAAAAGGCAAGTGAGAAGTAGTCTCCTCCAATGAAAATCAGGGAAATCTTCCAAAGAAATAAGAATTAAACTGAGGAACAAAGGGTGACAGTAAGTCAACCAAATATGGAATTGGGAGGAAGAATGACCCACAGAGAATGAGTGAAGCCTGTACAGGTTGAAAAGAATGGTTCTTCAGAAGAACTGCCAGGAAAGAAATGTGAAGAATGGTGAGCCAGAGCATTACTGCAAATGAATGGGTGAGGTAGGATGGTTTAGATCTTAGGATCTTGCTGACCATGGCAAAGAGTCTGAATCTTAACAAGTGCAGTGGGAAATTTCTCAGAGTTGTCAGGCAAGAGTGATGTGAGCTGATTTGCATTTTTAAAATACCACTAAGGCTGCAGTATGGAAAATGCATCATAGGTATCACTAAGACTGATGTATGTCGTAGGTATCACTAAGACTGATGTATGGAAAAGGAATTGTAGAGGGTCAAAAGACCAGGACAGGCTATCAATTCAGTTGGTGACAGTGACTGCACTAGGATGACAACAGCAAGGGAAATAGAGAAACGGGCCATATTTGAAAAATATTTTGCATTTGGTGGCAACAGGAATTACGGCTGTGTACTGGAAGGCAACGATAGAGGACCACAAGTTTTAGAAATGTAGGCTGAGAAACTGATGGTCATAAAGAGAAGATAAAGAATGTGTTGGAAAGGCATTCAAGAGGAAGAGTTTGGTTTGGGGCATTTTTAAGTCTGAGAGGTAGATGAGGCCTTACAGTGGAGATAGAATGTAAACAGCAAACTGAGAGAGCCTCGGGTGAAAAAAAAAAAAGGAATATTAAGGAAAAAAAAAAAAGATATGGAGAAAAGGAAGAATTGCATTTTAAGGATCATAGTATGTGCAAATAATGCCCACTTCATCTTGGCTGGTTAATTGATTAAAAACAACCATAAAACATTTTCAATAATTTGTTCAAACAAAAGAAATATGCCAAGGGTGCCATCTCCACCTGCACTTGAGACTGCAGCAATTTTACTGCAGGTTTTAGAGACGGACCAGACTGAATGGATCCCAACCTCCCCCCTCTGATGATCCATCTAATTTGGGGCAATTTTATCCTCCGAGCCTCCATCCACGTTTCGGCAAACTATAGGGAAGGCCTCGCTCACAAGGGCTCACGAAGCCTCACCTTGGCTCGCTTCAGCAGCTGGATGATCTCGGCCTCTGCCTCGTCCGCCGCATCCTCAGCGGCGGCCCCGCCCGCTCCCTGCTGTTCCTCCGCATCTGCCGCAGAAGGCCTCGAGAACCAGGCGAGCGCTGCAGGAAGGGGCTCTGAGGTCACCGGGCCCGGCCCGCGCCCCGGTC
>NW_025999873.1:666816-696768 GCF_001458135.2 Marmota marmota marmota
CAGGAGGCCTTGACCCCGGCTCCAGCTCAGGAGCCGGTACATGCTCCCGGCCGCGTCCTCTGCGCACTGCAGGCCGGTCGGATCCCGGGACGCCCCGCCCCCTGCGCAAAGGGTTCGCCGGATTGGTCGGGCCATCATGCCCAAGAAGGCGTCATCGTTGCTTTCCGCATGCGCGATGACGTACACCGACGTCACGGTCTCGCCCCAACCCCAGTGGCGGCGGGATTCCTCCGCAGGTTATCGTAGCAGGTCGGAGTTCGGTGGCCTAAGATCTTGTTGAAGAGGATGCAACCTGTGGCATCATGGCTGTCACGTTACCCGCGGTCGTAGAGGAGCTCTTGAGCGAGATGGCCGCGGCAGTGAGGGAAACCGCACGAAGTACGGGTCGTAGGCCGTGCGTGGCTGCGTTGTGGGCCGCGGAACACGTCGAGGGGGCCGGGGGCGCCAGGGCCTACGGGCGCGGGGTTCCGGGCCCCACCAGGGTGGGCGCTGTAAACTGCCCGAGTTTTTTTCCCTTATCTCTAAACTCCAGGCTCGTGGAAAAAATAAAATTAAATAGAAATATTTCGGTCATAAAAGTCAAATCCATTTAACAGATATTTAAGGAACAGTGCAGGTGCTGGCACTCCTCCCGCGGAGGGCGAACAGGCCAATGAGGACGGAAGCTCTGGGACAAGCGTTGAGTACACGTGAGAGGGGCTTGGGAGGTTGAAAGGACTGAATCCTATAGTGAGTTATGGAAAAGCTAACTCTTAAGTTATTTCATTCGAAACTCTGAATTTTAAAACATAATTTTTCTCAAGTCCTAATGTTAACTTTAAAAACTCTTCATATACTTTATTCAGAAAGTAAATATCTTAGGGTCACAAACCCAAATGCATATGCTAATTTCTGAAGTAAATCTGGATGCTCTAAAAGTCTTTTTTCCAGGGACCAGCAGAGGGTGCTTTATGCCTATGTCACTAATATCACGGAGCCAGGATCATCTCAGCATTACAAATTGAAAAAAAAAAAGGATATTTCAAATCAAAATGTATGGACTATTCGAACTACTCTTCCAGTGTAAAGATGGCCACTCTATAAACAAAAGCCAAATTAGGTTTCAAGACTGCCATCGCTTATTCACTTGCATGGCTTTTGTGTGCTTCAATATGGGTTATTTTGCATTACTGTTTTTAAAAGACTGAGAAAAGTAAAGCATTTCAGTCAGAATTTACTGAGGGTTAAACGTCCTGATTCCAGAAAGGATGGAGGGAAAGCTAATGTATTGTCAGTTCAGTGTTTCTTGTCTAAGCTTGAACAGTCTAAGAGTTCAAAATAGAATCAACTTTTACTGGAGTATGTCAGAATGGATCAAACCTTAGGCCGACAATCTTGAAGGGGACATAGTAAGTGCTGTTGACACTCATGGCTCGGACACAAGGACCACTGACATTTAATCATGTTTATTTTTTAGCAGACCTGTTTTTTATTTTTTATGGTTTTTTTTATTAGAGAGGAGAGAGAGAATTTTAATATTTATTTTTTAGCTTTCGGAGGACACAACATCTTTGTTTGTATGTGGTGCTGAGGATGGAACCCGGCTGCACGAATGCCTGGCGAGCATGCTAGCACGCTACCGCTTGAGTCACATTCCCAGCCCGCAGACCTGTTTTTTTAGTCGTAGAACCTTCCTTAACCCCCATTCTAAAGTGCTAATAGTTTTAAATCAAGATTCAAAGCTTGTGTAAGGAAATATAAACTAGTTGTAGCTGAGCCATGTAGGAAATTAAGATTACATTTCCTGTGTTACTTTTTGGTTCCCCTGTAGTTACAGTTGTCTTGGTTTGTTTAGTTTTCTGTGTATTTATCCATAATTCAACCCCACATTCTATCAGTGTTCTAAATCTCTACTCAACATGTTCAAATTAAAAAGGTGTTCATCAATTTCATTTTTCTGAAGAAATCTCTCCTAGAGCGTTCTGACTTGTCTAATATGAATTGGCTGATCTCATCTGTCTCCTGAGATCTCCCTTCACCATTATTATACTGGGAATTCTCTTTACCTATGTTGGGCCTTATATTTAGTATATCCTACAATTTTCTTTTCTTGGTTTTCTACCTTATTTTATGGAGCATAAGCTCTTGTAGCTTCGTGAAGAAGGGTATGAAAGGGTGTGAGATGTACTTTTTAAGGCTTAGCATGTCTGAAAGTTTTTCTATACTCACACTTAATTGATAGGTTGGCTAAGTGTTAAATTATATGTTGGAAATAATATTTCTTGAGACATCTGAAAGCATTATTATGCTATCTTCTATCTTCTAGTGTTTTTCCTGATTTTTTATGTGACTTTTATTTTTCTGGAAGTTGAATCACACTTGTTCCTCAGTATCCTTAGAGGATTGGTTGCAGGACCTCCTGTGGACATCACTGATGCTCAAGTTCTTTATTTAAAATAGCATATAACCTATACACATCCTCCCATAAACTTTAAATCATCTCTCAATTACTCATAATGTTTGGCACATGTAAATGCTACATAAGTAGTAGTTGTACTGTATTGCTTAGGGAATAAAGATAAGAAAAAAATCTACATGTTCAGGTATAGGCACAGAGAATATTTTTCCAAATTTGTTGTTTGTTTTGGTTTTGTTTTTAATCCAAGGCTGGTTGAATCATGGAAACATATAAAATCCATGGATTTGGAAGCTCAACTATATCTTCTCTTTATGACCAGTTTTTTAGAATCTTCTGATGAGAATTATTTTTTATTTTTTCACTCTACCATGTGGGCACTCAGTGGCCCCTTTCAGACTAGGAATTCATATCCTTCAATTCTGGGAAATTTTCTTGACTTACTGGATTGACGAGTTTTTTTTTTTTCCTAGTGTTTCCATTATTCAGTTACTGAATGCCCTTTATTGTTCCTCTTGAGTGATGTACAATTTCTCCTGTATTTCATTTTTTAAATTTTCTCCACTTCCTAGGAACTTTCTTTAACTGAATCTTTTAGATTCCTTTTTTTTTATTTCTGCTGTCATATTTAATTTACAATTTTTTCCCCTGAAGATCCCTTTATTATATCTTGTGCCTGTTTTACAGTTGCTTTGCTTGTTTTTTCCTCTGATAATATTGATAGGTGTTTGAAATATTTTCTCTGCAGTTTTTTCTCTAATTAGTTTGCTTCTGTTTGTTTTGTTCTCTTTTTTCCTTTGTTTCCCAGTAATTCTTAGTTGTCTAGAATGTTTAAGTGTGAAGACTTTGGATATAGAAGAGCTTATGGATGGTTAATGTCATTGTAATTGTTTTTACTAGGCTAGCTGGGGAAAACATTCCAGTGTCATTCCTCTTGGCTTGGTCAGAGTCCCCAGGAAAGATTGCCCAAAGGGTAAAGCCTGATTGTATTACAAGAGCCATATCGGGGAAGAGAGCATGAGGTCCCCTGTTTTTCATGTGACACCTTAGCTCCACTGTGTGTACCTAGAATTTTCCTCTAGGTCAGATAACGTGTGTTTGAATCTCTCCAGAAAATGAACCTAGTCTTTTGTCAGAGCGCAAAGACAGCAGCCATCTATAGCTAGGCCGTAGATTACTTCTTAAACATATTTTATATATATATATATATATATATATATATATATATACACACACACACACACACACACACACACCTTTATTTTATTGATTTATATGTGGTGCTGAGGAGGATCAAACTCGGGGCCCCACATGTGCCAGGCACGAGCTCTACCAATGAGCCACAACCCCAGCCCATAGACTTTTTGTTATTTTAATGTCCTTGATTGATACCAGCCTCCAGAACAATCTGGTACTACCAATTTTGAGAATTTCTTTTTTTGGGGGGGGGGGGATTGAGGGGAGTAAGGTAGAGGAGAAGTATTGGATTCTGTAATTAAATCAGGTTGGTGCTTGACTCTCCCCACTGCTAGCCTAGGATTCAGTTTTTTCAGATCTTGTGAATTATTTTTCACTCTTCTATCTACTTCCAGTTTATCTTAGTATTGTTTCTTCCTGCCTTTCTCATTCTTGGGAGTTTATGGGTTTTTTTTTTTTAACTGTTTTAGGCGGATTTAGGGAAGGAACAAAATTATATACATAGGTTCAATTTTTCATTTGTAAGTCTTTTTTGGTGGTAGTCTTTTTTAAGATTTTTTGTTTCTGTGGTCACTAGTATAACATAATTAACTTTTTTTTCTATTCCCATTTTACAGTTCCTGATGAGCATCTATCATCGTAAGTACACACTGTTGTGCTTTGATTTTTTTAAAAAAAACTCTAGTATATTTTAAGGGCCAAATCTTTATCAATTCTTAACTTTTTTTTTATGGTGCTGGGGATTGACCCCAGGGCCTTGTGCATGCAAGGCAAACACTCTACTGATCGAGCTATATCCCCAGCCCTTGATTCTTAACTTTTAAAACTAGTCTTACTGAACTAGTTAACTACTAAATATTTTTCACATAATTTTTAAAAATCTCAGATGAATAGCCAACAACATCATACAAGGCATTCCTATATTGCCCTATTTGCAACTCTTCTTTAACACCGTTCTATAAATTAAACCTGTTCCACTGGCACATTAAAAAAAAAAAAAAAATTAGAAGTATACCTGTCTTCAAAGAAAGATAAATGTGGGACTGAGGTTGTGGCTCAGCGGTAGAGCGCTGGCCTCCCACATGTGAGACCCTGGGTTCGATCCTCAGCACCACATAAAAAAAAAAATAAGTGAAATAAAGGTGTTATGTCCAACTACAACTAAAAAATAAATATTTTTTAAAAAAGACAAATGTTATTTGCAGGTGATATCACTATTAAAAAAAGAGAGAATTAAAAATGGCCAATTATTTTACAGAAATAAAAAATCATTTAATCTGATTTATAATTCAATAAATTGTGGATGGAACTACTAAAAAAAGTCATTTTCTTTCATGCCACAAAATCCAAGAATACAATTACAATCTCAATATCAATAAAAAGTAAAAGCTACCCAGGAATAAGTGACACTTAATTGTTTTTATTTTGATTTTTGGTGGTACTAGGGATTGAACCCAAGAGCACAATCACTGGGCTACATCCTCAGCCCTTTTTTTTTTGGAAACAGGGTCTCATTAAGTTGCCCAGGATAGTCTCAAACTTGAGATCCTCCTGCCTCAGTCTCCCAAGTAGCTGAGATAACAGGAATGCACCACCTTGCCCAGCTACCAGTAATTATCTTAATGGTAAGGAAGTAGAATTTAGGAAAATGCTTTAACCTTTCCTCTATTTCTCAGATTTTTCATAAGAATTATACATTATTATAAGAAAAATTAATTACCACTTTAAAAACAAAATAGGCAATCATAAAAAATGCAAATATGCAAAAATGTTGCAGAAAAATACAAAATAAAGATAACTGTTCATCTTTTAAAACTGGAAACCACAGAAGAAATTTGGTAGAAATATGGAGAAGGGCATAACTGATACCTTACTGGTAGGAATGTACATTGGAAAGTAACTTGGCAACAGGAAATAATAGCTTTTAAAACATATTCTTTGACCTAGATATTCCACTTATAAGAATATATCCCAAGGAAGTAATCATGGTTGTTCATAAAGATTTTACAGTGAGAATATTAATCCAGTATTGTTTATTGTAGTAAAACAAAAACGCTGAAAACAATCTATCCAAAAGAGTTGGGGAGAATAAAAGTAAAAATCTTTGTAGCCATTCTTTGTTCAAGAGATGCTTGCAGTAGGTTCTAAAGAAGACAAAGCAGGTTTAAATTTTTTCTAATGTTAACTGTGATTACCTTTGATTATTTTTACCATGTTTTATTGATTTTTTTATTGACTAAATCTTTAACATGTTTAATATAAAAATTTTAAAGAGCTCTTTCCTATTCCTTCAATAGTTTTGCACCTTAGACTAGTAATGTAGAAAAACGAAGTAAGTTATTTTTTAATTTCTAAAACATTAACATATATATGTATGTGTATGCATACATATATGTATACATGTGTATATATGTGCACATACATTCTATGTATAATAAAATCAGGAAGGAAACCAGTAAATATTTGGGGCTAGAGATAGATAATACTCAGTGATAAAGAATGTGCTTAGCACCTTTGAGGCCCTGCATTGAATTCCCAACACATAAACACACAGAAAAAAAGAGAATGGAAACACTACACAAAAGTATAAAAGAGGGCTTCATTATCAGTATAAGTTACTCCTTTTATTAAAAAAGAACATCTGAAATAAATGAACAAGAATATTAATATATATTAATTCTAGAGAGCAAATGAGTCTATGGATTTTGCTATATTATTTCCTGTTTTTCCAAATTAAAGTGAACTTTTTTAAAATGCTGAGGATGAAGAGGGCAGGATAGCTCAGTGGTAGAGTGCTTGTCTAGCATGCATAAGTGGGTTCTATCCTCAACACTGTCAAAAACAAAAGAAAAGAGGGCTGGGATTGTGGCTCAGTGGTAGAGCGTTTGCCTAGCATGTGCAAGGCCCTGTGTTCAATCCTCAGCACCACATAAAAAGAAAGAAAAGAAAGTGCTGAGGATAGTGAACCTTTGGGTCAAGTTACTAAGGTGATTGGCAGTCAGCCCTTCTAATCCAAAGCCTCCATTTCCCAGGCTGAAGTTTATCTTTGGCTCATCAGCCATTCAAGCCTTGGACCTAGTTGATCGACAGTCCATCACTTTAATCTCATCGCCCAGTGGAAGGCACATTTACCAGGTAATAAGTCTAGAAGTGGGATAATCTCAACAGAAACCCTTAGGATAGAATGTTTTCATGTCTCTATGGAAGCTGATAACCAGCTTGAAGTATTTCCTAACTGTTGAAAAGGTTTTGACCCATCTTAGTAAAGTTAACATATTAGTGATTTTTTAAAATGTGTATGTACTTATTCAAAATTGACAAAACTGCATATTTATGACATAAATGGTGTTTTGATATATGTATACCTTGGGATGACTAATTCAGGCTATTAACATGTCCATTACCTCGCATACTTATTTTTTTGTAGTGAAACCAACTTAAAATCTACTCTTAGAAAATTTCAAGTGTACAATTCATTGTTGTTAACTATTATCATCATATTGTACAGTAGATTTCCTGAACTTATTCCTCCTGCCTAACTGAAATCTTGTGCCCTTGAACCACCATCTCCTCCAACCTTCAATCTCTTAGTAACCATTCTTCTCCTTTTTGAGTTTTGAGTTTGACTGTTTTTGATTTCACATATAAATGAGATCATGACTGAGTATTCCATCTTTTTGTGTCTGCCTTGTTTCATTTAATATACTATCTCCAAGCATTTTAGTAGTTAAAAGAAATATTTCCAAGAAATATTTTCAGTACCAGCAATAATGTAGAAAGGCTTTCTGTCAGGTCTGATAGAGTATAGTCAACTTTTGCTTTCTTTTCTTTTTTTTTAATATTTTTTTATTTATAGATGGACACAGTGTCTTTATTTATTTTTATGTGGTGCTGAAGATCAAACCCAGTGCCTCACACTTGCAAGGCGGATGCTCTACCATTGAGCTACAGCCCCAGCCCAACTTTTGCTTTCTTACTGTTGATGATAGAGGCACATCCTCCCCATAAATTTATAGATATTTACATCTTGTTCATAGTCTTGCTTATAGGCAAAAGCCAAAATGTATTTTGAGGTTCTTCCACATGATCAGAATGATTTATCAAAAATGATCTTTCAAATTGTTGTCAATAAATATTTATTAAGGGTCAAACTGCTGAATACAGTTTACTTGGACCTTAGTTTTGCTCTCTTCAAGCTTATGATAGGGATAGATAGATTTGTGAAGTAGCAGCCTCTTATCAGACTCTGAATTACTTTCATGTGTTATTGATTATTCCCACCACAAGACTGCAAAGTATATTTCTGTAGGAAACTTAAATGAAGAAAAGTAAAGTAACATGCTGGGGTTGTGGCTCAGTGGCAGAGTGCTTCCCTAGCATGTGTGAGGCACTGGGTTCGATTCTCAGTACCACATATAAATAAATAAAAAATAAAGATCCATCAACAACTAAATTCTTTTTAAAAAAGTAAAGTAATAGTTGTATCTGGTTACCTCACATTGCCTGTTCTATAATCTGAGACTAGAATAAAGACTATATAAACGGCAGACAAAAGTGTTACTCCTCCTGGCTATATGAAACAAAGGTAAAAGCAGCTGGGGTTGGGCGAAGGGACTCTCTTTTTTTTTTCCTGGTACTGGGGATTGAACTGGGGGGCACTCAACCACTGAGCCACATCCCCATCCCTATTTTGTATTTTATTTAGAGACAGGGTCTCACTTGAGTTGCTTAGGGTCTTGCCATTGCTGAAGCTGGCTCAGAACCCAAGATCCTCCTGTCTCAGGCTTGCACCACTGTACCCAGCTTAGGGAAAGGACTCTTAAGAAATAAAAATATTGGCAGTGGTTCAGAGTTTTGTGTCTGGATTCAAAGCCATCAGCTCTTATTTGTTTTCCAGGCTTTGCTGAAGACCAGAACATGAGAATAGAATTTTTTCATTGTTTAAATTCTGTTTTGTTTTGTTTTTTTTTTTTTACAAATAACTTCTCGGAGCTGAGACCAGTTAGTTAACTCTCATTGAGAGACCACATCAATTAATTCTTAGGAAGTGAATGACTTCAGCAAAGCCTGCCTAGAGAAATAGGTGCCTTTGCTCAGTGAATTCACTTGTCATTCTACATTATAGCATAACTTCCTTGACATGGCAGAGTCATCCTGTGTTTCCTCATTAAGGAGAATAGAGTAGTGTTGGATGCTATAGATAAAACTATTGAATAGTATTTTCCTACTCAAAAGAGACTGCCTAGTAGGAAATTCTGACATGGTGAACTTACAGATGTATACTCAGTCACTAAATTTATTATTTATACATGAATAGGTATTTCTGTAATCTTTTCTGATATTTTATGTTTGTTTTGTTTGTTGTTTCAGGGGGAGGGTACTGGGGATTGAACTCAGGGGCACTCAACTCAACCACTGAGCCACATCCCCAGCCCTATTTTGTATTTTATTTAGAGTCAGGATCTCTCTGAATTCTTAGCACCTTGCTTTTGCTGAGGCTGGCTTTGAACTCACAATCCTCCTGCCTCAGCCTCTCAAGCCGCAGGGATTACAGGTTTGTGCCACAGCACCCAGCTTTATATTTGGGTTTTTTTTTTTAAATATATATGTATATTTTTTTAGTTGTAGTTGGACACAATACCTTTATTTATTTATTTTTATGTGGTGCTGAGGATTGAACCCAGCGCCTCGCACGTGCTAGGTGAGTGCTCTACCAGTGAGCCATAACCCCAGCCCCTATATTTGGTTTTTATATGACTTAGATACCTGAAACTAGAGCGGCCCTTCACATTTTCCCCATGTCTTTTAGTTTTGGAATTTTGGTCTCAGTTCCATTATCAACATAACATTTAGCCTGGGCAAGCAGATGTCTGGCTGACCTCTTGTTCTGTGATCTGATCATTAATTAAAATGTTAAAGTTGTTTAAAATATTTTTAATTATAGTTGATGTCTTGTTCCTCCAGTATTCAGTGTGACTTGTTTAGTTTTTGTAATTCACATCCTATATTAGCTTTGTTAGTCATAAAAAAACGCTAACTTTCTAGAATTGTGACTATCAGCCTGGAATTTGAATTAAATGAGTCTGAAGAAATCTTTATAACCCTTCAGGTTAACCTTAATGGTTGCATTATATAGTACTATAGTAAGAATTTGGTTTAAGTTGGGGGGGGGCGGGTTGTAAAAAGATAAAAGCTGAATCGGACACTGCCTTGTCTTTCCACAAGAGAACTTTTATTCCATATGTCAACCCTAATATTATTACTGTCCACCAGATGTAATGTGTACTTATTCTAAAAGTCACCATTTTGTTGCTATCACCTGACCTGCTTTTTAGAAACTTTGGCTCAGTTTGAGAAGGGGTGGCGAAATTATGCAGTAACAATGACCTCCAAATCTGAAAGGCTTTAAAGAAACAAAGTTTTACATATCCTTCATGCTATACATCCATCAGGAGTCAACTGCAGCTCTGCTCCCAGGCACCTTCATTTAGGAATCCCAGTTAGTAAACCCACCCCTATGTATATAGCCTGTTGTGCTATAATTTTTAACATTTCTTCCTGGCTATTCATACTTAGCTGGATAAGAAGCAAGTCATATAGCCAGTCTGTATTCAATAGAACAGGAATGTATAATCCTTTTTCCAGAGAGAAATAATACAGCTTACTGCTGCAAAGTATCATAAGAGGCTTGTAGTGGGCATAAAATAAAGCTGTACCCATGAATGTGTAACCATCTATGTGGGTCACCTCTTTAGAACCTAAGTGAAGTCCTCCAAGCAAAGTTCCTACAAGTCCAATCTGAGTATCCTCTTCTTTGTATGTCCATTTTTTAAAAAATCACACCAAACTATGAGTGGAAGAACTAGGAGCAATTCCTGTAAGAGGAGTTCATTTTTCATTGAAGGGTGAAGAAATTAAATTTTCCCTAAGGTCGATTTCCAGTTCTAAACAATTCTAACTCAGATTTCTGCCTGATTATTGGGTTCATTAGTTGTCCACTGCTATGTACGGTACATACTGCCTCAAGCAGTTAAACATTTTACTTTGAATCTTAGCCAGCCTGTGAGAGGAGCGGGCAAGGGAACATCTGCAGAATTTATCCCCATCTTTAAGTCACCGGGCATTATTTTAACATAGTTCAGGAAGTATTCTAATAGATAGGGGCCCTGCAATACGAAGGAAACACTGAATCATTCAAATTGATGCAGAATTCCAGAGGCTTATTCCTGAGTAAGTTTATTTCTAGAGAGAAAAGACACAGGAGATAACTAAAGGAAGAATTCTAAAGTTTTATTCTTTGGTAGTAATTTGGAAACCCAAGAATCATTCATGTCTCTGTTGGATGTTCGTTTTCTTTAGGATGAAGGAGGAAATAATCTGCTTTAATTTTCCTTCTTCAGTTAAGCCTTCCAGATGCACTAGGTAAATTTATCTGTTCATACTTAGTGATGTAGGTGATAGGTATGTTCATATAGGAAATTTATGTAGTGCTGAGGATTGAACCCAGTGCCTCATATATGCTAGGTGAGCACTCTATCACTGAGCCCCAGCCCCAGCCCAAGATGTGTGGGTTTTTTTTTTTTTTTTTTTTTAAAGAGAGAGAGAATTTTTTTAATATTTTTTTTTTTAGTTTTTGGCGGACACAATATCTTTGTTTGTATGTGGTGCTGAGGATCGAACCCAGGCTGCACGCATGCCAGCCGAGCGTGCTACCACTTGAGCCACATCCCCAGCCCCCAAGATGTGGTTTTAATAACAAATTTAAACCAAGGCTAAAATCTTTAATTGGTACAGCAGGCATCTTACCCAATCATTGGCCATTCCTGGAAATCTAGGAACCCCCAAGGAATTCTGCTGATTTTGTCAAAAAACTTTACGAAGATGGCTGTGTCGGCCAGGTGAGGTGGCACACATCTGTAATCCCAGCTGCTCAGGAGGCTCAGGCAGGAGAATTGGAAGTTTGAGGGCAACTTGGGCAACTTAGTGAGAGCCTACCTCAAAATCAAATTTTAAAAAAGGGCTGGAGATGTATATGTCAGTGGTAGAGCCCCCATAGGTACAATCCCCAGTACTCCCACCCCCACCCCAAAAAAGATGGCTATATCAGTGAAAGAAGCACACATTTGAATCTGCTATTTCTCCTACGGTTAAAGCCTTATCTGTTGCTTAATTCTCTGTGGGGTAGAAAAGATCCTTGGATGGGAAATTATATGACAGTATAGTTAAAAAAAAAAAAAAAAACCTGTTATCCCAGTGGTTCGGGAGGTAGGATGTAGGAGGATCATAAATTCAAAGACAGCCTCAATAACTTGGTGAGACCTTATCTCAAAATTTAAAAAAAAAAAAAGGGATGGGGAAGTGGCTCAATTGTTGAGTACCCCTGAGTTCAATCCCTGGTACCAAAGAATTTTTTTTTTTTTTAAGTTCTGTGATTTTTCATTTAGATTAGTGTCTTCAAGCCTAAATATAATCCAAAGGCCCTCTGAGAAATAATCTTCTAGTTTGGAAATTAACTTAAGGAATGAAACTTTGTTAGTCAGCCTCCCACCACTGTAACAAATATCTGAGATAAATCAACTTGAAAAGAGGAAAAGTTTATTTTATTTCAGTTTCAGAGGTTTCAATCCATGATTGCTTGGTCCTGTTGCTTTGGGCCTGTGACAGCAAATTATATACATGGCAAGAATATGTGGTGGATGAAGCCTGTTAACCTCATAGTACTCAGAAAGCAGAGAAAAGAAGGGTATAGGGTCCCAATATCCCCTTCAAGGGCACAGTCCCAGTGACCCAACTTACTCAAACTAGGCCCATTTCCTAAAGGTTTTGCCACCTTCCAGTAGTGCCACAGACCAGCAACCAAGCCTGTAATACCTTTGGAGCACATTGAAGATCCAAACTACAGTAAACTAACAAAAAGGTTTTGACTATTTGGTGGAAAAGAGACCTCCAACAGATTTGTCCAGTCAGGAATGAGGCTGTAGCTCAGGGGTAGAGCACCTGCTTAGCCCTGTTTCAATCCCCAATACAGGGCATGGGAGGGGATATAACACTAAATTTGTCCAACCACACCACTAACAGATCAGATTGTCCCTTTACCTGTCCTTTGTGTTCTTTTGTCTGCCACCAAAGCTTTCTGTTCTTAGACTGAGCCTCTTAACAACCCCACATATATCTACATCCTCCTTCCATCCTGCTAAAAGAGTGGGCAGATCTGGGCTTGCCTCTTTTCCGGAGACCTCCATCCTGAGCAGCTGAGTCATCCCTTTTGCAGGATTCTTTATATTCTCTCCACCCTCAAATGTTTTTCAAAAGCCCATTTCTACTTTCTTCTGAGACCTGTCTTGCTTCCTGCCCAACCACTCACTCTGTACCTGTTTTCACTCTTTTCAGGTATGTGGTGGAAGCTTCAGAAACTTAACATACATGCTGTGAAATACCAAATGTTAAGAAACCCCACAATAAAATATAAATGAGAGATTTCCCCTTCACGCCTTGATAGTCAGCACATGGAGTAGGCCCTATGAATCACTAAGTATAGGAACAAATGGTTTGTGTGGATGGTTGAACTAGCCTGAAACTCTTCAGTTCCACTCACTGTCCTAAAGGGTGAGCACTGAGAGGTAAGGAGCAGTTTGCATGCTCCAGGAAAAGAAGTTGAGTTTCCCCTTCTATGTAAAATAGTACTGCATTTCTTTCCAGTGCAGTTTGCAGAGACTTTGAATCATTAAATGGTTAAAGGGAAAGAGATGACACCCAGAAGCACACCTTCTGAGAGCTGATGTATCTATCCTTTTTTCCTAGGTACTAGGAAGTTCTGGCAAAACATACACATGTTTGGCTTCTTGTCATTACTGTTCGTGTCCTGCATTTGCCTTCTCAGTGCTGCGGAAGAGTGAAAGCCTACTGGTAAGGATGGGGAAGGCTCTTGCCACCGCAGTTAGGTTAGGAGATAAATTGCTAGCCCTTATTTAATGGTTTAAAAGTTGCACAAAATGGGAATTTATTTTTTTCCTTCAGTACTGGAGATTGAACCCAGAGGTGCTTACCACTGAACTCCACTCCCAGCCCTTTTTGAGATAGGGTCTTGCTAAGTTGCTCAGAATGACCATGAATTTGCAATCATACTACCTTAGTCTCACAAGTAGCTGGGATTACCAGTATGTGCCAACATGCCCAGCCACAAAGTGGCAGTTTTACTGTATTAAAATAAATAATTTATTTCCTTGACTTCAGTGATTTTTATTTATTTATTTATTTGTTTGTTTGTTTATTTATTTTTAGGCTTAGCCTACCAAAATGTCCTTTATAGAACTACATTGGTTTCTTGCTTTTTTATTTGAAAGGTCACAGCTTTGGGGAGGATAGAAAGGCAGTCCTGGAAGTTGGGACTGGGAACGTAGATGGTCCAATAAAATTTGAAGCTAATTGTATGTTGGCAACTTGTATAACCCCCAACTCCAGCCATGAGGTGTGGCTTCTTCCTACCTGTAAGATAGACTGGTGCTACACTCAACCTTCACACGGGGCAGGAATGCCTTTGTCCGTCCCTCTCAATCTTTACTGATTTCCTCAGAGTCCAGAGCATTAAGCAAGAGCAGGACATATTCACACACTCCTTATCGCCTCTTGGGAGAAGGTCACTATTTCTCAGTCTTGGCAAAGAAGATAATGGAGTCTACTGCATTCTTCCCTTCATTTTACTCTGTTAACTTCTTAAACATCTTGGGAACTGGATGCCAAGTTGGATGTCCCATTGTGCAAGAGGCCACATTCATAGCTCATGTGCTATAAGTATATATCACCTATAAAATAACAGGATTGAATGAGGACCTCTTCAAGATCTGAAGCTGTGTTCTGTGACATAGGTCCAACTGCATCATCTCCCCAGAGTAGCAGACAGGCTGGGATATGCCAGAGTTCTGCCACAACTCCTCCCTGACCCTCAGCCCTGACCCTCAAGTACATAACAGTGGTTAAGTGAATAGACTATAGGTTCTGAGCATATGGTTAAAATGAAGTTAATACCTGTCCTCATGGGTAGCTGTCAGATAAGTGAGATAATCTGAGAAACACTGAACAACATAGTACCTCAAGGAATGTTAGCCATTGCCTTCCTTTCTAAAAGGAAGGAAGAACCTAACTGAAAGCACAGCAAACTTCCTTTTCCTTTCATATAATGGTAGGAGAAGTAGACTAGACAATCACAGCCCTGCTTGTTCCTAATATGTCTTTATGTTTTGTGTTCCAGTGTAAGCATCTCTTGGCAGTTTATCTTAGTCAGGTTATGAGGACCTGTCAGCAGTTAAGTGTCTCTGACAAACAACTGACAGACATGTTATTGATAGAGAAGAAACAAGAAGCTTAAAAAAGTACAGATGGAATGTCATTGTCTTTCAAAATAGAAGTCCTATGGAGAAATGCATTCAACCTGTCATGGTTCTCAAGGAAAAGAGATGAAATGGATCTTCCAGAGACTTGTGTTACTCTCCCTTTTCATCCTGGATTGCAGGACGAACTCTGGGAGCTGTGGGCTAGGGAGAGTGTGAATATGGTTTGGAGCCTATGACATCTTCCCATGAAAAACCTGAATCAGCCTCTGAGCCACTTGGGCAAAAAATGTCCCTGGAAGGAATTAAGCATTGTAACCTGAAATAAAGTCCAATACCATGCTGTGTCCACAATTAGTTTGCTTCTTAAGTGACTGAATTAGTAGTAATTCTTTAAAGGCTAGGGTGGCTGGTCAAACTGAGTTCGAGCAAGTTTAGATGAACAGGTATTGGTTCTTTTCTTGGGGTCCAGAAAATTACTCAGCAATAATAAAAGATCAGAGCAGAGAGATGGCCAAACAAACAACAGTAAGTCTGAAAGGACTCTCACCTTCTGATATATGTGGCTCTGGTGCCAGAGCAGCCTAAGTGGACTGTATTGCTAGTGATGCAGCCTCTATAACAAGGCCAGAGCTGGATTTATTCTGCTTGTATAGCAGGACCTTATAACTGGACAGACAAAAGGACAGACTTCAAATCATGTCCTGGAAAGAAGCTGTAGATACCAGTAGGGATTTTGAGTCTGAAGAATAAATTTTAAAAGGGTGGGGGTGGATAGGAGACCCAGATGGACCCCAAGAGAGAACAAGGAGCAACAGTAGGATAAGGATGAAAACGAGACAGGCTTCAGCCCAGCACAAGAACTTCTTAATAAGTAAAGCAAATAAATACATAATAAAGTAACAGCTAGAAGAAGATCGGAGAGGGACAAGGATGGCTGGTCTCTGCAGGGGTTCATAAACCTGCAGTATTATTGTGGAAAGGGAAGCAATGGATAAGCAGATAAAAGAGATGATTTTCTAGCCTAGGACACCCCCTTATCCCTGGGACCCCTAAACAAGGTATTAGTGAATGAATGCTGAGGAAAGCCCAGGGCCATACTAGTTGCAGTGCTGTTGTGTTTGACAGAGTCTCATTATGTTGCAGTGTAGAAAAATAAAAAATCTACCAAGACTTGCTACTTCAGAAACATACAAAGAGTATTAGCCTGTCCTTACAAAGCAGCCTTCAGATCGTAGACAATGGCTGTACCTGTGAGCAAGGTAATGCAGCATTCTAAACTAATTTTTTAAATAAAAGTTTATTTCACTGAATATACATACACAAATACATGATTTTGCTTAGGAAAATTCTCACACTCTTTTGAGTTCCAGCAGTTTTGCCAAACTTGAACTTAGGAGAGAAATAAAATTCAGTACCTAGCTCTAAAAGGGGGAATCCAGTAGAGGAGGGAACCCTGTTTGTCCAGTTTCTTCCTCTAGAGTACAGTTGTATATGGAGTAGAATGGAACCTAAAATTGTTACTTGATGATAATTCTGCTTAAGAATTTAGGAGACTATCATCCCCAGATTAATACAGCAGTTTCTTGATTAAAGAATTACATTTTTAGTATTCTTGGTAGCCTTTCTGGGAACAAGTTTACATTAGAACAACCAACTTTTTATTCTTCAGTTGCCTTTAAGTTAAAAAATATTTGCATTAAAATAGTTCACAGTATTCACAGTAAAAGATTTCAGTCATTTTCTTCCATGAATCAGGCAGACTCAAAAATAAAAGTCTTTTAGAATCCATTCAAGCCATCAGCATCATCCACACAATAAGAGCAGCTGAAAAATCATAAATACATTTGTTAACACTTAGAGTCTACTAACAGCATGTACATATTAGCTAGATATGTGGTAACTCCAGACAAGTGTTCAGAAGAGAGCCCAGATGCTTGTGAGGTGTAGCTGTCTTTCACAGGATCAGTCCATCGTATCCTATCCTTTGGAGGCTTTGGCCTCCAAGAGGCCAGAGCCTGGGTCATAGGCCCACACTGAGTGCAGGTTGTGGCCCAGCCTGCCCATTCCCACTCTTGCCATCCGCCTGGCAGAGAACATACCTGGAGATGATTTTGTGAAAAGTATAGCGGAAGTCTCGGTTCCGATAGGCATAGACCATGGGATTGACCACTGAATTGGCATGTGACAGGAGAATGGCCATGTTCATTGCCCACTTGGGCTTGTCCTTAGCCTGGGCTGGCTGAAAAAGAGTGAAACAGTTGATGACATGTACTGGTAGCCAACACAGAGCAAAGATCCCCACAATCATAGCCAGGGACTTGGCGGCATGGATCTCCCGCTGGAGGGTAGTCCTGGAGTGGTCCATCGGCTCCATGCGCTGCAGCTGCCTGCAGGCCACCATGAAGATCTTGATGTAGATCACCAGCATGATGAGCAGTGGGGGCAGGACACATCCAAAGAAGTTGAAGTACACCATGTAGCTCATGGGGACCACATTCTCAAAGAGACACTTCACAAGGCAGCAGCTCTCATTCATGGTTCCATCCCAGGACTCCGTGCAGTTGGTGGCACTGTCTTTACTGTTCCACCCCAGGAATGGAGTCAATCCAATGCCAAAGGCAAGGACCCAGAGCACTGCGATGACTCCTCTTGCTCGGGTCCCAGTGACCAAACTCTTATACCTGTTCAAAAAACATCATCTGTTATGGTCAATTTACAGTACTCTGCAACCAAAGCCCGAGAGCCTACCTCTGCTTTTATTCCATGGCCCTTCCGCCCTAAAAGCCTGTCAGGTTCACCCACCAGAGCACCATGGCCAGTACTCACAATACTAGAGAGATAAGCAAGTATAAGTAGAGCTTGTTAGTAAGATTTTCATTCTTGAACTAGTAACTCATTTCTAGTAAGTGACAAAGGACCATGACAAGAGGCATAGATAGGGGCTGGGGATGTGGCTCAAGCGGTAGCGCGCTCGCCTGGCATGTGTGCGGCCCGGGTTCGATCCTCAGCACCACATACAAACAAAGATGTTGTGTCCGCCAAATACTAAAAAATAAATATTAAAATTCTCCCTCTACCTCTCTCTTAAAAAAAAAAAAAAGGCATAGATACCTTTAAGGGGTAACTGTAATGACTTCAGTACCAATCTTTAGTCTAAGTCTTCTGTAAGGTGCTGCTCTAGGTAGTTGAGATAACACCAATGAAAAGAACACACAAATCCCATCTCTGCTAAAGGTGAAGAGACCTACATCCTAGCAGGGGAAATAATGAACAAATAGTATGGAGATGCATGTGGTATAAAAAATGAAGAAGCACAAAGAGGAAAGTTAGGACTGGCACGGACAGAAGTTTTCAAGAGATTGGTCAAAGGAGGCTTCATTGATGAGGTGACACTTAAACACAGGCATAAGGAAATGAACACTGGAGGGGCTGGGGATGTGGCTCAAGCGGTAGCGCGCTCGCCTGGCATGTGTGCAGCCCGGGTTTGATCCTCAGCACCACATACAAAACAAAGATGTTGTGTCCGCCGATAACTAAAAAATAAATTAAAAAAAAAAGAAACGAACACTGGAGCCCCTGGTACCAGGTGACACTGCTTGTGGCTCTAAGCAATAATCTTTCTCCTACAAATAATACAGGTTATTTGCTTCAGACGATGGGCAGGATCATTTCCGAGTATCTCTACAAATTGCTGGCAAAGAAACGTTCCAGCAATATCCTCTCTGTAGAGCACTGCTAGCAGTGGATTTGATAAAAATTTGGAAATACTAGTAACTGGCCCATAATACCTATGTAATGTATAAATTGTACTCAATGTAATGCATTAACTAAATGAAATAAATTTTTCTGTAACCTCTTGGGAGGGAGGAAACTGGAAACTAACTTGATTCATGGTATCTTAAGACTTGTCTATGAGAAATATCCAACTTACTTTGCCTGCAGGGCAAAGCTCTCTCAGCAAGGCCTGCAGAGCCCTCCAGGCCTTCGGACCACCTCTACAGTGCCTGCCTTCCCTGACTGATGGTTCCTTTCTGAATCGTGCTGTCCTCAACAACAGCCAAAAGAGCTATTCGTCTTTCAGTGATCACTTCTTTTCCTAATCACTTCTTTGGTAAAAGGTGGCTACTTGACTCTGGTCCCAGACACACACTTATAATAGAGCCTGCTTATCTGTTACATATATTTTGCCTCAATCAGAATGTCAGTCTCCTAAGGAATGGGACCATGTCCCTTTGTACTGGGATTCCCAGACCTAACACAGTGCCTGATACACAGGAGTTCCTTAATAAAATGGTCATTTTATATTCATTCGTTGTCTGAAAGATTCTGCTCACTAGTAATACTTCTTACTGGGGTCTTGGCCTCATACTGTGTGTGTGTGTGTGTGTGTGTGTGTGTGTATTACTAGGAATCGAACCTGAGCCACATCCCCAGCCCTTTCTATTTTTGAGACAGGGTCTCACTAAGTTGCTGAGGCTGGCCTCGAACTTGTGATCCTGTTGCCTCGGCCTCCCCAGTTACTAATCTCTATTTATAGTAAAGGCCCTCATTTGTGGGCCTATACTATAAATGACCTGCCGGGCTCAGTTGCTCACTGAATTTTTCTTGACCAGTAAATCTATTTCCAAGCCTTTCTGCTTCTTTCATTATTCAGGAATGTAAAGCCTTCCTTTAAAAAAATCTTATTCCTGGGGACTGGGATTGTGGCTCAGCAGTAGAGCACTCACCTAGCGCGGGCAGGACCCAGGTTCGATCCTCAGCACCACATAAAAATAAATAAATAAAGGCATTATGTCCAATGACAACTAAAAAAAAAAATTAGATAAAATTAAAAATCTTATTCCTTGCCATTGCCTCACCAAAGATGTGAATAACACAACTAGTCCCTGTAGGATAACAGAGAAACTTAAAGGCCAAGCACTTAGAATCACAGGATCCAGGACCATGAGGCAGCCTACTCCCCAGCCCTGCCCTTTGCAAGACTCAGCTATAATGAGTTGAGCACAGCTGATTACAGGTCAACCCTGGCAGATGGATTCTATTTGGGATATACAAATTATGGCACTTCCATTCTCTTATTGGTGATTAGTCTAGGGTGGACAGTGAGACAGTTTGGACCAATGAGACATAAAAGTCTGCTAGGGGACCTCCAGGAAAGCTTTTATTTCCTAATAAAAGGAGAAAGACACATAAAAGAAGCTCTACCTGCATGCCTCTCTCTTTCTGCTTCTGATATCCTTGTAGGGGGTATGATGCCCAGAGCTACAGCATCCACCTTGTGATCATGAGTCACAAGCCTGAAGACAAAGTAGAAGGAAGGAAAGAACCCAGCTCCTTGAGGGCATCTTTGAATAACTAGACCAACCCCAGAAACGTCATAGATCCACATTCTTGTTTTTCTTTTTTTTAATATTTTTTTTAGTTGTAGTTGGACTCACTATGTGGTGCTGAGGATCGAACCCAGGGCCTCACATGTGCTAGGCGAGCGCTCTACTGCTGAGCCACAACCTCAGCCCCACATTCTTGTTTTAAGAGATAATATCTTGATTGCTTGTACCACTGTTAGGTATTCAGTTATCTGCAGCCCAAAGCATACTAACTGGAGAGACTTTTTTTTTTTTTTAAATCTTTTCTAGTCCAACCTTTTTTTTTTTTTTTTTTAGGTGTAGATGGACACAATACCTTTATTTATTTATTTTTCTTTGGTGCTGAGGATCGAACTCAATGCCTCCCAGGTGCTAGGCAAGTGCTCTACCGCTGAGCCACAACCCCAGCCCTAGTCCAACCTTTTTTATTTCACATACAAGGTCTTTGAATATATTAAGCCAGTATGAAACAAAGACCAGAAGCTAAGCCCATACTCCCAGGCCTGTGTTCTTGACACTACATCATGCTGCCTCTTATTTTTATATTCAAGTTATATTAGATACAAGGTAGCCAATACAAAGAGTGCTCATGGCGTAGCTTCCCAATAAAATCCAACAGGAATTCACCCACATCTGAACTCAAAACTGTTGGATCCTGCACATGTGAAGAACTATTTTTATGCCAAATTGTCTTGGATAAGGAAAGAAAAGATTCCATCAGGTGAAGAGTTAGCCACAGCTTTCTCAATGAAACCCCATGGCTACCTCTCTTCCCTGATGGTTCATTATTTTACTCATAGAATTCCTCCTTGCTACCAAACAACTTTCGAGGCACTGGAAACCTAATCTCTGACCTCCTGAAACACAGACTCATGAAAGAAACAGGAAGTAAACAAGTAAGCATACAAATATGTCAGTCATGAATTGAGATGGGTTTGGCCACACCCAAATGAATAGGATGCAATGATAGAAAAGAAGCAAGGAGACCTTATTATATAGGTTGCCTGGAAAGGCTGCTGTTAAATCCAAAAGCAAATAGATGACAAGGACTGAAAATTCTGAAAAGTAGAAAATTCCAGGCAGGATAGCACATACTAAGGCTTTCAGACAAGAATGTTCCCCCAAGGCCAAGCGTGAGGCTGAGGCAGGAGGACCTTGAGTTCAAAGCCAGCCTCAGCAAAAGCAAGGCGTTAAGCAACTCAGTGAGACCCTGTCTCTAAATAAAACACAAAATAGGGCTGGGGGAAGAGGCTTAAGTTCCTTCAAGAAGCAAAAAGAAAATGTGAATGAGCCTAAGATGGGACAGGGACCAGTTCATAGGCCACAGGGAGCCACTGCAGGCTTTAAGCAAAGGAATGGCACCAGCATATACTGTATCAAGCTCATCTGGTCACAGGATGGAGTTTGGATTTTAGGGAAGCAAGAAGAGAAACAGAAATCATTAGGGGACTATTTCAGTAGTTGATTCTAGAGAAGATGTTGACTTAGACCAGAGTGATAATAAGCAAGATAATATAAGTGGATATTCATTTTGGAGATAGAACCAACAGGTCTTGAAAATGGATTACATGCTGGAAGATAAAGAATCAAGGATGATTCCTAAGAGTTTATATTACTGAACCAGAAAAAGATTAAGAAGAGGGTAAGGGCTGGGGACATAGCTCAGTTGGTAGAGTACCTGCCTTGCATGTGCAAGGCCCTGGGTTCAATCCCCAGCACCACAAAATAAATAGATAAATGAGAAAAAGCCAGGCATGGTGGCACATGCCTATAATCTCAGTGGTTTGGGAGGTTGAGGCAGGCGGATCATGAGTTCAAAGCCATCCCCTGCAAAAGCAAGGCTCTAAACTCAGAACCTGTCGCTAAATAAAATACAAAATAGGGCTGGGGATGTGGCTCAGTGGTTGAGTGCCCTTGAGTTCAATCCCCGGTACACCCCTCCCCCCACAAAAAGGGGTGAGATGCAAGGAGATTAAGGTCAAAAAAATGGTGGATGTCAGTAAACTGATCCGTAGAGTAAGAAGATGCAGGAAAAAGGGATAGATTATTAGAGAAGCTAAGACTGTGAGGAAGTTGGAGGGTCAGGGCACACGTGGAGAGACACTGTCACAACTGTGGTAGAAAGAAGTAGGACAGGGCCAATTCAGAGAGGGTAGAGTTTTGATGGTAACAGGACAGGGGCAGCATCTCCTTCAAGAGCTGCTTTCACCTCAGAGAAGTATGAAGAAAGTCAGCTAAGGGAGAAAGGAGGAGGCTAGGATGCCACGTTGTCATCCCAGGTGGTGGGAAATGAGCCTCCTTGTGGTCCTAATGCTGGTGTAGCTCTTATGGTTGACAAGTCTCAGGCTGTGACCATGGCAGTGGAGCTGAGGAAGAGGGAAAGATTGAGGATGTGAGGGAACAAACTCTAGGGGGCAGGATGCTTGAGCCGGGTGGATGGTGAAGTCTCCAGAAATGGTGACCACCATAGAGAGTGACAGAGAACGCGAAGCCAGATGACAGCAATGAGGGGCAGTACGTTTGGACAATAGGAACTTCAAAAATGGGGGTCTTTTCTGGGGGTTGCAGGGATGGGGAAAATATTCTGGAAAGAGAAGTGGAGGGAAACAAGAGAGCTGCAGCCCAAGTCCCCACCTGAGGTCCAGGGAGTAAGTGGCAGTAAGGAAAGCCACATTCTTGGGGCAACAGCAGGTCTTGGTGGAGGACAGATGGTGGTGGAAACGTCACAGAGGAAGTGGAGGACACTCACGGATCTGGTGATGCTCAGAGAGCACAGGGCTTGGGAAGGAGAGGTAGGACCTTGAGTCACATTAGCCAGGGTAATATAGAGCATCGTGGAGTTGAATGTTAACATTTTCTCAGGATCTGGAATACTTAGCTAAAGCTAAAATATACAAGCCGCATCTCCATTTTCATCTTCAATATTAAAGAAGGAAACAAAATGGGTTCACCATCCACTTCTCCATCTAAATTCTCCCTAATTTTCGATTCAAACTCCTTTCTAATTTCTCCCTAACTGGCACAGTTTTCCATGCCATCAGCCTTTGAACCACACGAGCAGATACAAAGTTTTGGGGAGAAATATCTGCAGACCCATCTTTCCCAGCTGTCCAGAGCCATCGAGAACACAGAGCTACCAGGGCCTGAGCCCCTGCTCTTTGTAGAAACCAAGGCTCAGAGTGATTAAATGATTAAATTAATTTAGTGCCACTAAATTTTGCTGACACAAACCCAATCTAATCTGATTACAATTTTGCCCAAAGTGGTCATTTTCGTGCTTAGGAACCCCAGCTCTTCAGTGCTCATCTCACAAATCTCAGCTTCCTCTCTATCTGGCCACCCCTCTGTATAAGCTGCTTCATTTTCTTCCCCAGATTTATCTGCCCTTGCCAGAGCTGCCTGCAAGTTCCAGAGAGCCCCCGTGCTCCAGGCAGCCACAGGGGAATGGGACCTCTGCTACTCTGTTAGGAGGTGGTCCTCAGGTAGCCAACAGAGATGCAGGCTCTTTATTCTGCTGGAGAACATGACCACACTTCATGGATGCTGCCTCCACATGAAAAAGGGTTGAGCTCTAAAGACTGTTAGCACTGGAGCTCCTCTAGCTCCATGATGGCAGAACAGTTGGTCTCCATGGGACACCCAGGTCCAAAGAAGGGGACTGGGATGCTATAGGAAGCAAGCCATTTCCCTCCGCAATTCACAAAATGCTGGGAGGTTGTCCTGGACTGCAATCTGCCTGTGCTCTCTCTCATCTCCCACTTCTAGCTGTGCTCTCTTCTCTCCCTGAATGCCTGACTCCCTCCCCCGCCCCGGTCCCTGTGGGCTTCAACTTCATTCCCTGTGCATATGTCTATCTCCCCAAAACATTCCTGGAACACACAGGCCATATCCTGTTCCCTGGCCCTGGGCCGGGCCGCTGCTTTGCTGCAGAGGACGCTGGGCACAACTGCTGCCTGAGAGCAAATGACAGGAGACAGAGGAGTGAAGGCAGAAAACACAGGCAGCTTTATTATTCCAAACAAGGCGTGCACAAGCCCAGCTTTTGTGGGCCCCCATTTAGGGGTGTTCTAGGGAAGTCCACACTCTGGAAAGAGCTGTGCCCCTCCACGGTGCATCCATCTCCTTATAAGGGGCTCATTAGCTAAGGAGATTGATCGGAAAAACAGTCACGTGGAGGGAGTCAACAAAAGGGAACAGTGTGAATGCTGAGGTTACATAACAAAGCGGAACCGCAGGGCTGCATAACAAGTGCTGGCCTACTTTGGGGGCAGGGTCCTCCTGCTTGGGCTCAGGGCCTACAGCTCAAACCAGGCCAAGTTCTCAGCCCTGGAGCCCAATCCGCAGCTCTCAAGGGCGCTCCTAGTTCAGAGGCCCAAGAGCAGCTACCCTGGACAGTAACACTGAGCTGAAACGTTGGTTCCTTAACCCACCTGCAAGCTGCAGCTGCAGCTGCAAACCATAGGGCAGATAGAATAGGTACAAAAAACACTTGATGAATGCAAACTGCTAAGTAAACACACACTGGGTTCTAGTGCGGCTTCCTTCCTCTGTAAATACAAACATTTCTGCTACAAAGCCATACATACATACTTAGAAAATATCATGTTCTCTAAAACTGCACACAGGTGGCAGGACTTACAGGAAAAATGGGGTTAGGACAGTCCACTCAAATGGACCCGATTTTGTAACTACAGCACTGACAGGAAGTCATTTGGGCGAGTGGCTGCCGTCATGCATAGTAAAAATTTGCTAGAAAAATCTGATGGAGATCCTGACGAAACTTATTAAAGCAAGGCAGAGGGGTGTCATAACTTGCTTTAATAAGTTTCTGAGGAAAGGAGCTGTTTTCATGTTCCTTGTCCCTGGGAGCTGCTGGGGCACCTGCTGCACAGGGGTCAAACAGCTTTTTCCCTTCCTACTAAAGACTGTAATTCTACTCTCACTATTCCACCTCCTCTGCCTAGGGAAAATCATACATGAACCAAATCAAACATCCTTCCCCTATTTATCTACAACATGTGAACTAATTCACAATACAAAAATGTATTTGGAAGCAGAGCAGTTTGGACTGAAGTACATCACTGTGCTCCCTAGTCTTCCATGATTGTCCTAAGCACCCCCATCCCATGTACCCACCACATAACTTCATGTTCTGTCTCTTTCCAGCTGAACAAGCTTCTTGGTGATACTCTGTCTTGCTCACCATTGTGTCTAAGACACCTAACACTGTGACAAGTAAATGCTGATAGAAAGCCTCAGTTTATACGGAAGGACCAGAATTCTGCCATTATTATTATTATTATTATTATTATTATTATTAGTTGTTGATGGACCTTTATTTTATTTCTTTATTTATATGTGGCACTGAGAATCAAATCCTCACACTTGCAAGGCAAGTGCTCTACCACTGAGCCACAACTCCAGCCCCTCTGTCTTTTTTTTTTTTTTGGAAAAGGTAAAACTTTTAATAGCAAAATGAGTATATTCAAATGGAAAAAGCAGATTCACTGATACATGATAAAATTATGAAATATCCTTCCCCATACATTCAGCAGTTTCATTCTTTTCTGTTCTACTTTACCCTGCCACCTTACCCCTGTACATTTCTATTACTTTCCCCGTCTGTTCCATGGACAGATTCCTTCCTCCCCGCTCAGTAATACAGAATCTTCACCCTAGGCAAACTACAATGACTATCATTAAATTTTTAAAATATGCCCTTTAACCTTCCTAACATCTGGGTAATACCACTCCTTTTTTCCTCATCCCCAATTAGCTCCCACTTTTCTGGACAGACATGATGTTGTATTCGTCAATTTTCTAGATCGATGTTGGGGTGAGGACAGTGTAAGTTGCAGCCACCTATGTTGTTTTCTCCAATAATTCTTTCAAAGTGGGTACAAAAGAAATAAACTTCCTAAATTCTTCCATATCAAAAAATATCTTTGTTTGACCCTGGAAATCAAATGCCAATTTGGCTGGATACAGGATTCTAGGGCGAAAGGCTTTCTGTAGGTGTTTTTCTTTTTTCTCTCTAGAAGCCTTTAGGATTTTCTCTTTATCACTATAATTCAAAAACTTCACCAAGATGTGTCTCGGAGTGAGTCTGTTTTTGTCAATCACGCTGGGGATTCGGTGAGCCCTCACTATCCCAAGACTAGAATCCCGAAGCTCTGGAAAATTTTCTTCAGTTATTTCCTGCAGTATGTCCTCTGCTTCATTCTCTTCACTCTCTTTTTCCGGGATTCCTATCAAACGGATGTTGGCACTTCTGAGTCTATCCTCCCTCTCGCTTAGCATTAATTTATTATCTGATTGGCCACAACATGCATGATATCCCTAGAGAATTGTGCCATTTCATCATCTAGATTGCAAAGTCTTTCTTCAAGGATGTCTATTCTACTCCTCAGATCATCTATTGATTTGTTAGTTTCCAAGATATCTGGAAGGCATTTTTTAATTTTTCCAATCTCTTCTCCCATCTCTCCGAGGACACCGATCACAGTTGTTCTATAGTTTGTTTCCATTTCCTGCATTAGGTCTGCCTCTTTGGATGTTTGTGTTTGAAGAGTCCTCTGCATAAAAAACCCTCCTACTTCCTCTTCCTCCTCATTCTCAGAATTCTGTACCTTACTGACCATAATCTCTTCATCAGCTCCCATCTTTCCCATCACACTTGTCGCAGGAACAAGGCAACAGGTTGAGTCCCGTTTCTCACATAACACTGAATCATCCTCGCCCTCCTCCTCCTCCTCCCACCACTCCTCCTCCTCTTCCCCAGAGGTCTCCTCTTCTTCCATCTCCTCTTGTCCCTCCTCTTCTATGGCACAGGCCCCTTCTTCCTCTTCTGCCCTCACCAAAACAATGTCATCCTCGTTGGTCTCTGAGTCTTCTCCTGTCACCTCAAAGGTAGGGATTCCTTTATCCTTCCACTCCAAAAACTCTTCCTCCCGAGTCTCTTAAGTTCTTCACTTCTGGCCTAGTGACTTTTACCTCTTTGATGAATAAGAAATGCAAGCCATCACTTGCTGTTCCTCCAGCTTCATGTTTTGAATTTACTAGAGCGTTACCCCCTTTTGCAGGGATCCCACATCCTCCTCCTAGATTTGGTTCTTCCTTCTGTCGGAGCACACGGTTCAGTAATTCTTCTATGACAGGTTTTTGGCTGGTAAATTGTCGTAAACTTTGCAGGTCTGAAAATGTCTTCATCTCATCATCACATTTAAATGCTAATTGGACCTCACGCTGAAACTCAGGTTCAAAGTCATTTTCTCTCAAAATGCTGAAGATGTCGCCCCACTTCTTACTGACTTCCAAGGTGGCTGATGCCAGAGAGTCTGCCTGCAGCCAGGGTGAGCACTGCTCCTTCATCCATCAGAGTTCCTTCTTCTCTTGATGCTTTGACGGTCTTCTCTGTGTTACTGAGGATCTGGAGGTTTTCTTCTTCCATTGCTTTTACTGCTCCACCCTCCCTATGCTTTGGCTTCTCTTTGTCGGGCAGTTGTATGTGGTGACTGCCATTTCTACATGTGTCGTCGTTCATATCTGAGGCTTCTGCCATCCCTCCAATGGCTTGGTAACTTTGGGGCTCATTCTGGGATACTTCCTTACCTTGATTGCTAGTGGACGTCTTGGCTTTGTCCCATTTACAACTCGGCTCGTCTATTTCCTCATTTCTAAAAGATAAGTTTTCAGTACACTCAGCGAATTTAGAATTTTTTTCTTCTTGTTCCCT
The DNA here is from genome assembly GCF_001458135.2 of Marmota marmota marmota. NCBI lineage: Eukaryota > Metazoa > Chordata > Mammalia > Rodentia > Sciuridae > Marmota > Marmota marmota. The sequence goes on from NW_025999873.1 coordinate 694,840, forward strand.
CAACTCTGTTTTTTGTGAAGCTAAACTTTCGCTTCCCACCACTCTTCCCTGCTACCACAGTGCTCTTTATCTTTTGTTTCAGATAGCTCACGTTTTACTAGCATTTCCTTTAGGTCATTTTTCAGGGTTTCCCTCATCTCGAAAAACATCAGGTCCTGTATTTCCAAGAAGACCTTAAATTTCTCCACAATAGTTGTTGGTATATAATCTTTGTACTTGAAATCTAACATCCGAGGTATCTCCTCATCAGTACCTCTTAGCTGATTTCTTTTGACACAGGTGGTTTGTTCCTGTTCCTTTGCAAATCTAGACATTTTTGACTGTACGGTTGACAGGGTGTCTATATTGTCCAGATTGTATTGTTTTCCCTTTTGAAGAGTAATTTTAGTTCCTGCACACTGGCTAGGCTCCAGAAATCTAAAATCCTTAAAAAACTCTCATCCACTTGCGTGCCTCTGCCAGAAACAGACCAGTTTCACAGAGCATGATGTGGTCTACTGTGCAGCAGTCTCTACCTGGGAGGAGATCGCTACCGCAGTGCTGAGCAGTGAACAAAGGTGGCCTCTGCCTTTTTTATTAATAAGGGATAACTCGTCTTTTTTGTTTATTTTTAGTTTAGATGGACACAGCTACACAACCAGGGAAGCGCTCTTCTACTGAGTCACGACTCCAGCCCCCAGAATTCTATGTGTGTGTGTGTGTGTGTGTGTGTGTGTGTGTGTGTGAAACATCCATTTAGTTAGAAGCTCTAATTAAAGCAAGTCCTGGGGTCTTGACATGGTTGGCGCTCCACCTTACCGACCACAAGCAGCAGTCATGAGTAGCTACTTCCCTTTTTTCACTTTTCCCATGGAACCAAACTAAAAGGGTTTTTAAAAAGTATTACAGGCTAACATATACAAGGCCCTGGGTTCCATCTCCAGGACTGCAAAAACTAAAAATATTTTTTAAAAATACTCATATACTGGACTGGGACTGTAGCTCAAGGGCACAGCACTTGCCTAGCATGTGTGAGGCACACCGGGTTCAATCCTTAGCACCACATAAATATAAAATAAAGACATTGTGTCCACCTAAGAAACTAAAAATTAAATATTTTTTTTAAAAAAAGAAAGACATGCTGTCTATCTACAACTACAAAAAAAGTTTGTTTTTTTTAAAAAAAGTACTGATAAACAGAAAAAGAAATAGGAAATTGGAACAGCACTGCATCTATTAAAAAAGTAGAATTCTTGGGCTGGGGTTATGGGGTAGCGCACTTGCCTGGTATGCGTAAGGCACTGGGTTCGAGGCTCAGCACCACTTATAAATAAATAAGTAAAGGTCAATTAACAAATATTTTTTAAAAAAAGAACTAGAATTCTTAATTAAAACTGTTCCCGGCCAGGTGCAGTGGCACACGCCTGTAATCCCAGGGGCTAGGGAGGCTGAGGCAAGAGGATCGCAAGTTTAAAGCCAGCCTCAGCAATTTTGTGAGGTGCTAAACAACTCAATGAGATCCTGTCTCGAATAAAATACAAAACAGGGTTAGGGATGTGGCTCAGTGGTGGAGCGCCCCTGAGTTCAATCCCCCATACTCCCCCACCCCGCAAAACACACACACACACACAAAAAAAAACTTAAGACCCAGAAGATATTGTCACTAATGAATTCCAGCAAAAGTTTAAGGAACAGCTGGGCATGGTAGAACAAGCCAGTAATCCCAGCTACTTGGGTGGCTAGGCTGGAGGATCCTAAATTCCAGGCTTACCTGGGCAACTTAGCAAGGCTATCAGAAACCTAATCTCAATAATAATAATAATAATAATAATAATAATTATTATTATTATTAGGGGAAAAAAAGGGCTGTAGCTTGTGGCAAGGTGTTGAGCACCCTTGCGTCCAATCCTTGGTACCAACTCCCAAACAAAAAAAAAAAAAAAAAAAAAA
>NW_025999873.1:696943-729545 GCF_001458135.2 Marmota marmota marmota
AAAAAAAAAAAAAAAAAAAGAGGCGGGTGGGGGTGCTGGGGTTGTAGCTCAGGGGTAGAGTGCATGCTAGCATGCATGAGGCACTGGGTTCGATCCTCAGCCCCCCATAAAAATAAAATAAAGATATTGTGTCCACCTAAACTAAAAAACAAATATTTAAAAAAGAAGTTTAAGGAACCAGTAAAAACCATTACTTTTTTAATATTTATTTTTTAGTTGTAGATGAACACAATACCTTCATTTTACCTATCTATCTATGTATCTATTTATTTATTTTCTTATTTATTTTTGTGTGGTGCTAAGGATCGAACCCATGGCCTCACACATGCTAGGCAAGCGCTCTATTGCTGAGCCACAACCCCAGCCCCAAAACCATTCTTATACAAAAAGAACAAATGCTATTCTATTTTACTACATGAAATATAGAAAGAAGGCCCCTTTTTACCAGTTATGGGACACATTAAGGGCGGTCTGCCGTGTCTCTGTAGATGGCCGTTGCTGTAGCCAGTGGGCCAGTTGGAGAACAGCACAATGCCCGCCCACCCACAAAAAAACAGGGTGTGGCTGGTCACCAGAGCTTCCATTCAGCTGAGTTCTTCCCAGGAGGGCAGGGCCCTCAGCTCCCCTGGCTCCCAGGGGGCTCATCTACTTTAACAATTCAGACATGTCTGAGTCCAGTGGACCTGGCTGAACCTCAGGAGAGGTCCAACGCTGCATGCAGAGGTGGCTGGGAGATGCCATTTGCCGTTCATTGTCACAAAGGATGAGGAAGGCAGTAACAGAATAAAGAGATGGCAGTGCTCCTCACCAGCTCCCCAGGTAGCTGCCACTGAAGCAGTCAGTGGAGAATGAGGAAGCCCACAGGACCAGGGTTTCCAGAGCTCCCCTGTGGGACTGGTTTTTTTGGAGTGTCTCACATGTTGTTCTCAAATAATTGGTGGGACTCATAGAAAGCACAAGGTTGTTGGGTGCCAGATTTCTATCTCCTCCACAGGAAGTGAGCAGCCCCTGCAAAGGATCAGTGCATGAAACCAGGTCAGAGAAGAACAGACAGTCTGTCCTCTGCCCCAAAGGTGCCCTCCTAAGGCTGCAGTTAAAACACACTGCTTCAGATAATGACATTGTCCAAAGTATCAGGTTCCATATAGCATGATGTCAAAGGACATCAGGAGGCTAGTTTGACCCCTTACTAGTGTTGTTAACTTTGATGACTTGTTTAATGTGGTATCTGACAGATTTGTCCCTGTAACTATCCCCACCCCCCTCCCCCGTACTTAGGAAAGGCAGTATCTTGTGGTACATTTTAAAACTATATCTTAGTTTCATCAAATTTTCACCCATGAGTTTTGGCATCAATGATTCTTGCCTGAATCAGCTATTACTGTTATAGCTTCCCAAATGGTAATTTGCTTAATTCAGTCATTCCTCCTCCTAACCATACAGCATTCTATTGTAGTAAAAGTTCTTCCAGCACATTATTTAAAAAACAAAAAAAAAAAACTAGCTGTTTATTCCAAGGAGAAATCATACTCCAGCTGAATGGGGAAACCTACCCAAATCCTGGTTTCTAAGTAACCAGGGCTCTTTAAAATAGCTAGTCCCAAATTTGAGCCTGGAATATCTTTCTGTGCCAGAAAATAAGGAAGTGCTCAAAAAATGGATGAGAGCACTTAAGCAGAAGTGAACTTGAAGGGGGTTCTCAATTGCCAAATCTGAGCATGTAATTGAGTAACAGGAATGGATTATAATTATTGAATGAAAGTAAAATTCCGTAAGTGCGTACTGATATTTTTAAAAATTATAAAAAAGCAAGAAAAACATAAGAAGAATGAAAGCGGACTCCAGGTATAGTGTTGCATTCCTGTAATCCCAGCAAACCAGGAAGCTGAGACAGAAGGATCACAAGTTCAAGGCCAGCCTCGGCAACTTAATCAGGCCCTAAGCAACTTTAGTGAGACACTATATCAAAATTAAAAGGTCTGGGGATGTAATTTAATGGTAAAGTACCACTGGATTCAATCTCCAGAACCAAAAATAAAGAAGAAGAAGAGGAGGAATTGTCCAGGTTAGCCTTGAATTTGTGATCCTCCTGCCTCAATCTCCTGAGTTGCTAGGATTACAGAGCCATATCCACCACTCCGCTCAGCTAAAATGTTATTGTCTTAAAAGATCAAAATGAAAACATCTAAGGAACTGATGCAGATTAAAGAAAATTAAACATATTCAATGCAAGCATGACCTTTCACTGGAACCTGGACAAGAAAAAACTATAAAGAATATAATTGGGATAAAAGGGGATATCTGACTGTGGATTGTAGTATCTGTTAAAATTTCTGAGTGTGATAATTTTGTGTGTAAGAGAGAGAGACAAACGAATGGACAGAGAAAGGGAAAGCAAATATAGCAAAATATTAACAATTTGTAAATCTAAGTGGAAGGTACAGTTGGTCCTCTATAGCACCGGTTCTTCTGAAAATATTCAAATAAAAAAAAACTGCTTCTGAGCCAGGCATGGTGATATACACCCCTGATCCCAGCACAGTCAGTATTAAAGAGGTGCAATCAAGTTTTCATTTGGGAAAGAACGTAGCTCCATGAAGGCCAAGTGAGACTACAATCAGCCCAGGTAGCAAGGAAACTGGTATCCTAGAATAGGGCAGAGGAGGAGATAGGAACAAGGAGAAATGCGAATTTATCCCAGGTAAATGAGGCCAACAGGACCTGGTTCTGTAATATCTTTCGATAAAGCTTTATAAATTCCCTACATTAAAAAAAAAAATCAGTAGTGGTGTTGAAATCAGCAATGGAAATTAAGATGGCCTATAGAGAAAGCTGTTTTGGGAAATTTGAAGACAGGGACTGGAATACCACAAGTGATAAACCAGAGAAGCTGAGGTAGAGAAGTAGGACAGGAAGGCACAGGAGCCCCCACAGGAAGGGCTGATAAGCAGAATTGGACTCCATGAAGCAGGAAGAGCCAAGGGAAGAATAGACCAGCCCCAAACTCCTCAAGACTCGCCACCTCCCATATCTCTCAACCCAGAGGCACCTGAAACACAACCTAAGCCACACTTTTCCAAATAGTCCCTATCTTCAGGATGGCACCACCCAACTGCCCAGAAATCACCCCAGACTCTTCCTTCTCCCTTAGTCCAACATCCACTGGAGTCACCAAGTCCTCTTGAACCTGCTGCCCATGATCCCTGTCTTCTAGCCAGATGCACTCCACTCAATATGTGGTGACCCTCAGATTCACTTACCAGTCCCTCAGGCTGAACGATCACTCAGAATGATCTATAGTGGCAGATCTCACACCAATACCTTCTCACTCAGCCTGGCCCTGACCCCACGTTTTTTAGGGCTTGTTCATATCCCGGTTTCTTGGCTGGCTAAGTGTCTTTACCTAGGGCCTCTCTGCTCCCAATTCAGCCAGTCCCCTTGCCTGACATCAAACATCTACCTTCCTTCTTACCTAGAAGATAATTGGCTTCCTTTATAATCTTTTTTTTTTAAAGGAAGGAATTTTTTTAAATATCTTTATTCTATTTATTCATTTGTATGTGGTACTGAGGATCGAACCCAGGGCCTCACATGTGCTAGGCAGGCACTCTACCACTGAGCTATATTGCCCCAATCCCACCTCCCTTATAATCTTGTCCCCTCCAACCCACCCTCTTAACTGTCCACCAGAGTGACTATGGTAGAATGCAACCTGATCATGCCAAACGCCTGATTATAATTCTACATTCCCAGATAATTATCACTCCTCATAAATGCACCATTTAGATGACATTGAAGGCATACAAAAAGAAATTCATAATCATCCTAAAAACAGAAGGGGAGGGTGATCAGCAAACCAGAAACTTTGATGACTTTCTAGAAACATAAGGTAAGAGGATCACCTGGGCTATGGCTCAGTTGTGGAGCACTCGCCTGGCATGTGTGAGGCACTGGGTTTGATTCTCAGCACCCACATATAAATAAATAAAATAAAGATCGTCAACAACTAAAAAAATATTAAAAAAAGAAAGAAAGAAAGAAAAAGAAACAAAGTCCAACCAAGGAGAAGAGGTATCCATCTTTCTGTTAGGAATCCCAAAAAGAGGGCTGGGGATATAGCTCAGTTGGTAGAATGCTTGCCTCACATGTACAAGGTCCTGGGTTCAATCCCCATTTAAAAAAAAAAATAGGTAGAAAAAAATGGCAAAAAGTAAATATTCCTTTAAAAGCTCAAAGCTGATGACAGACCTGAGTCTTCAGATTGAAAAGTTCACTAATAGTAAAAAAAGTAAAAAATAAAATAAAATTTAAAAAAGGGCTGGGGATGTGGCTCAAGCGGTAGCGCTCTCGTCTGGCATGTGTGCAGCCCGGGTTCGATCCTCAGCACCACATACAAACAAAGATGTTGTGTCCACCGAAAACTAAAGGAAATAAATATTAAAAAAAAAATTCACTAATAGTACCATCCCCAATGGAGGAGAAAACCCAAAGGCAATATTTAAACCCAACCTCATGAAACTCAAGAACACTAAGCAGATGCAAATGATCCCAGAAGCTTACAGATAGGAAACCCAAGTTACGAATAGAATCATACAGCATCAGATTCCTGAGCCACACCGCCTTCAGCCTTCTGAGGGAAAAGCTTTTGACCCTTCTCCAGTCAACAACCAAGAAACTGGTATGGGAAGGCATGTTTCCTCCTTTGACTTTCTTTACTCCAGATGGGAAATTCATGATCTAAATTTGAAGCAGACTAAAATGTGGCATAATTTTAACCAATGGATAACATCTAAAAATAGAACCCATGTGATCTGGACAGTAGAACTGTCTCCTTGAAAAGCACAGGCGTAGTGGCAGGACGGCATTTCCTACTCAATCCTACTGTTCTGGGGTGAATAAGAGATATGCAAGTGTACACGCTAGTTATCAATTCCCAATCTTCAGATGCTCCATATAAAGTTCAGGAAATTTTATTACAGAATAAATGTAAATGGTACAAACCTTGACAACACAAAAGCAACAGCAAAACATGAACATGTTCAATACACAATTTTGCGGAGAAGTCACCGTAAGAAATAGCGGTTGCCACTGGGGAGCCAGAGATCAGAGATGGGTGACAACTTTCCACAGTTTCCCTGTGTGCATGGTTTCAATTTCTTTCCAAAGTAAAGAAATTGAAAGGTAAACCCTCTCTTGGGGCTGGGGATATAGCTCAGTTGGTAGAGTGCTTGCCTCGCATGCACAAGGCCCTGGGTTCAATCCCCAGCACCCCCAAAAGAAAGAAAGTAAACCCTCTCTTAGGCAGACAATGTAATCAAATGACTATTACATTACTATCCACTGTCTAGAAATCAGGAGATGAGATGTAGAAGGAATGGTGGTGGCATCATTGATCATTAGATGTAATTTACAATTGATAGAATTAGGACAGACTGAAATGTCTACAGGGGAAAAGTCAAAATATAGCACAAAATTAGAAGGAATTATGTAGGGGAGAAGGCTTGCCTGAGTGTGAGCCATAGTCCCCATGTCACATGGCAGCACAAAACCAGAGCCATGGTGGCCAGGAGGACCCCTCCTTCTGTTCCTTGAGGGATCCTGTCACAGCCCAAGTGCTTGACAACTCCCCCTGCATCTCCCCATGCCCTGCAGTTCCCATGTGCTCCTCCTGGCCGTCCAGCTAGGTCAGGCCTGGCTCTACCCCTAGCCAACACACTTTCTTTCAGGTGCCCTCCACACCCTGATTCCAGCCTGGTTCCAAGACCTGAGCCAGACCTGGGCCTCTGTCCAGGAATGTGTATGTCCAGCAGGGAACCAACAGAGGCAGACCTTCCCGCCACCCCAGCCAGGCTGCAGGTCCCCTCAGCAATAAACATGGCCTCAGACAAGAGCCAACTGCGACAACTGTTGCTGTTTTTAAGGTTGTTGTTTCAAGCTGGGAGGCAGAGTTGAGAGGATTGTGATAACAATGGGGGACCACTGATAGCAAAGCAACACCCAGACCCTGGTGAAACCTGTACTGCCTGCATTGCAAGAGGAGCCAGGACCTGTGGGCTATGCCCAAGGGTTCACAGCCATCTGCCCCCAGCCCAGCCCTCTGGACTATGGCACCTGCTGGCTTGCCTCCTGTCCCAGAGCATCCCTGAGCCCCATGCCACCCTGTACTTGGAGTGTAAGGGATCCTCTAAAAAGATGATTTCCTTTTATTTCTTCATTAAAACTTATTGGATCAACCAGACTCAATGGCACACATCCCAGCTACTTAGGCAGCTGAGGTTTATGTGTTTGACACCAGCCTGGGCAACACAGCAAGACCCCATTTAAAAAAAAACAAAAAAACATTGGACCAGCTTTTCTTCTGACATCATCTCACCAGAGAGCTCTGACCATCTTAGACCCACCTTTCTCATATCCATATATATATATATATATATATATATATTAGTTGTAGATAGACACAACACCTTTATTTTATTCATTTTTTTTAATGTGGTGTTGAGGACTGAACTCAGCGCACCACACATGCTAAGCAAATGCTCTACCACTGAGCTATAGCCCCAGCCCTTCTCATATCCTTTTTATTTTGGGGGTGGGGGGTGCCAGGGATTGAACTCAGGGGCACCCGACCACTGAGCCACATCCCCAGCCCTATGTTGTATTGTATTTAGAAACAGGATCTCACTTGAGTTGCCTAGTACCTCGTGATTGCTGAGGCTGGCTTTGAACCCGCAATCCTCCTGTCTCGGCCTCCTGAATTGCTAGGATTATAGGCATGCGCCACAGTGCCGGCTCTCATATCCTTTTAAGGACTGTCTCCCCACACCTGTCCCAGCTGTTCCCCTGGATATGACATACCCTGACACAGCTTTCACCCAGTCACTTGTGTGTGAATTCATCCACAGTGTGGGTCTGTACCCTGTGCTAGGAATGGTAGAGTGCTGGGTCCTAGAAGATGAGATGAAGCCCCTGCCCCATAGAGCTCACACACTGTGGACAGAGACCACAACTAAGTGAAGACATAGTTTATCAGGAAAACTAATCATGGGTAAATAAAGTGAGCAGTTGAGAGAAAGAAACCTCTCCACATTAGGTAGGAAGGAAAGAGAGCAAAGCTGGTGTTGGGGAGAGAACAAAGGGTACAGGATGGAGTGACAGAAGCCAGGCTAAGGAGGGAAATGACATGATCTGACTTATGTCTGAAATCATCCTCGCCAGCAGTCTGGTGGAGAAAGTCACAGGTGCAGGAGGAGAGGAGGTGGGGGCTTCCCTGGGACCCAGCAGGAGCTGGGGAGAGTGTCTGGCAAGAACTGTCAGGAGGGCACATGCAATGAGGTCCAGGAGGTAACCCCAAGATTTGGTCCAAAGGGGGATGATACATGGGTGACCTCACAGGAGCAATCAGCAATACCAAGTGGAGGAGAAGGAATGACTTGTTGGAGAGATTTGCTACAGAGGGAAGCAGAGCAACGCACCAAGAAGAGAGTGTGTGGTCAGGGAGAGTGACTTAAACATTCTGCTGATGGGTAGTTTCCTGAGGCTCGTCTAACAAAGTACCACAAACTTGGTGGCTTAAAACAACAGAAATTGATTTTCTACCAGTTCTGGAGGCCAGAAGTCAGGGTGCTGGGAGGCCACACTCTCTCCAAAGCTTCTAGGGGAGGATCTGTCCTATGCTTTTAGCGGCTTCTGATAGCTGCCCCTAAGTTCCTTTGCTGTGGTCACATGACTGCAATCTCTCCCTCTATCTTCACATGGCCTCCTCTGCATGTCTATCTTGTAAGATGCAACTGCATTCAGAGGTTAATATGCATAAGCCCCTCCTATCAAGAGCCATACAAGGGGCTGGGGTTGTGGCTCAGTGGTAGAGCTCTTGCCTAGCATGTGTGAGGCACTGGGTTTGATCCCCAGGAGCCACTTAAAAAAACTAAATAAACAAAAAAAAGGTATTATGTCCATCTACAAATAAAAATATTTTTTTAAAAAAGAACCATGTAAGGCAATATTCTTTTTCTTTTTCTTTTCTTTGTTTTGTTTTGTTTTCCTTTCCATATACAGGCATATATTCGCAGGCTCTGGGGATTAAAATATGCACATATCTTTGGAGAGGCAACATCATTCAACCCACTATAATGAAGATGATCTGGAAAAGAAAGATAATACCACTGGGCATGGTGGTACAGGCCTGTAATTCCAGCTACTCAGGAGGCTGAGGCAGGAAGATCACAGGTTTAAGGTCAGGGATTAGACCACTGAGCCACATCCCCAGCTCTATTTTGTATTGTATTTAGAAACAGGGTCTCACTTGAGTTGCCAAGTGCCTCGTGATTGCTGAGGCTGGCTTTGAACAGCAATCCTCCTGTCTCAGCCTTCTGAGCTGCTGGGATTAGAGCATCCTGTCTGAAAATTAAAAAAATAAAAAGGCCTGTGGTTGTAGCTCAGTGGTAGAGCCCTCTAGCTTTAATCTCCAGTTCTAGGGGAGGAGAGGGAATTATAACACTGAAGCAAGAGAAAGTAGGTATACCAAGGAGGGGAGTCCTTGAGAGGATGGAAGGGTAAGACCCAGAGCTGAATATTTTCTTTCTTCTTTCATTTTTAAACAACTCTAGAGGTGATTTTTTTTCTTTTTCTTTTTTTTTTTTTTTGTTTGGGAGTTGGTACCAAGGATTGGACGCAAGGGTGCTCAACACCTTGCCACAAGCTACAGCCCTTTTTTTTCCCCTAATAATAATAATAATTATTATTATTATTATTATTATTATTATTGAGATTAGGTTTCTGATAGCCTTGCTAAGTTGCTGAGACTGGCTTTGACCCTGCGATTCTCCTGCCTCAGCCTTTCAAGCAACTGAGATTACAAGCATGCACCACCGTGCCCAGCACTTTTAAAGGTAAACTGGGAATTATAGGAATTATAATTATATTATTAATGGGAATTATAGCTCAATTTTAAAAATTTTTGAAAATATTTCCAAAATCCTCTGCCAACTCCCACCCTAAGTGGAGGCCACATTTTCACACAAGGCAAAGTCTTGCTAAGAAGTCTTACTCCCCAGATTGGACATGTAAACACTGAGGAAAAAGCCTCAGTGTGGCAGAGGGCTGGGATGGTGACAGGGTCAGGGCCCAGGAACAGAGCAGACAAACATGCCCCTTTCTGTTCTATTGACCTGGTCAACCAACCAAACACTCCCTGCAAAACAACTCCTTCAACTCCAACCTCCAGTGCTCCCGAAGCCTGCTCCACTGTGAAAAAGGAAACTGAGTCCTCAGAGAGACCAGGAAAGGCCCCCAGTTAGAATGAATCACAGACACCCCAAGCTCAGCTGCGGGTGGGACATGAAGTAGAACAGGATTAGACTAGAGAGGAGGAAGTACTCCTGACGGAAGCAGAACCAGCATCAGGATGAAGTGAGATCCAGGGGCCACTGTGGGCAGACACACGCCCACCTCCTAGAGCCCAGGGGCTCGGCCTTATGTGCCACTCCATTACTGCCCACTTCTAATGGCTTCCGTGGCCTGGACCCCACACCAGGACCAATGTCAGGAACCCTCTATGGACTAAACCAAAGGAAGTTGGTTTAGTCACCCCTCACACACCCCTCACTCTGAAGGCAAAGGGCAAGGCCTGATGTGAGCAGACATTCCTTTTTTCATTATATATATTTTAGAGCTGGGGTTGTGGCTCAGTGGTAGAGCACTTGCCTAGCATGCATGAGGCACTGGGTTCGATCCTCAGCACCAAATAAAAATAAAATAAAGGTATTATGTCCACCTACAACTAAAAGATAAACTTTTAAAAAATATATATATTTTTAGATGGACACAATATCTTTTATTTATTTATTATTTATTTATTTTTATGTGGTGCTGAGGATCAAACCCAGAGCCTCATACCTGTGAAGCAAGCGCTCTACAACTGAGCTACAGCCCCAGCCCCTCCTTTTTTAAAAAAAATATATTTTTAGTTGCTAATGGACCTTTTTTTTAAAATTTTTTGGGGGTACCAGGGATTGAACTCAGGGGCACTCAGCCACTGAGCCACATCCCCAGCCCTATTTTGTATTTTATTTAGAGACAGGGTCCACTGAGTTGCTTAGTGCCTCACCTTTGCTGAGGCTGGCTTTGAACCTGCGATCCCCCAGTCTCAGCCTCCCAAACCACTGGGATTACAGGCGTGCACTACCACGCCTGGCCTGTTGATAGACCTTTTTATTTTATTCATTTATTTATATGTGGTGTTGACAATCAAACCCAGTGTCTCACACATGCTAGGCAAGTGCTCTACCACTGAGCCACAACCCCAGCCCTGTCAGACATTCCTTTTTCACAAGTCAGGCCAAAGGGGTCATTTTTGTGTCCAGCATCACCTCTGGGATCTTTTCCTCCTTCACTGTCCTCTTTCATGTTAGTAAACATCGTGCTCCCAGGTAGCAAGTAGGGACCTTACACCCACAACCTTACAGCACAGATCCCTTCCAAGTCCATGGGTCCATGGAGTCAGTGACCTAGAGACAAGTCCCAGGACTGGAGCCAGTGACCCAAGGACAAGTCCCAGAACTGTTTCTGCCCAAGGAAGAGGTGTGCCTACAACTTTGGCCCTTCCTCCCTGGGCCTCACCCTTCTAACTGCTTAGTGTCCTAGAGAAGACACTTTCTCCCAAACAGGACTCTTCTGACCTGACTTCTACCTGCAGCTCCATGATCCCAAGGAGGTCCCCAAAGTCAAGTCAAAAATTGAAGTGTCCCAGAATCCAGCCTGTGTCGGTTAAACAAAGAGGAACCTCAAGCCCTCCAACTCTAGAAGGGTTCTCAAACCTCAGTGGAACTATAACTATAACTCTGGTTAAATATCAATCCCAGAATGTCACATACACCCATCACAGAGATTCTTATTCAGTAGGGGCCCCACCAGGCCCCATAATCTGTACTGATCCAAGGTCTCACTGTGTCGCTCAGGGTGGTCTCCAACTCTCAGCCTCCAGTGATCCTCCTGACTCAGCCTCCCAAGCAGCTGGGACTATAGGCACATGTGGTTGATTCAGTATAATCTGTATTTTTAACATGCTCACAGGGAACTGTGCTCTGGACCACTAAAACAGCTGAGGGCAGAAGGCCTGTCTCAAGCTCCAACTCTCAGGAGAGCTCGGGGAAGTATGAGGACCCAGGTACATCTCTCAACCCAAGGTGGAAGCCAGGGTTATGGACAGGGCAGGATTTTGGACACCTCTTTCAGATCTCTGATCTCTGTGGGCAAGCCAGGAGTGAGCCTTCTTAGAGATCCCACTCAGCATTCCTCAATCTCTCCATCTCCTCTCATCCTCCAGCCCTTAGCAAAGCAGAAGTCAGGGACCTGATTCACACATGCCTTTCCCCTTAAGACACCCACACCCATTCTTTTCAAGACCCCACCCAGCACAAATGAGGACAAGAACTAACAGATTTAAACTGTTACAGAACTTCCTGCTGCATCCACGTGGCACAAAAGATTGTGGTAGCAACTCCCTGCTGAGCTGCGTGGTCTCTACCTAGGGCAAACTTAAGGAGCTTCTCTCAGATGGGGGTGTGTGACTGCCCTGATGTATGCCATCAAGTACCTGTAAGAACAAAGGGGCTCCTAAAAGAGAAGAGAATACTGTGCCACCCAAGTGCTGGGCTCTGTCACACCTGATAGAGTAGAATGCAAAAAGCCTCCTGTTCAGATGTCAAGGACAGCAGACCATGTAACAGCCCAGATGTGCACATCAGGCTCACAGCCTGGCCAAGCAGGCGGTTCCTGTTTCCTTTGGGACCCAGACACAACCCACAGGGACCAGGCTCAACATTTATGTCTACTAAAAAGGTTTCTGGGAGCATTCTCCTGCTCAATTCCCACAATCACATCTCCTCTACAACTACCAGTTTACTACAGGCAGAATCCCCCTCCAGAAATAGAATAAATTTCTTCTTGTTTCTCAAACACTGATGCCATACACAGCCTTGCAAGACAGCCTGATGGAACACAATGCCAGTTCTGAGTTCAAGTCCTGGCTCTGACACTCATTCCCTCTGCACCATCCTGAGCAAGACCCTAAATTTTCCTGAACCACCATCCCCTTCATCTACAAGATGCGGGTGGCAGTATCTGTCCTCTAGAATTACTTAAAGGATTAAAGTTAGACATTTAATATAAACTGCCTGGCACATAGCTGGCACTCAATAAATGAGTTCCTTCCCTTCCCTTCCTACTCTTATAACTTAGTTTCCCTGGCCACGCTCCAAATCTAAAAAGATCCCAAGTTCACCTCATGCCAAAGGGGCCCAGGTACAGAAGAGAGAATACTTTTAACAAACCTTTGACGTTGAATTCATCAGCTACAACTAGGAATCCACTCCCCAGAATCCTACATTGTCTCAGTATGGAAACAGGAAGAGTTGATTTAAGCATGTTCAGAGAAAGTGTGGACCGATATGTATTCCTGAAGTTTCCTGAAATCCTGGAAGCGCTTCTCAGAAGCGCAGGGTATAAAGGAGGTTACCCAACCGCAATGGAGACTCTAAGGCTGCTCGCTTGGTGAACCAGCAAGCACTGTAACTCTTTTTTAAAGCATATGGAGGTGATTTAAGTCACCTTTTAACATGCAGGGAAAAGTGTCCACAGTGTTCCCCAAAGTTACCAGGCACATTCAACTTGGATCTGCCCCTGGCCACCTTAGTTGGCAACAGACACATTCTGAAACTCAGCCGTGAGTAGCGTCCATTCCGACAGGGCGAACTGCTAGCGTTCGGTGGCCTAGCCGGTGGAGGAAACCTCCCTGACCGGCCCCCCACCCCCCAGCACTCAGGGGGCCACGTCTGGCCGCTGCTCTGGACGCGATGCCCTGCTCTGTGCATCTGCTCTCGCGAACACAGCAGCAGCGAGTGAGTAGGGTCGGGAGGAAACTGCCTTAACCGCAAGGGTGGAGTTGCAATCACCAAACCTCCAGTGCCCGGGTTTCCACGCACCCGCGGGGGCGTCTCGCCGGGTGCCGCACTTCCGGAACCCCTACAGTTGTCCCTACACAAGTTTCCTTAGAGGGGCGCGCGCATACGGGACGCCTGGGCTGCGCAGAGACTGCCAAGGTCTTTCTCTGCTGCACCGAGAGGGTCTCGGAGAGCAGCCCGGGAGCACGTGTCTCTGAGGATGACGGGTCTCCTCCAAGCTAGGAAAAAGCGTTTCGAGCGACCCAAGCGTCCCCAACCAGGCCAATCTGGGGTACCTGAAGGCTGGCCCTAGGTCCTGGAGACTGCAACCTCCTGAGAGGATTGGACAGGGCCCCGAGATCGAAAGACGCCCACGCGCCTCACCTGAGCGGGATGCGGATGGCCAGATACCTGTCGATGGCCACGGCCAGGAGGCTGAAGATAGAGCTTTGAGTGAGCACAAGCACAAAGCAGGCGAGAAAGAGGCAGCTGTGGAAGTCAGTGCAGAAGCCCAGGCTGATGGTGATGGCAAAGGGGATGGCGAACAGCCCCACGGCCACGTCGGCTGCCGCCAGGGACACCAGAAAGTAGTTGGTGGGAGTCTGCAGCGAGCTAGACGTGCCCACCGCCGCGCACACCAGCACGTTGCCCGCCACCGACAGCGCGGCGATGGCGAGTTCCAGGGCCACATATAGCGCGTCCAGAGTCTCCAGCGGCATGGCCGGGCCAGCCGGGCCCCGGGAGTCGCCTACCAGGGCCCTGCCGCGCGCGGGACAGCCGCGTGAGCCCCGCCGGGCACGGCCGGAGCGCCAGACCGCGCCTCCTCTGGCCGCTTGTGAGCCGCCTAGCTCGCGCTCTCAGGTCCGGGACACAGGGGACGGGACTTTGGGCAGGCGGAAGCTACAATTGGCCAGACCGTCCGCCTGTCTCGGATTCCCGGACATAGCACCGCCCCCTTGCCCCATCCCTACTTCGCGCCCAGTGCCAAGCCGCTCCCCGACGGCAATCAGCAGCGCGCTTGTAGTGACCGGTATCTAACAAAAAAGAGTTCTCCAACTTTCCTTCAGGTCGGCATCAGCGTCCCGAGCAGCCTTACCGCCTTCCAGCCTGGGTGGTGCAGCGCGGAGTCCAGGCGATTCCTGGGGTTTGCACCGCGCTCTGCCCCAGAACTCCCGCCTGGGGAGATCGCT
This sequence comes from Marmota marmota marmota, assembly GCF_001458135.2. NCBI lineage: Eukaryota > Metazoa > Chordata > Mammalia > Rodentia > Sciuridae > Marmota > Marmota marmota. Next base: position 711,072 of record NW_025999873.1, read on the forward strand.
GCAGAAAGGACACCCCCAGAACCATTCCACCGCCTGGCAGTGAGGTCCTGAAGCTTTGGGCACTCCCCCACCAAACCTGCACAAGGTCCTGGGTAGGCAGAGCTCTCCCTACAAACTGGAAGAGATGCTTCGCTTGTGGGATCTATTGGGGCCACTCGTTCACACCTGAACTGCACCGTCAGACCACAGCATGCTGCTGCAAGGAACCCTCTGGGAGTACTGGTGCCCCTGCCACCCACCTCCGCAGGGCCAGTCTCAGCCGCTTGCGCACTTTTCCGCCCTCCCCGCCGCTTCCCTGCGCTGCTCTGAACACTGCTGGGACAGCTTCCCTCTCTGCCTTCCACTTTATGACATGCTCCGTGTCCTCTGCTTCCTTGTCACCTCCCTAAAATGCTAGTTTCCCCTGAGCCCTCTTTTTAGCCTTCACACCCTGGATCAACCTGGATCAGCTCCCGCCTTCCACTTGACCCTTTCAATTTTAACTCCCAAACCTCTCACCTGGAACCCTATCAGCCCTAGAGTGCCAGATATGCCCACTGTAGGACTCGCCAGGACAGCCTGGTGCTCCCAAATCAACAGTCCAAATCCACCAGGCTCCTTTTCAACCCTCCCCCAAACCTGTGCTGCCGCTTCATTCTGGATTTCAGTAATTAGCTCTGCCACTCTCACCCACCCCAAGAAGTGTGCTGACGCCCTAGCTGTCACTCTCCTCCACCTCCAGATGACTAGCAGTATCACTGACCCTTGCTCCTCTCCACTCCCATAGTCCTGGCAATCTCCCCACCTATTCTCCCAACCCGCCCTCTCTCTGCCCAGGTCCTCTCTGCTCCATCTGCTACTGCAATCCTCACAAACACCATTCTTCTAGAACACACCTGGCTGTGCCATTCTCCCACCAAAAATGCCATCAGTCACCAAGCAGAATGGTTAAGGAGATTGTCTGGCAACAGGTATAGATGATTGGAAAATAATGTTAAGCAGAAAAACAAAGCATAGGGGTGACAAAGGATACAGAATAGCTGTACAGTTCTAAAACGTACTCTTTATATGGATGCATTACATGGTAAACAAATTATATATCAGTGTAGCTGCAATAATAATGACCAATCTGCCCCACCACACACACACCACCAGGCATTAATAGTAATATCTACTCAGGTAATGACAAACACAGCAACATCTCTGAGCACTCACAGTAACTGTTCTAGATTATTTTAGGGATTTTTTTTCCTATTTTCCTTCTATAATTAAAAAAAACCCAAATTTTTAAAGAATTCTTATGCACTTTTATATTTTAAACGTGCAATTTTTTTTCCATACTAAGGATTGAACTCAGGGGCACTCGACCAGTGACCCACATCTCCAACCCTATTTTGTATTTTATTTAGAGAAAGATCTCACTGAGTTGCTTAGCACCTTGCTTTTGCTGCAGCTGGCTTTGACTCCTCAATCCTCCTGTGCAATCCTCCTGTCTCAGCCTCCTGAGTGGCTGTGATTACAGGCGTGTACCACCGCAACGGGCTAAATATGCAATTTTTAAATACACATTGCATGCCCCGGCCACCTGAGTTAGGACAGCACCTGCTGCACCTGCCAAGTTCCCGTAGCACTTGACACCAACTCTGCCACACAAATGATAAACTGAACATCAGAGAGATTGGGTAACTTGTCTAAGGGCACTTCCTTGGAGGGTGGGGAAGGGAAGTGTTTCCTAGGGCAATGGCTTTTGCAGAGTGGGTAAGATTTAGTAGTGGACTACTACTAAATGGTGGCAATGGGCAGGTATGGGGTGGAGAGCCATGTGGGGCAAAGGTAGGAGAAGCTTTCTCAGGGACAGCCATGGCCAGAAGAGTAGAAAAAAGGAGGCCTGGCCAGGGAAGGCTTTTGCCGGTAGGATGGAGTGTCTGCTGCTGGAGGTGCTGGGATGCCGGCTCCAGGAGGTCTCTGGGCAAGGCACGATGACCCGAACATGATCCAGCAGGAGCAAACAGAGGTTTGGCAGAGGGAGAGGAGGCACTGGACAGAGGCCAGCTGGTTGCTGTGGGTGGTTTCTACACACCCTGTAGCCTTCAGGCCTTGGGCTCAGCTCCAGCATTTACTATGCCTAAAATTCCCACTTCCCCTTTCTAGAGCCCAACCTTCTTCAGGAAATCTTCCCAGAATCTGTTGAGTAGGAAGAGTCTCTTAGTGCAGGGCTGTGCCCTGAATCTTTCTGTATTGCAGTCCACTGAGTTCCATGCCATCAGTGTCACCCACCAGCACAGCTTCTCTCCTCTCTGTCTCCTCCCCACCCAGCCCTGATCTAGTACACCCTTTGATTCAGGCAACTGCCTTCCCTTCTCCACAAAGTTTATGGGAAATGAGTTTTCCTGACTCCATCAACCCTGAGTCTAGAACTCATAATAGGATTTGAACTAGGCTCACGGAGTCCATGGGAGTGGCAGTGATGGTAATAGGAAATTATTGTTCAGGAAACACAAGGAATCATGAGGGTTAGACTTGAAAGCCACTTGGGTGCCACGGAGCCCAGATCTCTGTAGCAAAGAACCTAGGTTTGGTTCCCAGCTTTGCTGTTGGCCTTGGACAAGAAAGTTCATCTTTCTGAGCCACCATTTCTTATGCATAAGGTAAGGGTAACAATACCTACTTCACAAGTGGCAAGCTAAAAGGGGCAAGAGGAGCCATCTGCCATCCGACCCACCTGTAGGTTTCAGACTCCTTGAAAACTATTGCAGTGATGTAATATTTAGAGAACTTGATACTAGAGCCCTAGACCAAATTGAGTCTATATATATTTTTAGTTGTAGACAGACATAATACCTTTATTTTATTTATTTGTTTTTATGTGGTGCTAAGTATCGAACCCAGTGCCTCACACATGCTAGGTGAGCACTCTACCAACTGAGCTACAACCCCAACCCCAAAGTGGGTCTTTGGTAAAAGTGAAAGAAGGGTTATGTTTTGTAAACTTCTTTGGACCTCTTGCAGAGTGGTAGCACCTATCTTCCTACTTCCCATCCCTGTCTCATCTTGCCTCAGCTGTCAGAGCAGAATTCAGGTGACAATCCAGATGATCCCAGAGTAGGTCCAACATGCTGAAATGTCATAAAAGACTCAGGTTTCAGTCTTTCTGCTCTGAATAATAATAGCTTTCACGAAAAGACTGCCACAGCTGCAAGGATCATTTGCTAATCCAATCTCATTCAAAGCAGAAGGAGCAAAGTCACAGATCATGTAAACAATCATGAGTCCAGGGATAGGAATTGATTGTGCCTGATTTAGACCAAATGTGGTTTATTCCATAGGGAACAGGAAAGGGCCTACTTGCCCAAATATGTCACCATCTGAATAAACTTGAGGCTCTATAAATAAAGAAGAATGCAGGATCATACACATCATCCTTCAGTGGCTGTGTGAAATGTCTCAAGTATTTCTGGAAATCAACACAGGCTTCCAGAACAAGTTACTATACCTCAACTTTCTACTTCCCTTGGACAGTTGAGCCTTTATTACTGGTTCATTCCAAAAACAGTGGAATGAACACTGTTTTTCCGTAGGCAAAGCCCATTCCTGGAGACTTCTTCACCTCTGGTCAGTGAACTTATGCAGGATCAGTCCTGCCAAGACTCCAAATGCAGCTCTACGCCTTAAAGATGGACAAAGTAGGAGAATACTAGTCAAGGTAGACTCCACCTGTATACACCCACAACGTCCCAACCTTGGTCGATTCTTTAAATTAATTAATTAATTATTTTAAATCATCTCTATATGACAGCAGAATGCATTTCGATTGCAGCACAACTTTTCATTTTTCTGGTTGTCCACGACTGGTCGATTTTGAGTTCTCCAACGAAAATACTTTGTCTTCTATTTCTTTTGTACTGACTTTCTTAGGGCCCATGAACAATGTTCACAAAATAGTGAACACATAATTAATACCTCCATTTCCTCAAATGTGGGCTGGGAATAAAGGCTAAAATAAAGGCCAAATTATATGATAAATATAGAAGCACATTAAGAAGTATTCATTCTACACTAATAATACTATATTGTACTAATAATAGTATAAAATTCCAAGCCAACAACTTAAGTAATCTACATGAAATGGACAAAAGATAATTATCTAGATGTCCTTTAATTTCTTTCAATGATGCTTATAGTTTTTATTGTATAATTCTTGTACTTATGGTAAATAATTCTTTATTTACCATAAAGATACACATTGCCAAAATGAACTCAAGAAGAAATAGAAAGTATGAAAAAAACTTTTTATACTAAGAGATTGTGTTAGTATTAAAAAAAAAACAAAAAACTTTCCAGGAAAAAAAAAAAGTACGTGCCCAGAAGACTTCACAGGTGAATTCTACCAAAGGATTAAAGAAGAATTAACAGAAACTTTTCACAAACTCTTCCAAAAAAGGAGAAAGGGAAGGAATACTTATCACCTCATCTATGAGGTAAATATTATTCTAATGCCCAAACCAGACAAAGACATAACAAGAAAACTACAGACCAATATTCTTTATGAATATGGATATTTGTCAATATACATGCAAACATTTTCAACTGAATTCAGCAACATAGAGCAAGCACTACACACCATGACCAAATGGGATTTATCTCAGGAATGCAAAGTGTGTTCAACATACAAAAAGAAATCTATGTAATACACTTTTTTAATAGAATAAAAGACAGAAATCAGAAGACAATCCAACATATACAGAAAAAGTATTTAACAGAAGTCTAACATCATTTTATATTTTTAAAAATCAACAAAATAGAAATGGAAGGAAACATTGTTAACCCAATAAAGTCCATCTATGAAAACTCACAGCTAATAGCATATTCAATGGTGAAAGACAAAAAGCTTCCCCTCTAAAATCAAAATCAAGACAAGGATTTTGCTGGTACCACCTCTACTTAGCGTCGTGTTGAGGTTCTAGCTAGAGCAATGAAGTGAAAAGATAATAAATAAATAGTATCCAGATTGGAAAGGAAGAAATAAAACTATCTCTGTTTGTAAATGCTATTATTTTATATATATAAAAAATCCTAAGTAATCCACAAAACAAATGCAAAAACCTATTAGAATCAATAAACAGGTTCATAAGGTTGCAAAATATAAGATCAATATCTTGTACAAAATATAAGATCAATTCTATTTTTATTTTGTAGCAATGAATAATCTAAAATTAAAATTTAATAAAAAGTTTAACTTTCCCTAGCAGAAAAAAAGAATAAAATTCTTAAGAATAAATTTAACTAGAGAAGTACAAGAATTATACAATAAAAACTATAAAAATCATTGAAAGAAATTAAAGGACATCTAAATAAATGGAAAAACATTCCACGTTGATAAATTGGGAGATTTCATATCATTAAAATGGCAATACAGGGCTGGGGTTGTAGCTCAGTGGGAGAGCGCTTGACTTGCAAGTGTGAGACACTGGGTTCAATCCTCAGCACCACATAAAAATAAATAAATTAAAATAAAGGTATTGTGTCTAACTACACATACATACATACATACATAAAAATAAATAAATAAATAAATAAATAAAAAGGGCTGGGGATGCAGCTAAGTGGTAAAATGCCCCTAGACCCAATCCTCAGTTCAAGGAGAAAGAGAGGGGGAAGAGAGAGAGAGAGAGAGATCCATGGAATAGAATTGAGAATCCAGAAATAAACCCTTACACTCATGGTGCACTGATATTTTACAAGAGTTCCTTGATACTTCAATGGGGAAAACAAAAGCCTGCTAAACAAAGTCTTGGGACAACTGAGTATCTATACACAAAATACTACCTTCTACCATATGTAAAAATGAACACAAAATGGATAAAATACCCAATATATGAGCTAAAACTATAAAATTCTTAGAAGAAAACCTAGACTTTAATCTCTATGTTCTTAGACTAGGCAACAATTTCTTTGCTATAACACTAAGACCCCTAGCAATCAATAAAAACTAGATAAATTGGACTTCTTCAAAATGAAAATATCAAAAAAAGAATATCTTTTGCATATCAAAGAGCACTATCAAGAGAGCAAAAATATAACCCATAAAATGAGAGAAAATGTTTGCAAATCATACATCTGGTAAAAGTCTAGTATTCATAATATATTAAGAATTCTTGGGGCTGGGGATGTGGCTCAAGCTGTAGCGCGCTCGCCTGGCATGCGTGCTGCCCGGATTCGATCCTCAGCACCACATACAAACAAAGATGTTGTGTCCCCCGATAACTAAAAAAAAATATTAAAATTCTCTCTCTCTCTCTCTTTAAAAAAAAAGAATTCTTACAACCCAATAAAAGGCAATCTAATTTTTTAAATAGACAAAGGATTTGAATGCACAGTTCTTCAAAGAAGATATGCAAAAACAAGTCACATAGTTTATAACTTGATTCTGTGTAGAGAGGTAAAGTACAAATGGAGGAAAAGAAATGAGGTGGCCTCAGTCAGTGCACCATCCCAGGCCCCAGGCAGTCTGACTGCTCTCTTTTCTGCCACCAGTGAGTCTCCTACCCATCCAATCTCATCTCTGGAAAGCTTAATTTCCAACAAATGCTTAAATTGCAATCCCATTATCACCATGTCCCTATCTCTGGAGACTTCTAGAGTTGCTTCATTTGAAATGATTGCACTTGTTTCTGTAGCTAATTTCAGCAACCTCAGGTGGAAAATGTCGTTTTCCTCCAGTGTGGTCTGCAAAACACATCAGCTGAAGGAGCTGAAAAGATTTTAGAATCCATTAATCATTACGTCTGTTACTTCATTGTTCCCTCGAGAAATGTGGGACATTACCTCAAGCCAACTGTTCATTATTGTCACTATCAAGAATAAGGAGCTTGTGGCAATGTGTGGCTCTCCAACAATAATTCCTTCTTCTTGGTTGCTAACAGAACCCCAGTGTTGTTCCTGGAATTGGCAATAATACACCCACTGTAAAGGATGAATCATAATTGCTCTAAGCCAATCAGAAAGTCCCTTTCTCCTTTTTTTTCAGTGATTGGTTTAAGGATGGGCAAGTAACTAATTCTGGCCAATGGGATATAAGGAGAATTATGCTGCAAGGTTTGGGCCTCACTCCTGTCTTTCAGGGCACTGCTATGTGAAAATGTGGTATCTAGAGCTATGACAGTCTTTTACAATCACGAGATGACAAATATCAGGGGAAAACTAACTCACTGAAGGTGATGGGGAAAGATAGAACAAAGAACCTGTGTCCCTGATCCCTGATCACATCTTTGAACAGCTCAACCAATCTCAAAAACATCTCTCTCTGGACCTCTGGTTCGATAACCCTATCAACATCCCTGTGGAATAAGCCACTGTTGGTTATGTTTTCTGAGACTTGAAATGAGGCATCCTATAGGATTCAGAGCTACATAAATATTTGAGTCAAAGAAATCTTGGTTCCTGTCCCAGCCACTCAGAACCTCATGGAAGAGAACAATGCCCATATTAGGGGCTCGGAAAACTACACCCCAAAGCTGGCACTCTGACATGCTGAGACACCTTAGAACCTACCTCAGAATAAGATCCCTCTGTGACTGGGATTATTGCTCCACCTCTTTGAATCTTTGTTTCCTCAATTATAAAACGAGAAAGCTGAATCCAATGACCTTTGAGATCACTTTCCACTTCAACCTCCTGTTTATCAATGTCCAGGACAGAAATCCTAAATGCTATAACAGTCACAAGAAACCCAACAGAATATAGCCAAAGGCCACACCTCCTCCAGCCTCCCGGTGTGGGCAGGCCAGGAGTGAGCCTTCACTCAGCTCAATCTCTGTTTTTCCCAGCATCTTGGATAATAGCTTTAATTTGGGGGAAGATACAAAAATAATCAAAGGAGAATCGCCCCCCATATAAGAGTAAAATGTATAAAGCTGGGCACAGTGGCATGTCCCCCCTTTAATCCCAGCTGCTCAGAAGGCTGAGGTAGGAAGATCTCTTAAACCCAGGAATTCAAGGTTAGTCTGAGCTACACAGTGTGAACCCAGGGTCTTCAGAATATTAGGCAAGTGCTGTACCGTGGAGCTACATCCACAGCCCTTTTTTTAATTTTTAGACAAGGTCCAAGTTGCCCAGGTTGATTTCAAATTTGCAATCCTCCTGCCTCAGCCTCCGGAGTCTTAGGGACTAAAGGCATGCACCATTGAGCCTGTAACTTCATGATATTTTTTGTTATGTGAAAGTTTTTCATTTTTATGTGGTTAACCATATCCATCCATCTCTTCCATTCATTTTTTTTTGGGGGGGGTTTCAAGTCTTGAGAATAAGAATACTACTTACCTTGCCCCCCCCAACCCTGAAAAAAAGTCAATGTGTCCCTACCTCCTGAGTTGACTCCTCTCCCTGTGAGTTGGAAACACATCCTTGCTCAATCAGATGTGAAGTTCTCACATGTAGCTTGGCACTTCTGGCCTCTGTATTCTGATTCACAAATCTGTTTTGTTTTATTCTCTCTCTCTCTCTCTCTCTCTCTCTCTCTCTCTCTCTCTCTCTCCCTCTCCCTCTCTCCTCCTATTTCAGTTTTCTGATACGTCCTTCGAAAAGCATTGCATCTTTACTGTGTGTTTTTATATCTAGCAGAGTGCATCCTTCATTATTCTTCCAAAATTTCTCAGCTTCCCTCTTCCTGGCAATCTCAAACTCATTGTCAATTTTTAAACAAGCGCTGTCAGGCCGGCCCCTGCTGAACAAACACTCAGGTGAATATTATGGAGTTTAGCAGACAGTATTTTCTCTAAATGGAAAAATCTGGACACTTTAATGATAGTTTTGAGATTTGGCACTTGAGACTGAGGTCAGGAAAATAACCATAATGCCCGGGACCTGCTGTTTGTGAGTGAGTCGGGTTGTTGCTGAACCTGGAGCTATAAGCTAAGTGCCCACGGTGCCTGCTCCACCCGAAGCAAATCACCACCCTTGGGAATTCAAATGTCTCCATGTTAGACCTGACATGGAAAATGAGTAAGCAAAGTTCTTCCTGAAAGGTACCAGGGAGCAGGCCTCAAGCTGGGTCACCTCACCCCAGGTATGAAAATCTCTCTCATTACCACCTGCGCTGATTTCTCTGCCCAGTAGAGTTCCTAGTAGGAAACACATTCTAGGCCAATGCTGTGATCTTGGGCCAACTGTGTGGCTAGCAGGCCACCGGACCATCTCAGGTTGCCCAAATTGACATTTTTTTTAACTATTTTACACTTTTCTTTTTGTGTGGGCTGGAATGGAACCCAGGGTCTTGTGCATGCTTAAACACTACAGCTGCCTCGCTGTAACCATTTTTAAGTGTACAGTTTGGTGGCATTGAATACATTCACATTATTGTATGGCCAGCACCACCAAACATGTCCAGAACTCTTCATCTTGCAAACCTGAAACCCATTAGACATTAACTCCCCATTCCAAATTCCCTAGCCCCTGGAAACCACCATTCTACTTTCTCATCTAAGTGGAATTATACAATAGTTGTCCTTTTGCATCTGACTTACTTTACTCAGCATGGTGTTTCCAAGGTCCATCCGTATTAGGGCTGGAAACATACTTCAGTGGTGGAGTGTGTGCCTAGCATGCACAAGCCCTGGGTTCTATCCCCAGTCCTGCCACAACAACAACAACAACCACCACAAATCCATATTGTAGCATATTGCAGAATTCCCTTCCTTTTTAGAGCTGAGCCATATTCCGTCCATGGACAGACCATGTTTCGTTTATCCATCATCTGTCCACGGATGCGGTTGCTTTTACCCTTTGGCCGCTGTGAACAGTCTTGTGATGGATATGGGTGTGCACCAAGCTGACTTGTTTTTAAAAATGGGGTCTTGCTATGTTGGCTAGGCTGGTCACAAACTGATGGACTTAAGTGAACCTCCCACCTCAGCTTCCCAAGGAATTGGGATTGCAGGTGCTCATAGGCTCAACTTGACTTTTGAGACAGGATGGAAAGAGGTAAGTGCCCTGACCCTTAACCATCTCTAGAAGGAAGGCCCACCCCCCAACTAGACCAGTCTCCCACAAACTGGGCAGAGAATGACATGTTCCGTTTCTTCCTTGATGAGCACATAAACGGCCTTGGCTCATCTTGACGTCCACACCATGGTCTGTGGGCTTGCCTGGGGGCCCCATTTGCCTGATATGTTGAGAAAATGCTCCTGGTTTTCCTGATCTAGGCTGAATCCACCTTGTACTCTAACCATTGGGATCTCTTTAGGGCTTAAAACATTCCCAAATCTGACCCAATGTCCACCTCTTCTTAAACACCAAATTTCTACCAGGCCAAAGGGAACTTGTAGTTATGTCATCAGAAAATCTGCCACGTAAGTCTCCTTGCTGCAAGTTCCCTCCATCTTCTTGCCCTTACAGAGGCTGGGTTCTCCTGAGGCGCTCTTTCCCTGTAACTCTCTCAAGAGGTGACTGTGGTGGTCCTCTCCCCACTCTTCCAGAACATTCCTCCTCTTTCCCTCCATAAAACAATTCAATCTCTCAGAAATCCTGCCTTCATGCTATGCCACTCTTGCACTTGCTTGGAAAGGTCACCTACTGACCTTCCTCCACTGTTCCCACTTTCTGGAAGATTTCTTACCCTCCTCACACTGTCTCTCACCAGTTACTCCTGTGGTCACGGTGGGTGGTTTCAACTAATGTCATTTAATGAATCTTCCGATTCCCAACTCTTCCTCCACAACTATTTTTTTTTTCTTCCAACTCACTGGAACCACCCGCACCCTGGTTATTGTGCCTTTGAATATCATCCAAGGGACTGTCACCATCAGTCATTGTGCTGCCTCCAGAATTTTGGCTTCAGGTGGCGCATCTCCAAACAGCGTGGCTCATCCTGCCAGTCCATTCCCTCCACCATATCCACCCCCGCCACCCCAGCCAGCTGACCTTCAGCCCTGTGCCCTGGGACAGTTGCACCAGCTGTGAAAATAAAGACAGATGTCCATCTCTGCCCCAGTCTCCCCCTCCCTGTGCTCAGCCTCCGAGAGGCCGTGTGGGTTTCCACAGCCTGTCCTACTCCTGTGTGTGTGTGTGTGTGTGTGTGTGTGTGTGTGAGTGTGTGTTGGGGCCCACGCTCAGGCCCTCCCACTTAAGACCTTGCTCTTCTCAGAACATTCCTTCCAACCCCCTACAGCCTCCAGATTGTTCCCCAACCTTGCAAATGTGCCCTAATTCTTCCACCCTTAAAAAAAAGATAGAAAGAAAAGAAAATGAAACACCCACCCTGTTCCCATATCCCTTTCTAGTGCTCTTTCCGTTTCTCGATTCCTTTTTCCAGTAAGACTCCTTCCAAGTGAGGTCCTCCCTCAGCCTCCACTTCCTTCCCTCATATTCTCTCTTCTCCTGCTTGCCAGGCTCAGTCCCTACCCAGTGCTGACACCATCTCTTTTTTTTCTTTTTAACCTTTTTTAAAAAATTTTTTGTTTTTTGTTTATTTTTATGTAGTGCTAAGGACCAAACCCAGTGCCTCACACATGTTAAACAAGCCCTCTGCCACTGAGCCCCAGCCCCAGCCCCTGACACCAGTAAGGTGTCAGCCACTTCTCAGGGCTCTTATTAACCTCTCAGATTGTCTGCCATTGACATTCTTGACATTCTGGCTTCCAAGACCTCCAGTCACCCCCTACGTTCCCTGCCTTCCTGTCTGTCCTCAGCCTTTTCTAGTAAGACCCCGGGACTCAACCATTATACAGTTTTCTTTTTTCCTCCTGGACTCAACAGTTCTGGGTTTAAATAGAAAACATCAAAGGCACTGAAAAATTTCTAGAGTCATATGATTTGCCCAAATTGAATCAGGATGACATACACAATTTAAACAGGTAAGTTCCAAGTGAAGAAATAGAAGATGCCATCAGAAGCCTACCAACCAAGAAAAGTCCAGGACCGGATGGGTACACAGCCGAGTTCTACAAGAAATTTTAAGAAAAACTAATACCAATACTCTTCATTTTATTTCAGGAAATAGAAAAAGAGGCAGTAATTCCCAACTCAATCTATGAGGCCAATATCACTCTGATCCCAAAACCAAGCAAAGACACAGAAAACTTCAGACCAATATCTCTAATGAACATAGATGCAAAAGTTCTCAATAAAATTCTGGCAAATTGAATACAAAAACATATCAAAAAGATCATGCACCATGATCAAGTGGGGTTCATCCCAGGCATGCAAGGTTGGTTCAACTTAAGGAAATCAATAAATGTAATTCATCACATCAATAGATTTAAAGATAAGAACATTATGATCATCTCAATAGATGCAGGAAAAGCATTCGAGCAGCTAGAGCTGTATGTAGCTCAGTGGTAAAGCGCTTGCCTCACATGTGTGAGGCACTGGGTTCAATCCTCAGCACCACATAAAAATAAATAAATATATTGTGTGTTCATCTACAACTAAATAATTTTTTTTTAAAAAAAGCATTCGACAAAATACAGCTCCCTGAATGTTCAAAACACTAGAAAAACTAGGGATAACAGGAACATATCTCAACATTGTAAAAGCTATCTCTGCTAAGCCCCAGGCCAACATCATTCTAAATGGAGAAAAATTGAAGGCATTCCCTCTAAAAACTGAAACAAGACAGGGATGCCCTCTTTCACCACTTCTATTTAACATGGTTCTTGAAACACCGGCCAGAGCAATTAGATGAAAGAAATCAAAGGGATACAGATAGGAAAAGAAGAACTTAAATTAGCACTATTTGCTGATGATATGATTCTTTTCCTAGAAGACCCCAAAAATTCCACCAGAAAACTTCTGGAACTAGTAAATGAATTCAGCAAAGTAGCAGGATATAAAATCAACATCCACTTGGATGAAGAAAAGCCTCTGCTATAGCTTGAATATGTTTTGTCCCCACCAAAACTCATGTTGAGGTTTGATCCCCAACGTGACTGTTGAAAGGTAGTGAGGCCTCTAGGAGAGATTAACTCCTTTCTCTCTAGACTGGATTAATTCTCAAGAGAATGGATTAGCTCTTGAGGGAGCAGGTTGTTATAAACTAAGTCGGGTACCTCCCCTCAACCTCTTACTCATGTTTCTCTTTGCAGGTGGCCGCTTGCCTTTCAGTTGTACACCACAAGTTAAATAGCCAATTGCCCTTCTCCAGAATTAATCAAATGCTGGTGCCATGCTCTTGGACTTCCAGAAGAATAATCCAAAGCAAACCTCTTTTCTTTATAAATTACCCATTTTCAGGTATTCTGTAATAGTAATAGAAAAATAGACCAAGACATTATCTCACACCTGACCCTTGACTCCACGCAGCTCCTCAGTTTCAGCAACAGCATTATCACACCACTTCAGCAACACTGAATTATCACTTATTCAGAGTCAAGGGCAACCAGCTATTTTCAAGATTGTAAAAGTAGAAAAAAAAATTGCTTTGGAGACAGAAAGAAGGAATTCCTATCATCTCATGCTTTACTCCCAGATCTGTCTAGGGAAAAGGGATTCATGATTATTAACGCAGGTTGATTATTTAAATATGCAAAGTGAAATATCACACAGACAAATCCTGTATTAAGTACACAGTGACTGGTCTTATAATACTGACAGAGATTTCACAAGTATTTGTTTTAATTTTGCTTTGTGTTTGGTGCAAAGCATATACTCTACCACTGAGCTATATTCCCAACCCCTCACTGACCTTTGTGACTCAACTCTGTTGGAAGGGAAGAATTTTCATGCACATAACAACAGAGTATGTTTAAAACTGATAAAGTTAATACATAACAGCGTAAGATTCCTATTTATAAATATGGAGGAAAATATCAAAAGAAACTTTCAAAAGACTGTAAATTGGCTAACAAAGTGTGTGGGGGGAAGGGTTAGGACACTGCTATCTTTTGACATAAGCCTTATATACTATTTGACTTTTTAATGATAAGCTTGTATTCCTATGAGAAGAAAGTAAATATACTTATTACAATGTATATAAATCAGTAAATGTACAAATCAGTAAAAGTGTACATAAATCAGTTAACTAAAATAATCCCAAATGTATCAAGGTTTTAAAATAGAACAATTCAAGCCAGGCACGGTGGCACACACCTGTCATCCCAGCGGCTGAGGCAGGAGGTTTGCAGGTTCAAAGCCAGCCTCTGCAATTTAGGGAGATCCTGTCTATAAATAAAAAGAAAATTAAAAAGGGCTGGGGCTGTGACTCAGTGGTTAAGCACCCCTGGGATCCAATCCCTGGTACCAAACAAAAACAAAAACAATGAGGGCTGGTATGTAGCTCAGTGGCAGAGCCAATCTAGCATGAATGAGGCTCTGGGTTCCATTCCCAGCACTGAAAAAAAAAAAATTTTTTTTTTTGAACAATGAAAGTTCTAGAAGAAAACATTGACATACTCCTTTTATACCTTTGGGATGGTCTTTCTAGCTTTGATGTGACATCCAAAACCATAAAAGAAAATATAAAAATTTAAAAATCCTGTATGGCAAAACCAAACATCATAAGCAAAGACGACCAACCAACTGGGGAAACCATTTACATCTCAGATCCCAGACATCATCTAGGATAAGGTTTCCAAACACTGGGTAAAGTATGGGCAAAGGTTATGGAAGGCAAGTCACAGAAAAGGGAACACGAAAAGAACTTCAAAATATTCCGCTCATTTACAACAAAATGCAAATTAAAACTAAATTCAGACCCAGTACCAATTCCTACCGATCAGATGGACACAAATCCAAAGGTCCTATAATGTGGTCTGTGGGCCAAACCGTGGGGAAAGATACATCTTCCCATGATGCTGATGAGAGAACAAGTTATCCAATTTCCAGAGGCAATTTGGCAGTTTCCATTACAGGTATAAATGTTTGCACCCTTTAGGCCAGCAAAAGCATGTTTGAAACTTATACACACAAACCTACCTATACACATGTGAATAATTACAGCATTGTCTCAATAGCAAAAGAGTAGAAGCAACTCATATGTCCATCATCCGTAGGGTGACCCTACATCCCAGTTTTCTCAGAAGAGCTCTGAGTCACACCTCTGCCCAGTATCATTATTAAGAGAGCCTTCCTTTATCCTTAAAAAGTGTCCAGATTTGGATTATAGATTGTCTCAGTACATTTTTTGTTGTTGTTGATATAATGAAAAAACACAGACAGGGCAATTAATAAAGAAAAGACATTATTTCTCACTGTCTAGAGGCTGGGAAGTCCCATGTCAAGGTGCCTGCATCTGGCAAGTGCCAAGCATGCTTGTGAGACAAACAGAGGATGAGGAGAATTTATCCCTGTATGGAGAATTGATGGTGATAACTAACCCATTCCTTTGTTAACAGGTAGTAATCAATTCATGAGGGTTTATTTGTTTGATTTTTAATATTTTTTTAGTTATAGTTGACACAATATCCTTATTTTATTTATTTACTTATTTTTATGTGGTGCTGAGGATCAAACCCAGGGCTTCGCATGTGCTAGGCAGGTGCTCTACTGCTGAGCCACAACCCCAGCCCCAATTCATGAGGATTTAATCACCTCTTTATTTATTGTCATAAGGAGATGGAACAGGGGTGTTGGGTTACTAAGTTACATCCCTAGTCTTTTTTTCATTTTGAGATAGGATCTCCCTAAATTGCCCAGGCTGATCTCAAATTTATAATCCTCCTGCCTTACCTTCTTGAGTAGCTGAGATTACAGGAGTGTACTACCACACCCAGCTCTTAAAAATCACACTTTTTAAAAAAATATTTTTTAGTTGTAGATGGACACAATATCTTTATTTATTTATTTCTCTATGGTGCTGAGGATCGAACCCAGTGCCTGACAAGTGCAAGGCAGGTGCTCTACCACTGAGCTATAGCCCCAGCCCACCTTTTTTTTTTTTTTTAAATCTCACTTTTTAATACTGTTACAATGGTAATTAAGCTTTGACATGAGTTTGGGGCAGGGATCTCCAAACCATAGAACATAGCTACCCTAATCATAGGGGACTAGATAAATAATTGATGCCATAACCACATGATAGAATACCATGCAGCTGGGCTGGGGTTGTGGCTCAGCAGTAGAGCGCTCGCCTAGCATGTGCGAGGCCCTGGGTTCGATCCTCAGCACCACATAAAAATAAATAAATAAAGATATTGTGTAAAAAAAAAATTTAAAAAGAATACCATGCAGCAGGAAAAAAAGAAAAATATTCTATGTAATAATAGAATGGAATACGTTCTATTCCATGTACAACATTTCCAAGACACATTGCCAAGTGGTAGAAAAAGAAAAAAAAAAAACCAAACAAATTAAAACAAAAAGCAAGGTGCATAGCATGCAACATTCTGGGTTAAAAGAGAGGTAGAATATAATAATATTCACATTTGTTTGCATATGCCTAAGAAACTCTGGAAGAATACACCAAGGAAAACTGAGTGAATGAGGTTCTTCCTACTGTGTATTTTTCTCCTTAGTCTTTATTTTTGACCCACATAAGAATAAATTTTTGAGCCAATTGTAAGAGATAATTTAAAAAAATCTTTTTAGTTGTAGATGGACACAATACCTTTATTTTATTTGTTTATTTGTATGTGGTGCAAGGGGATTGAACCCAGTGCCTCACGCATGCTAGGCAAGGGCTCTACCACTGAGCTACAACCCCGGCCCCAAGAGATAAACTTTTTTTTTCAATGTCTTTATTTTGTTGATTTATTTTTATGTGATGCAGAAGATCCAACCCAGTGCCTCACATGTGCAACGCAAGTGCTCTGCCTCTGAGCCACAACCCCAGCCCAAGAGATAAACTTTAACATGTAAAATATGTGAATTGTCCACAATAGCAAGACTGTGGAACCAACCTAGATGCCCTTCAATAGATGAATGGATAAAAAAAATGTGGCATTTATACACAATGGAGTATTACTCTGCATTAAAAAATGACAAAATCATAGAATTTACAGGGAAATGGATGGCATTAGAGCAGATTATGCTAAGTGAAGCTAGCCAATCCCTAAAAAACAAATGCCAAATGTCTTCTTTGATATAAGGAGAGTAACTAAGAACAGAGTAGGGACGAAGAGCATGAGAAGAAGATTAACATTAAACAGGGATGAGAGGTGGGAGGGAAAGGGAGAGAGAAGGGAAATTGCATGGAAATGGAAGGAGACCCTCAGAGTTATACAAAAGTACATACAAGAGGAAGTGAGGGGAAAGGGAAAAATAATACAAGGGGGACAAATGAATGTCAGTAGAGGGGGCAGAGAGAGAAGAGGGGAGGGGAGGGGAGGGGAGGGGGGATAGTAGAGGATAGGAAAGGCAGCAGAACACAACAGACACTAGTATGGCAATATGTAAATCAATGGATGTGTAACTGATGTGATTCTGCAATCTGTATATGGGGTAAAAATGGGAGCTCATAACCCACTTGAATCAAAGTGTGAAATATGATATATCAAGAACTATGTAATGTTTTGAACAGCCAACAATAAAAAATTAAAAAAATAAAATAAAATATGTGAATTGTCATAGAGACTTCTAGTTTCCAATGTATTGATTCTTCCTTTTTAGTAGCAGAACCCCCAGACTACATTTCCTACCTCATTTGTAACAAGATACAGCCATGGGACTGATGAACTAAAAGTGAAATTGCTATTGTGTCTTCTAGGAAGAATTAAAAGAGACAGGGCACTTGTTCACTCTTCCTCTGTTCTGCACTTGGAATACAGTTGTGATGGCTGCAATTCTGAGTAGCCATATTAAACCATAAGGACAAGTAGTCACTCCCTTGGGGACACTGGAGCAGTAAGGTGTCTGCATCCCTGATGATTTTGTGAAGCCGACATATCGGCTCTGGACTTTTTACCTTTGGGCTTCTTTTTGTGTGTTTGGGAAATAAGTAAATTTCTTACATTATTTAAGACCCTATTTTTTCAGGTTTCTTATTTTTTGCCTCTTTGCTAATCCTAATGCATAGGTGTGCTGATCAACTACCGAAAGGATGTTAACTTTTGTTATCCAGTTTTGGCGTGATGACAAGGTTTTTGTTTTCTTGGTGCTTTTTGGTATTTTCTATGCCAAACATGTATTTTAATAACAACTATCACTTTAAAACAACATTTAGCCAGGTTTGGTGGCACATGCCTGTAATCCCAGCAGCTCTGGGAGGCTGAGGCAGGAGGATGGTGAGTTCAAAGCCAGCCTCAGCACTCATGAGGCACTAAGCAACTCAGTGAGACCCTGTCTCTAAAGAAAACACAAAATAGGGTTGGGGATGTGGCTCAGAGGTTGAGTGCCCCTCAGTTCAATCCCTGGTACCAAAAAAAAAAAAAAATACCCACATTTAAACATAGTTACAGGAAATGATTCTTAGAGTTTCTGGTTTTGCATCCAGGGAATTTCAGTTTCAAAAGAGAGGATGAGGACCATGATGACACTGAGAGGCACATCTCTCTAAGCCTCTCACCAGTGGGTATTTTTTTAGCTGCAGAAACCTCAGCTGCATTCCCCAACCCCACCACCACCCCC
>NW_025999873.1:729569-785236 GCF_001458135.2 Marmota marmota marmota
ACCCCCCACCCCCGAAGAAGGGTAGCCTTAGGTCCTCCCACTGAGGAAAAACTTCCTGTTGCTTTAAATTGTAAATGGAATCTAGACAGGGGCTTGGAGCCAGGTCTGATTGAGATTTGCCAAATCCCGAGGCTCTACTTGTCTGCTTTCTGCTGGGAAACAGGTTTCCATTGTCTACTGACTAACTGAAGCCAGGAAGAAATCCTCCAAGGCCTGAGGACACAGAGTTTAGGCCGGTTCTGTCTGACTCATCTTGGAAGGATTGAGAGGCCAGCAAACATTCTTGGTCTCAGACTCTTGTTTCCCAAATTGCCATATATAATTAATTCCAGAATGAGAGCCTTTATAGAAGAGGCCTTGAAAGGGGGTTCTGAAAGGACCCCATTAACACTGTATCACCTGAGTTGTGGCTCCCAGGTGCCTGCCATTACAGCCTGTGATTCACCCTGTTGGGCCTTGGCTGGGCTTCTCCAGCTGGACACCCACCTCTAGGGATGAGGCCTGTCTGTGGGTTCAGACTCCATGGCACGAGTTACAAATACAATGCTCTGATGCGTTTCTAGCATGCAAGTTTTATTTTTTTTTACTTTTTTGGGTATCAGAGATTGAATTCAGGGACAGTTGAGCACTGAGCCACATCCCTAGCCCTATTTTGTATTTTATTAGAGACAGGGTCTCAGTTAAATTACTGAGGCTGGCTTTGAACTTGGGATCCTCCTGCCTCCGCCGCAGGGATTACAGGCGTGCACCACCCCGCCCAGCTAGCATGCAAGCTTTATTAAAATATTTTTTGGGGTGTGTGTGCGGGTCTCACAGGACATAGCTTCAAACTGTTTGGTGACTCCTGATGTACTCCTGGGATATTTTGGTTGGGTGTAAACCCCCGGTTTACAGGATTTAAAATTCATACTAATTTGATACAATTCCTGGTACTAGAATACACCTAATCTTGTTTAGACAAATTCGCCCAATTCCTTTATGGAAAAGGTTTTTATAAAAGGTAGCTGGAGAGGGCTGGGATTGTGGCTCAGCGATAGAGCGCTCGCCTTGCACAGGTGGGACCCGGGTTCCATCCTCAGCACCACGTAAAAATAAAGGCATTGTGTTGTGTCTATCTACACCTAAAAAAAAAAAAAAAGTAGCCCAGCAAATACTTGTATATCCAACTAACTCAGAGCCCCATGAGGCTTCCCTTTCCTTCCCACCCTCTAGACATCTCCATCAGAAAGATCTGATGGCCTTCTACTGACCCCAGGAGGCCCAGTCCTTCCACTTCCAAGGTAGCTACCCTGGGGCCCCCAGGCACCCCCATGACATTATAGTGATGCCAGGACATGGGGTGAACCAAAGAGGTAGTCATGAGATATTCAGGGCCCCCTTGTAACAGGGGTCCACTTCACCTTTTGAATATAGCGCTGAGGTTTTTGTATTTATTTATTGTGGTGCTGGGGATTGAACCCAGGGCCTTGTGCATGCATGCAAGCACTCCACCAACTGAGCTATATCCTCAGCCTCTGAGGCTTATTTTTAAAAGGGACACGTTTTCCTTTCCCTCTTCTCCCTCTCCCCCTCCCTAACCTGGGGGCGGGGAACAAAGTTACCTAGAGTTATCTGTGTTCCACAGGAAGGAGATATCTGCCAGAGGATCTGAGGAGTGAATAACTCCCAAATTCACAAGTGAATCCTAACACACCAGCAAGGTGCCCTGGGACCCCCTACCAGAGCACACCTGGAATGCAACCCTTGAGGAGTTCCTTTAAAATCCCCCTGTTCCTTCTGATGGGTAGAAACCACAGCCTCTGGGACAGGAGGAGTCCCCTGAGTTTCTCCTTTACTAGCAAAGCAATAAAACTCCTTTTCCCCAAACTGTGTCCTCATTATGAAATTTGGCATTAATTGGCACTCAGGGACAAGGACCAAACTTTTGGTTACATCTGAAAAGGGCACCTTAATATGAGCTTGCTATTAAAAGCATGGTGTGTGCTTTCCCACCTTAATTCTCAGCTTGACAGCTACCAAAAGTTTGTTACCTGCCTTCCTCATCCACCCTTAAATGACCTTATCAGCTTCAGAAGCCAGGTGCATCTTCAGGGCCAGGTTTTCTAAGGACCAATAACATTGGGGGCTGGGGAGGTGGCTCAGTGGCAGAGCGCTTGCCTAGTATGTGTGAGGCACTGGGTTCGATTCTCAGCACCACATATAAGTCAATAAATGAAGGTCAATCAACAACTAAAAAAAAAAAAAAAAGAATAACATTGTCCAGGAGCCACTGAAACTACAAATTCTGATTCTTCCATGGGAGAGTGCAAGAGTCCATCCAGCCAATCACAGACCACCTCAAGGTGAAGATATTAGGAAGCAAAGACCTTGGGAGGTGACTGTGGTCCTGGGGTGGAGGGACTGGAAGTGTAGCTCATGAGGTTCTGGGTTCAATCTCCAGCACCATAAAGAAAAAAAAAAAAAAAAGCCAAAACCAATACAAAGAATTAATGAGAAATAAATTTCTATTATTTATAAACTCCCCAGTCTGTGGTACTTTGTTGCAGCTAAGGCACCCACAGAGGAGCCAGAGGAGGACAGCCAGAAGTCAGTTCAGTGAGCCGGGAAGGATAGAGGCAGATAGCCACCCACAGGAGGTAAGGGGTACAGTTGGGTCAGTGAAGGGCCAAAGGGAAGGTGTGATTTTGGGGGGGCGGGGTTCATTCCACATCTTCCCCACTCTTTCCTGCCTCTGGGACAAGAAGCAATTGGTGACCCTGGAGAGAAAGGTCTTGGTGTGGGAGTGCCAGGAGAGGCAAGGGCAATGTGGCTCCTGAGAGCTCACTCAGGTCCCCAAGTGCCACCTTCTTTCTGATCTCTGGGGAAAAGAGCAAAGTCATCCCCTCACCCAAGACACACTGCTGTCAGGACCCGATCCTGGAACCATTGTCCTGAGAATGGGGACCCCTGGGAATGCAGACCACAGAGGTCAGGCTTCCAACAACCGCCTCAGCAGAGGTGTACAATTACCAAAGAGCTGAGCCCCAGCGAGCCCTCCATAGCATGTCACCTAGCCACCAGGGACCTGAGGTCTCAGGGAATTCCTGATGGAGAAACCCCCTTCTCCCACCAGGCATCGGAGACCCACCTATCTGGCACCTCTTGGAGCCTTTGGGATGTTGGGCTCCGTCTGGCGGGTGAGCCCAGTGGCTGTGGGGGCCGAGAGCAAGGACTTGGGCTTGTGACATCCCAATGGCGGGTGCTGTCTGTGGGAAGCAGTGGCTAGGTCCCTCTGTAAGTGCGTGGTCCCCTCTAGGACCTGAGGGGCCTGTCCTGCATGAGGAACTTGTCCTGGCTTTTTGGCTTTTGTCCTTGTTCCCCGAAGTTGTGCCCTCCCAGGAAGTCTGTGGGTGCCCCGAGAAGGCACACCTCCTTGGGGATCTGCAGGAATCGGTTGGCATGGGCAACGATTTCTTGCTGAGGAAAATGCACGCATTGCCACCGGCACGTTGTAGCAGACACTAAAGGGCCACCACCCGATAGCCCAGGCTAAAATAACACCGGTTTTGCTCATTGGAGGGGTATGCCTGTGTCAGGCAGGGCAGACCACCCCTACCCACCCACCCAGCACAAATCACAGCTGCGCGGATTGCTCTTCCTTTTTCCAGTGATTGCTTGGGCCCAGGGCACCGGACTATTTTGGCCAATGGGACAGAACCTGAAGGGGCTGGAGGTGGGTTCTGAGAAAGAACCTCGTGCTGCCTTTGAATACAGGGGTTCTGAACATAAACGGCAAGACCCTTGTTTAGTGTGTCGTTTGGAAAAGAAATACATACACAAACTCCTAGCTGAAGATGTGTTCCAAAGTGGGATTTCATTTCTAACCTTCACTGGATAGGGATTATTTCGTTGTTTTTTGTTTTCTAACTATAGACAGACACAATACCTTTATTTTATTTATTTATTTTTATGGGGTGCTGAGGATGGAACCCAGGGCCTCACAGGTGCTGCTCTACCAAGGAGCTACAACTTCTGCCCCTCTTTAGTTGTCTTTCAAATAAGAAACCACAGCAAATGCACTAAATAGCATTACCCAAAGGAGAAACTTCCTCTCCAGGACGCAGTTCCTTCTCTGCCACAGGTGGCTGTTGGTGGCATGCTGACTGGTGGCTGTGTGCACAGGCTTTGGTTGCTAGACCGTTTGGGTTTGAACCCTTGCCTTGCCTTGTTTTCTCCAAGCTCTGTCACTGTAGGCAAGTTATTTAACACTTCTGTGCCTCAGTTTCCTTATCTATACAAGACTAGTATCTGATATCATTGGTACCCCAAGCTCTTCAAATCCACGAGTTGCCAGTCCCGTTGTTTGTTTAGGAGAAGCCCGATTTCCATCCTGAGAAACGCATCATCATATATCGGCTCTCAGGTCACCACTGCTTTTGGAGGGAGACGACTCTAGTTTGCAAAAGGACTGGTTTATTCTTTGAGCAGGGAGACAATATTCACCCCAGCTGCTTGGGCAGGGATAGGAACTGACCCAGGGTAACTAACCACCAACTGGTTATGGACCTGTCAAAGCCTTTGGTATGGAAAGCAATGCTCACCCAGGCAGGGTGGTGGCAAGTCACCCAATGGATGTTTCCTTGGGCCTCCAAAGACCTGAACTTGAGGAGCGTTGCCTTTCTCTAAGGAGTTAGGATCTGAAATCAGTGTGGAAGAAAAATACCACCCAGGACATCTACAAGTTTTCTCTCAGCGGGGCCCAACACAGCCAAGTTTTCCTCTAGGGATGGGCTGAACACTAAATGAAGCTGATTTACAGTCAGGGGACATGTCGTACTCCAACTTTAAATACTGAAACCACACTCAGTGTCCCAGACACCCATGCGAAGCATGACTCAGGGGAATTGAGACTGTTGGAGGGAACAACATATGTCCTGCCTCACGCTTGCTCTGGGGCACGTGACCACTGATTGCAAAAGCAGGTGGCAACAGACACGTTCTTCTTCTTCTTCTTCTTCTTCTTCTTCTTCTTCTTCTTCTTTTTTTTTAATCTCATCTCCCCTCCCACCCCAAATATAGGCAGTCAAATTTGTGGGAGTTACAAATGTGACTTTGAAATTCTTCCCTAGGACTGAATGTGGTTCATCTTCCTTATCAAGAGCTGCATGTCCCTGTTGTTTGACCCTGTCTGGCCATTGGCAGAGCCCAGTGGTGGCTTCCGGCCCCTAAGAAGGTCTGACCTTCGCCATGATCCTGTCTTCAGACTTTGACTTTCTCAGAGCAAGGTTCCTTCCCCAGGCGGATGTGTTTTCTAGGATCAGAATTTTCAAACGGCCAAATCATCTAAGGTCACACATACCAGTAAGAGAAAGCTGTGGCTAACTTTTCCCATGTCCCACATTCTGTTTTGCTTCATTTTTCTGATAGGAGGGTAATGACATGCTTTAAGGAGGGATATAAATAGCATCCCAGATGGGCGAGTGGGAGGGGTGACAGGTCTTTTGCCCAACTCTACAAGATGTCCCAGCCAAATCTTCTTTTTTTCCCTTTTTATTTTTTATTTAGAGACAGGGTCCTGCTAAGTTGCTTAGGGCCTTGCTAAGTTGCTGAAGCTGGCTTATTATTATTATTGGTATTTTATTTTTTAAATTTTTTCTAATTAGTTATAAAGAATTTAGTTATATAAATTTTTTTCTAATTAGTTATATAGAATGCATTTTGACATACCATACATAAATGGAGTATAACTTCTCATTCATCTGGTTATACATGATGTAGAGTTACATCAGTCTTGTACTCATTATCTGCACATAGTAGAATGAATCGGACATTATTACCCTATCATTCCTACCTTCATATCCCCTCCCCTCCCTTCATTCCCCTCTGTCTAATCCAAAGTACCTCTATTATTCCCTAGGCCCCCTGCCTTATTGTGAATTAGCATCCAAATATCAGAGAAAACACTGAGCCCTTGGTTCTTTAGGATTGGCTTATTTCACTTAGCACGCTATTCTCCAGCTCCATCCATTCACCAGCAAAATGCCATAATTTCATTCTTCTCTATGGCTGAGTAATATATATACCATATTTTCCTTATCCATTCATCTGTTGAAGGGCACCTAGGTTGTTTCCATAATTTAGCTATTGTGAATTGAGCTGTTATAAACATTGATGTGCATCACTATAGTATGCTGATTTTAAGCTTTTTCGATATAAACTGAGGATTGGGATAACTGGGACAAATGGTAGTTTCATTCCAAGTTTTCTGAGGAATCTCCATACTGCTTTCCATAGAGGTTGCACCAATTTGCAGTCCCATCAGCAATGTGAGGGTACCTTTTCCCCCACATCCTTGCCAACATTTACTGTTGCTTGATAATTGCCGTTCTGACTGGAGTGAGATGAAATCTTTTTTAAAAAAATATATTTATTTTTTAGTTTTTTTTAAGGTGGACACAATATCTTTATTTTATTTCTATATGGTGTTGAGGATCGAACCCAGCGCCCTGCGCATGCCAGGCAAGCACACTACCGCTTGAGCCACATCCCCAGCCCGAGATGAAATCTTAAGACTAGTTTTAATTTGCATTTCTCTAATTGCTAAAGATGATGAACATTTCTTCATATATTTGTTGATTGATTGTATTTCTTCTGTGAAGTGTCTGTTCAGTTCCTTAGCACATTTATTGATTGGATTATTTGATTTAGGGGTGTTGAGTTTTTTGAATTCTTTTTTTTTTTTTTTTTAAGAGAGAGTGAGAGAGGAGAGAGAGAGAGAGAGAATTTTTAATATTTTTATTTTTTAGTTATCGGCGGACACAACATCTTTGTTTGTATGTGGTGCTGAGGATCGAACCCGGGCCGCATGCATGCCAGGCGAGCGCGCTACCGCTTGAGCCACATCCCCAGCCCTGAATTCTTTATATAACCTGGAAATTGATGCTCTATCTGAGGTACATCTGATTAAGATTTTGTCCCATTCTGTAGGTTCTCTTCACATTCATTGTTTCCTTTGCTGTGGAGAAGCTTTTTAGTTTGATTCCATTTTATTTAATTTGATTCCCATTTATTGATTCTTGATTTTACTTTTTGGACTCTAGGAGTCTTGTTGAAGAAGTCAGTTCCTAAGCCAACATGATGAAGATTTGGGCCTACTTTTTCTTCTGTTAGATGCAGGGTCGCTGTTCTAGTGCCTAAATCCTTGATCTACTCTGAGTTGAGTTTTGTGCATGGTGAGAGATTAAATTTCATTTTATTGCATATGGATTTCCAGTTTTCCCTGCACTATTTGTTGAAAAGGTTATCTTTTCTCCAATGTATGTCTTTGGCACCTTTGTCTAGTATGAGATAACTGTATTTATGGGGTTAGTCTCTGTATCTTCTTTTTTGTACCCCTGATCTACATGACTGTTTTGGTGCCAAAACCGAGTCGTCGTTGTTACTATAGCTCTGTAGTACAGTTTAAGGTCTGGTATTGTGATGCCTCCTACTTCACTTTTCTTGCTAAGGAGTGCTTTGACTATTCTGGGTCTCTTATTTTTCCAAATGACTTTCATGATTGCTTTTTCTTTCTTTCTTTTTTTTTTTTTAACCAGGGGTTGAACTCAGGGGCACTCAGCCACTGAGCCACATCTCCAGCCCTATTTTGTATTTTCTTTGGAGACAGAGTCTCACTGAGTTGCTTAGCACCTCACCGTTGCTGAGGCTGGCTTTGAAATCACATTCCTCCTGCCTCACCCTCCCAACTGCTGGGATTACAGGCGTGCACCACTGCACCTGGCTGCCTTTTCTATTTCTATGAAGAATGTCATTGGGATTTTAATTGGAATTACATTAAATTTGTATAGTGATTTTGGTAGTATGGCCATTTTGACAATGTTAATTCTGCCTATCCAAGAACAAGGGAGATCTTTCCATCTTCTAAAGTCATCTTCAATTTCTTTCTTTAGTGCTCTGTAATTTTCCTTGTAGAGTTCTTTTCACCTTCTTTGCTAGGTTGATTCCCAAGTATTTTATTTTCCTTGAGGCTATTGTAAATGGGGTAATCTTCCTAATTTTTCTTGCAATGGATTGATTCATCATTGATGTATAGGATCACATTTGATTTGTGGATGTTAATTTTTTTAATATTTATTTTTTAGTTTTAGGTGGATACAATATCTTTATTTTATTTTATTTTTATGTGGTGCTGAGGATTGATCCTCGTGCCTCACACATGCTAGGTGAGCACACTACCACTTGAGCCATATCCCTAGCTCCTATGGATGTTAACTTTATATCCTACTTATTTGCTGAATTCATTTATTAGTTCTAGAAGTTTTTTGGTGGAATTTTTGGGTCTTCTAAATAGAGAGTCATGTCATCGGCAAATAGTGATAGTCTGAGTTCTTTTCCTATTCGAATCTCTTTATTTTCTTTCTTTTCTTCTAATTGTTTTCACTAGAGTTTCAAAGACGATGTTGAATAAAAGTGGTATAAGAGGGCCTCCTTGTCTTGTTCCAGTTCTTAGAGGGAAGGCTTTCAATTTTTCTCCATTTAGAATGATGTTGGCCTTGGGTTTAGCAGATATAGCTTTTACAATGTTGAGGTATGTTCCTGTTATTCCTAGTTTTTCTAGTGTTTTGAACATAAAGGGGTGCTGTATTTTGTCAAATGCTTTTTCTGCATCTATTGAGATAATCATGATTCTTGTCTTTAAGTCTACTGATGTGATGAATTATGTTTATTGATTTCCATATGTTGAACCAATCTTGCATCCCTGAGATGAACCCTACTTGATTGTGGTGCACTATCTTATAAATATGTTTTTATATGCAATTTGCCAGAATTTTATTGAGAAATTTTGCATCTATGCTTATCAGGAATATTGGTCTGAAGTTTCCTTTCCTTGATGTGTCTTTGTCTGGTTTTGGTATCAGGGTGATACTAGCTTCTCATAATGAGTTTGGAAGGTTTCCTTCCTTTTCTATTTCATGGAATAATTTGAGGGGAATTGGTGTTAATTCATCTTTGAAGGTCTTATAGAAAGCAGTTGATCCAGGGCTTTTCTTAGTTGACAGGCTTTTGATGTCATCTTCTATTTCATTGCCTGAAATTGATCTGTTTAAATTATGTATGTTCTCATGATTCTGTTTAGGTAGGTCATAGTCTCTAGAAATTTGTCAATGTCTTCAAGATTTTTTTACTTTCTTGGAATATAAATTTTCAAAATAGTTTTTGATTGTCTTCTGTATTTCAGTAGTGTTTGTTGTGATATTTCCTTTTTCATCATGAATTTTAGTAATTTGAGTTTACTCTCTCTTAGCATGGCTAAGGGTTTATCAATTTTATTTATTTTTTCAAAGAAACAACTTTTTGTTTTGTCATAAACATGTGTGTGTTTTGTTTTACACACACACACACACAAACACACACACATATATATATATATATGGGGGGTACCAGAGATTGAACTCAGGGACACTCAACCACTGAGCCACATCCCCAGTCCTATTTTCTATTTTATTTAGAGACAGGGTCTCACTAAGTTGTTTAGTGCCTTGCTGGTGCTAAGGCTGGCTTTGAACTCATGATCCTCCTGCCTCAGCCTCTGGAGATGTTGGTAATTGCTAGGATTACAGGCATGTGCCACCATGCCTGGCTAAACATATATTTTTTTAAAATTATAAATAGGCACAATACCTTTATTTCATTTATTTATTTATTTTTTTAAATTTTTTTTATGTGGTGCTAAGGATTGAACCAGTGCCTCATACCTGTTTGGCAAGTGCTCTACCACTGAGCCACAACCCTACTCCTGTTTTGTCAATTTTGAATTTAATTATTTCCTGTCTTCTACTGTTTTTTGGTGTTGATTTATTCTTTTTCTAGGGCTTTGAGATGTAATGTTAGATTATTTATTTATTGACTTTCTGTTCTTTTTATTTTATTTTTTTAAGATGTTGATGAATCTTTATTTTATTCATTTATTTATACATAGTGTTGAGAATCCATCCCAGTGTCTCACACATGCTAGGCAAGTGCTCTACCACTGAGCCACAGCCACAGCCCAACTTTCTGTTCTTTTAAGGAAGGACCTCAATGCAATGAACTTTCTTCTTAGCACCTCCCTTATAGTGGCCCAGATTTTGATATGTTGTATCACTATTCTCATTTACTTCTGAGCATTTTTAAAAAAATTTCATCCCTGATTTTTTCTGCTATCCAGTGTTTATTCAATAGCATACTATTTAATTTTCAGGTGTTAAGAGTAGCTTCTATTTTTTAAAAAAAAAATTTTTAGACATCGAAGTACCTTTATTTTGTTCATTTATTTATATGTGGTGCTGAGAATTGAACCCAGTGACTCATACTTGCTAAGCAAGCCTCTATCACTGAGCCACAAACCCAGCTCTATTCTATTTTTTATCATTGATTTCTAATTTCATTCCATTATGATCTGATAGAATGCAGCATATGATCTCTCTCTCTTTTTTTTTTTTTTTTGTATTTGCTAAGAGTTGCTTTGTGGCATAAGATATGGTCTATTTTAAGTGTGTTCACTCATTGATGGATAAAATACTCTATATATGTCTGTGAAGTCTAAATTATTGGTTGTATTATTTTGTTCTGTAGTTTCTTTCTTTAGTTTTTGTTTGGAGGATCTATCCAGTGGTCAGAGAGGTTTGATAAAGTCACCCAGTATTATTGTGTTGTGATTTATTTGATACTTTTTGTGTGTGTGTGGTGCTGGGGATCGAACCCAGGGCCTCGTGTATGCAAAGCAAGCACTCTACCAACTGAGTTATATCCCCAGCCTGATTCTTGAATTTGAGATGGGTTGTTTGAGGTATATAGATGATCCATTGTTTGGGGCATAAATATTTATGATTTTTATGTCTTATTGATGTATAATTCCCTTAAGCAGGATGAAATGTCCTTGTCTCTTCTGATTACCTTTTGCTTGAATTCCATTTTATCTGATGTGAGGATAGTAACCCCTGCTTATTTACAAGATCCATGTGAACGGTACGTTTTTTCCAATTCTTTCACCGTCAGTCTGTGGATGTCTTTTCCTGTGAGGTGAGTCTCTTAGAGACAGCATATTGTTAGGTCTTGTTTTTGAATCCAATCTGCCAGTCTTTGTCTTTTGATTGACAAGTTTAGGCCATTTATGTTCAAGGTTACTATGGAGATATGATTTATATTCCCAGTCATTTTGATTTATTCCTGGTTTTTAATTTGAATGTTTCTCCTTTGATGGGTTATTCCTTTAGTGTAGTTCTTCCCTTTGCTGTTTTTCACTTTTTCTTTTCATTTTATCTTCACGGAATATTTTGTTGAGAATGTTCTGTAGTGCAGGCTTTCTAGTTGTAACTTTTGTTTATCATAAAAGTTTTTAATTTCATCTTCAAATCTGAAGCTTAATTTTGCTGGATATAGAATTCTTGGTTGCATCCATTTTCTTTCAGAGCTTGGTATATATTATTCCAAGACCTCTTAGCCTCTCATATTTGATTTTTCCATTTCATTCTTTAGGTTTGGGTAATTAAAAAAATTTTTTTTAGTTGTCAATGGATCTTTGTTTATTTAGTTATTTATATGCAGTGCTGAGAAATGAACCCCGTGCCTCACTCATGCTAGGCAAGCGCTCTACCACTGAGTCATGACTCCGGCCCCAGGTTTGGGTAATTTTCTGATATTATTTCATTGAAAAGATTGTGCATTCTTTTGGTTTGTATCTCTGTGCTTTTATGTATCCTGGTAAATCTTAAATTTGGTCTTTTTGTGTTATCTGTTATTTCTTGGAAGTTCTGTACATGGTTTCTTAACATCTTCTCTCCACGGTCAACTTTTATTTTCATGATTATATATTTTGTCTTCACTGCCTGAGAGTCTGTCTTCCAAGTAGTCTATCTGTTGGTGATACTTCCCATTGAATTTTTTTTTTAATTAGATTTTTTTAGAGAGAGAGAGAGAGAAAGAGAGAGAGAGAATTTTTTTTTTTAATATTTATTGTTTATTTTTCAGCAGACACAACATCTTTGTTTGTATGTGGTGCTGAGGATTGAACCCGGGCCGCACGCATGCCAGGCATGCACGTTACCGCTTGAGCCACATCCCCAGCCCATTGAATTTTTAATTAGGTTTATTGATTCCTTCATTTTGAGGATTTCTGCTTGATTTCTTTTCAGAATCTCTTTATTTATTTATTTTTTTTAAAGAGAGAGAGAGAGAGAGAGAGAGAGAATTTTAATATTTATTTTTCAGTTTTCGGCAGACACAACATCTTTGTTTGTATGTGGTGCTGAGGATCGAACCCGGGCCGCACGCATGCCAGGCGAGCGCGTTACCGCTTGAGCCACATCCCCAGCCCCCAGAATCTCTTTATTAAAGTGATCTTTCACCTCCTGAATTTTATCTGATTTCATTCCTTACATTGCTTTTACATCGCTCAGTTTAACTATGTACATTTTATATATATATATAAATAATTGGATACCATACCTTTATTTTATTTATTTGTATGTGGTGCTGAGAATCGAACCCAGGGCCTTACACATGCCAAGCAAGTGCTCTACCACTGAGCCACAGCCAGAGCCTCTTAACTCTGTACATTTTAAACTCCTCTGACATTTCGTCTACCGTATTGTTAATGGATTCTATTATTGGAGAATCTTGGTTTGTTTGGAGTGATTTGTTCCCTTGTTTTTCATGCTGTTTGTGTGTCTTCCCAGCTAGCTGTGTGGATCTGAGGCAGTACAGTTTCTACCCTGTAGACTTACAGTGTCCCTGAAGGTTTTCAGTACCTCGCCTTTAAGGGGAAGAAACAAACAAACAAACAAACAAACAAAAAACAGCCCAATGAAAATAATACACAGCCTTAAACCAAGTAGCTCTACTAAGACATCTACCGTTTTTGTTTTGTTGGAATAAACAGAAATGATGTTTTCAATTACTGCCTACAATACAAACAGTAAATTTGCAAAAGAGTTTACAATTTCAAATGGTGGACAAAGAGAGAACAGAGTGGTATAGGATGTGATGTTTATGAGGAAGGAAGAGAAAAGATAAAAGTAAAAAATTATAGGAAGGGCTGGGGCTGTAGCTCAGTGATAGAGCACTTGCCCAGCATGTGGGAGGCCCTGGGTTCAATTCTCAGCACCACATATAAATAAATGAAGAAAATAAAGGCCCATCAACAACCAAAAAATATATTTAAAAATTATAGGAAGAGTGAAAGAGGGATTAATAGAGGTTGGCTTTAGCAGGAGAAAAGAGAATCCAGGGAAACAGATAACAGGAAAAATATATATAAAGTAAAAAAAATTTTTAAATTAAAAATTAAAACACACACACACACACACACAAACAAAACTGTAATATACTATCCATACATTCCAGGCTTCAATGAACCAATGCATAAAAAATACTTGGTTTAAAAAATGGTAGACATGTGAGAGGAAAAAGAGAAAGAGAGAGAGAGAGAGAGAGAGAGAGAGAGAGAGAGAGAGAGAGAGAGGGAGGGAGGGAGAGATATCAAGATCGATCTCAAGGAAAAATTGTTTCCATTGGAACTCAACTTTCTTAGTTCTCCTTCTCAGTAGTTAGGTGGAGTTGTCTGGGGTAGGATGCTGGCTCCACTCTCCACATGGGTGGGGTTGCTAGGGTAAGGGTTAGTTGTGCAGGTGGAACTCCTGGAGGCGGGGTGCAGGCTTAGGTGTGCTCCAGTCTCTTGGCTGGGTGCCAGTCGGTCTGGAGATTTTACATCAGTGTGTTTCCAGCACTCAGCAATTGCCATTCCACCCCACCATATCTTTTTATGGCATATGTTTCATAATCTAAAAAAGTCGCACTGAAGTTTTGGTAGGGCGGTGAGTTAAGTTAGATTGCATTCATTTAAAGAGCCTGGGAGGTTTGGAGATTCTACTTGGAAACATACTGTATCGTTTCATTCATGATACTAGAAATAAAACCAGCAAAGAAAAAAAGGAAAAAATGAAAGGCTTAGGGAGGTCAGGTTTCAAATTTCTCCCCAGGGTCTTTCCCACTTCTGGAGAATGCTGCCAACAATTGTTCACAAGACTGACCACCGCCCTGAACGCCAGCTGGATGTGGAGATGTTTCTTCCCGGGAGTTCCATGGTGAATTCCAAGTTGGAATGAGGGCAATTGGCAGCTGGATGGTTCCCATAATTAATAAAAAATTATTTATACAACAATAGCAACTGCTGCTTATCTGGTTGAGGTATTCCGAGCAAACTCCACCCTCAAGGGGCTCAGATGAAGTATAACTAAACAGCCCAAGAATCCCAGCCCTTCTCACATGAGAAAGGCAAGCCCTCTATGGGCTGATGAGGCATAGGATAAGTAGATTCCCCAGGAATTGTTCAGTCCTCCTGAAAGCAGAGACCACATTGGGCATTGTGTGTAACAGACCTTGTTAGAATCCTCCTACCTGATGCCTCAATTTTTTTAAAAAATATTTTTTAGTTGTAGTTGGACACAATACCTTTATTTTTATGTGGTGCTGAGGATCGAACCTTGCATGTGCTAGGCCAGTGCTCTACCACTGAGCCACAACCCCAGCCCTGATCCCTCATTTAATATGACCACTTCATGGATCTTCCTGGGTTGGGGATTTCCCCCCTACTGTTGCTACGGTTTGAATGTGTCTCCAAAAAATCATGTTATTAGAACTTAAACCCCCAGAATCTGACACACACAGTGCCTTGGTGTCAGCAGACACTGGCATCCTGTGTCATTTAAAATTTATATCCACTTTGTTTCAATCTCGGCACAACCCTCCCATTTAGCACCTGGGCCTTGGTTGGCATTTGGTCACACGTTTAACACTAAACACATCCTGTGCACCTCTGCACAGCCTGGCAGCATCCAGGAAGGGTCTTGAAGGGTGATCTTCACAAGAACCCGTATTACAGCAAGACAACCGTGGAGGGGAGGAAGCGGAGGAGCCCTCTGGCCTCTAGTCCCTTGTGTTAAGTTCTCAGAATTCCTGGAAATTGCAGTGAGGGCCGTGACCCATGAGGAACATGTACATAGGATGCTGTTTGAAAGCAGACTCAATGTAAGCTTGGTGGTTTGAAAGCATGCTAATGATGAATGTCACTGGGGAAAAATAATCGGACAGAAACAAAATATATTTATTAGAAATATTACAGTCACACATCTTACACTTTCAGGTTAATACATCTATGTTAGCATGTCATGTCCTGACAGTGCTTGGTTCGATCTAATGTGCTCTTTGTAGAAACTGGGCCATGGACGTAGCAAGTGTCCTCAACTAATGCAGTTAAAAATCAGTGAACTACACAGGATGTTATGGGTTCAGCAAAACTCCAACCTGGGTCAGAGGACTGAAATGGCCAGTGAGCAAGGGCAAAAAGTATTAAAAATATTTTTTAAAAAGGCTGAGAGGTTGTATGTTCTACTGCTTCTCAAAATGGCCCTCAAAATGTGGAATGGTAAGAACTAACTTCTGGGTTTGGTAGGTGGGCTTGTCTCTAAGGAAGAGAGTTCACCATCTCCACAGGCCAGTGACACATCCACCCCTCCATGGGGAAGAGGGAAGGCAGAGATTGAGAACTGACATTTGTCGGTGGTGGGGAGGAGAACACAACAGCTCTCTGTTCTCATGAGATGGCTAATCACTCTGATAATTTTTTTTTTTTTTTGAGATGGCATCTTGCTATGTTGTTATATTGTCCAGGCTGGCCTCAAACCTTGGGACTCAAGTTATCCTCCTGTCTTGGCCTCCCAAGTAGCTGGGACTACTGGTGGCTGCCACCATGCTCAGCAGGACATTTTTGTCTTCCACCCATAGCATTTACTTTGGATGATTTCTACAAGAGCTGCCCATCAACAACAGAACAAAGGACAAAAAACAGAAGACCAACATTGTTTCTGAGGTGTGAAGGGCCTAGGAGGCAGGTTCCTCACAATGCTGTCCTGGGGAACACCAGCCCTACCACCAGTCAGCTGAGAAGCAATCCAGGAGGCAACTCCTCAGTGCAGAGAACTGCCAACTTCTCTTTGTATCTTAAATAACTTCTCAGGATCTTGTATTTTGCAGCTTTTATGTAAAAATCATACATTAAATTTTTTTTCTGCAGAACCACCAAATAATTTTAAATTAAGTACCAGCTGCGGGGGAGACGGAAGAATCATGGCTATGATGGTCTCTAAAATCCTCAAGACAGACAACTGGAAATGGTACAATTTGCTGAGAACTAGAGAAAACATAAGAAATACTACTTAATTTTCTTAGTTTACCAGTTTTTCACCGTCAGTTTTGTGCTCTGAATGGTCCTAAAACTTGCACCTCCACACTCAGATCACCTCTTCAACAGTAAGGGAAACTCCTTGAATTTTAAGAACAAACTGCACGTGGCAGTTTGTTTCACAGGACGTTTTCCCCTCCTTCTTTACTGACAAAGAAGGGATAAGTGTGGCCAGTCATGGGTAACGTGGGCTCCTACTGGAGACGGCACGACTACACATAGCTCTGCCTGGCCCAGAGCTCCTCTGAAGCCCTTTTCACATCATCATTGCAAACAGAGTGTCAGTCAGGCTGACCATCCCTCGGTGAACCCCAAGACCTCAACTGCTTGTCCCATACAAAACCCTGGGGTAATCCCAGTTTAGGCACTACCACCCACAGCTCAACCCGACTAGTTGGAATATACGTCTCTCCACTTTGATGGTGGCAAAGGAGAAGCTTGGGAATCATGAAGATGCGCCAACAATGTCAGCTTCGATGTTAACACAGGTGCAGGAAGCAGCACAGGCAGGGACTTTCATTTGAACACATTCAGCTGAAGGAGAAAGTTAAAACTGTTACAGCTGAATCCCAAGCTTCCATTCGAAAACAAGGGGCTAGTTACATAATGAATGCTGGTCCCCAAGCAACTGCTTGGGAGCTTGACTGCTGCACGGCTGTGGGGTCACAAAACGAGTCCCCGAGGCCTCGGAATGACACACCACACATCTCTGCTCCCATTCCAGATATTCTGACTCACTGATCCAGGGAGGCTGGGCATGTGGCTTCTAGAAGCTCCCCAGAGGATATGGATACAGAGCCACAGCTGAGAACCACAGACCAGACTGGAAGGCAGAAACTCCAGCCCTATAGAGGTCACAACAGTTTGAGAATGAGGGCTGGCCTCACCCAGTAGACACCTCTGGGAAAAGTTAACCTGGAGGAGGGGAAAGAGCCCATACCACTCCCAAGACAGGGAGTGGACTCCATAACCTGTCCCTGAATGAGTGGCTCAGATCAGCAATCAGGATTCACTTTAAAGAATTTTGGCAGTAGTTGTAATTCTGGGGGACTTAATGTAAAGACATCCTTTGTCAGAGGGGTACTAACAGCTATTTGGCACTTAAAACAGCAAGTCATGGACATTTACACATCTACCTTGACTGCCTGTGTGAATGGGCCCCCTCATTTGCTACAGAATACATTTATTTGTCCAAGTAGAAGACCAGCCACGATGGATACCTAGACTGAGCACCTTGGGAGGTCCCTGCCTCTACTAGGGTAACCAGTAGGATATTAGGGGAAATGCATTTCCCTCCATTCAGTTATATTGGAGCCATCAAAGCCCACCCCCAAGAGCTTCTTTTTGTCATGCAAATGTAAAAGGCCCAGTATGAAGTCCCAAGGACTAAGTCGCCTGGAGTTGGAATACTGTTTGGATTTGCTGTCTATCCAGAATCCAGAGGGACATACATCCTCAGCCTGTTTGTGCAAAAACATAAAGACCACAACATACACAACATTGCACACACACAAGTGACTATCAAGTTCTTCATGTGTGACAAATGTGCGTGGGTATGAATAGGAGGTGAATAAATGGGATAGAAGGTGCTGTGGACAATGACTGTGGTTTCCCTTTCAGCCCGTAAACCGTCCACTGTACACACTTCCTGCTATGAGACACCTCAGGGGACCTTCAGCAAGGCACCGCAGGCTCCTTTGCATATTGAAGACTCAAATAGTTGAGTTCTACAGAGCCAAAGTGTTTCCAAGGTTGCTTTGAAGCAAAGCAAAAGTTTCTTTGTTTTTTATGTTTTGTGGGGTGGTTGACAAGGGCAGTTTTTATGAAAGCAAAAGCCAGGGATTTTAAGTAAAAAACCCAAAAATCAAAAAACAAAAAAACTGGTTTGGAGGTGTTGTACCTCAAGAATCTCTGTGCAGATTACGCATCAAGTCACCATGTGGGATTGGTGACGTCCTGGGTTCTTTCTCACAGAAATATGCCTGTGGGATCTTGGTTTGGAAGAAGGAAGGCCATCCTCTTTAGAAACCTGCCATGGAAGAGCAAAGATTCCCCAACTTATACTCCAAATGCATTTGCATTTGCAATAGGGACACTGCAGAATCCAGCTCTAGTTTCTTCTTTGAGTGTTGATTCACTTGGTTTGAGCCTTTCTTAGAAATCCAGGAGGCTGGACAGTGGGCAGAGCAAGATTGGTGGCAACCAGGTACTTCCAGGACAAACCAATGTTGGTGGCAGCTAATTCTTTTGGGCCCTGAGGTTTAAGTCTCAAAGTACTTGTAGATCTGGGCCACATACTGCATCACGCTCTGCCAGTCAGGCCGGTCAGTGTACAACATCTCACTGAGCTCCTGCAGGGAAAAGGAAAGGGGACAAGTTACAAGGGGAACATCATAGACCTCTTCCCACTAAGGGACTCATATCCAGATCTTGGCGTTTACTGCCTGAAAACTCTCCACCTACACAACGATGTAGTGCTAAATGTGCCAAGGTAAAAAAGACTTTTCATCCTATTTATTCCCTTTTAAAAGATGCAAGACATGGCCTCTTGTTGCTTTTGTTGTTAAACATGACAGCATTAAGAAAGATCTGCAAACAGATGATCTCAGTCATAAATTTGCTATCAGAAAATGATTTCTGTTTTCCTTAATTACAGTCACATATAAGTAAATTAGTCTCTGACTTCCAGGGTTCCATAGCAGTGCTCATGTTAAGTGTACTCTCTGCTTCTTCATGGACTTTTTCATATGCCATTCCCCACGCTGCTGGGTTGTTTGGCTGGCTCCCACTGTGCTGGATACACCCTGTCTAAGGGGACTGCTGCCCAAGGTTGACAAGACATGTAGTTTATGTTCACTTCTTCACTGTTCCAGAGTTCACAATGAACATCTCTGTGCAGGACTGTTTCCTTCCATTGAATTACTTAAGAGAAATTCCAAAGAACAGAGTTGAGCCAATATAAACACTTATTTTGCTAACATTAAGTCATATCATTTAATGTGTGAGTTTTTGTTGTTGTTTATTGCATTAATTTAGTAAATTTCTTGTATTTACATATTTACTTTTGCTAACCTCTTCCTCTTATTTTAAAAATTTCATTTATTTATTTTTGCTAACTTTTCAATGCACAAGCTAATACAGAGGCTATAAAGTGACAGGGAAGAGGACTAGGCATTCTGCAGAGCAGTAGGTCGAGCTTTTTCAAAATTTGTGCCACTGGATTTGTTTAATAATTAACTTTGGGTCTGAATTTGTATTCTTTTGTGGTCACAGGAGAACAATAGGAAAGAACCTTGATGGAAAGCCAGAAACAAAGATGCAATGGAAAAAATAAGGCTGAACTGAGTACATCTGTTCCTGGGTGGTGACACAACTAGCTGAGGTTGTTAACCAGCCATTTATCCTCTGATTCAACAACATCTAAATATATTTTGCTTCCTGGTTATGCTAAAATTATCAGTGTATCATTCATTATTCATTGAGAAGGGGTCAAAAAGGAGTAAGTGGAACAATCTACACAGATATGCCTAGAATAATTTTAAAAGAAAGAACAAAATTTCCCCAGATTACAAGGATCAAAAAGTCTCTTTCCATGTGGGCATGGTGGAGCATGACTGTAAAATCCCAGCTGCTCCAGAGGCTGAGAGGCAGGAGAATCACAAGTTTGAGGCCAGCCTTGGCAACTTAGTGAGACTTTGTCTTAAAAATAAAGGGGCTGGAGATGTAACTCAGAGGTGAAAGTATCCCTGAGTTCAATCCCCAGTACCAGAAAAAAACCAAGAACATGATCAAGAAAGAAAAAACAAGATCAATAAATGAGACTTTATAAAAATTAAAACCTTGGGCTGGGGTTGTGGCTCAGTGGTAGAGCACTTGCCTAGCATGTGTGAGGCCCTGGGTTCGATTCTCAGCACCGAATATAAATAAATGAATAAAATAAAGGACCATCAACATCTAAAAAATATTTAAAAAAATAAAATAAATAAAATAAAAATTAAAAACTGCTCTGAGAAAGAGAGTGTTAAGAGAATTAAAAGTTACAGAGTGTGTGGCTGGGGTTGTAGCTCAGTGGTAGAGTGCTTGCCTTGCATGTGGGAG
This sequence comes from Marmota marmota marmota, assembly GCF_001458135.2. Lineage (NCBI taxonomy): Eukaryota > Metazoa > Chordata > Mammalia > Rodentia > Sciuridae > Marmota > Marmota marmota. Next base: position 749,926 of record NW_025999873.1, read on the forward strand.
GCACTGGGTTTGATTCTCAGCACTGCATATAAACAAAACAAATAAATAAAGGTCCATTAATAACTAGTAAAATATTTTAAAAAAGTTACAGAGTGGGAAAAAATAGCTAAAAATCACATATGATAAAGGACTTTTATACAGAATATTAAAAAATTTTAGGGCTGGGGCTGTGGCTCAGGGGTAGAGTGCTCCCCTAGCATGTGCGAGGCCCTGGGTTTGATCCTCAGCACCACATAAAAATAAATAAATAAAAGTATTGTGTCCAACTACAACTAAAAAATAAATATTTTTTTAAAAAATTTAAATCCAATAATAAGAAAGCAATCTGATTTAGAAATGGGCAAAAGAGGGCTGGGGATGTGGCTCAAGTGGTAGCAAGCTCGCCTGGCATGTGTGCGGCCCGGGTTCGATCCTCAGCACCACATACAAACAAAGATGTTGTGTCTGCTGAAAACTAAATAAATAAATAAATATTAAAAAAAAAAAAGAAAGAAATGGGCAAAAGATTTGAATAGACACTAGACCAAAGAAGATATGTGGCCAATAAATAGCATATGGAAAAAAGCTCAACATAATTTGCCAGTCGAGAAATGCCAATTAAAACAAGATAATCCCCTACCTACCATCCCACCCTACACTGGGGAATGAACCCAGGGGTGCTCTATCACTGAGCTACATTCCCAGCCCTTTTTATTTTTTGAGATAAGGTGACTAAGTTGCTGAAGCTGGCCTTGAATTTGTAATCCTGACTCAGCCTCCCAAGTAGCTGGAATTATAGGCATTATATACTTGGCAAGGTACACCCCTATACCTTTTAGAATGGCTAAAATCTAAAAACACAGCAGTACCAAAAGTTGGTGAGGATACAGGAGCAAAAAAAAACAAAAACAAAAAAAAACCACCTCTTTTCAACTTACTTTTTACAATTAAAACCACTGCAATAAAAACAGTCAGCTGGGGGCTGGGGATGTGGCTCAAGCGGTAGCACGTCCGCCTGGCATGCGTGGGGCCCAGGTTCGATCCTCAGCACCACATACAAACAAAGATGTTGTGTCTGCCGAAAAAAACTAAAATAAATAAAGAGAGAGTTTAAAAAAAAAAACAAAAAAAAAAACAGTCAGCTGGGCGTGGTGCTGTGAGACCATAATCTTAGTGATCAAAGGATTGCAAGTTCAAGGCCAGTCTGGGCAATTTAGCAACCAGTTTTAAAAAGCTTTAAAATAAAAGGCTGGGGCTGGATGTGATGGTGCACACCTGTAATCTCAGCAGCTAGGGAGGCTGAGACAGGAGGATCAGGAGGCGCTAAGCAACTCAGCAAGACCCTGTCTCTAAAGAAAATACAAAATAGGGCTGGGGATGTGGTTTAGTGGTCGAGTGCCCCTGAGTTCAATCCTCGGTACAAAAAAAAACAAAAATAATAATGAAGGACTTTACATTGACTACATTTAAATTTATTAAAAGAGNCCCCCGCCCCCCCCCCCCCAAAAAAAAAAAGGCTTGGGATGTCACTCAGGGGTAGAATGCCCTTGCATTTAATTTGCAATACCGAAGGTATTAATTTGCCCAATAATTTTCCAGACAAGCAAACATACAAGAAAGCAGCAAGTGGATGCCAGGGTGAACAGGGCTGGGGTTGTGGGGCAGTGCTTGACAGCAGGATGAAAACTAGGGGCAATTTTTTTTTTTTGGTTGGGTGGCGGGTACAGGGATTGAACTCAGGAGCACTCAACCACTGAGCCACATCCCCAGCTTTATTTTGTATTTTATTTAGAGACAGGGTCTCCCTGAGTTGCTTAGAGCCTCACTGTTGCTGAGGCTGGCTTTGAATCCGAGATCCTCCTGCCTAATATATAATGGGGAGGGTGTCCAGGTAGCATTCAACCTAGAAGAGGATCCCATAGCCCCTGACTTAATGTTGATGCAGACCTTCTCAGAGGAATTTGTGCTAAAGGCATTGGCTAGCCCTATTCACTTAAGAGAAAAGGTGAATTTAGTGAAATTCCTGCATCTCTGTGATAGTATCTAGATAATAAAGCCCCAAGTGGATAATCAGAGAAAGTGACATATGAGATTTTTTGTTTGTTTTGCCAGGAAACATACAGTTATACTCATTTGGCCATCTAATGGACCTATGGTCTTTTTTTGAACATGATCCAAAGTTAGGGTTTGAAGCCATCTGTCTTACAAAAGCCAGACCTCATGATATAGGATCAAAGAAGTCCCCCCCACCAAGAGATTTTAACTGGATTTTTTTTTTCAACTAATGATACAAAAATCTAAAGAAACTTGTGAAGCAAAACAACTGCAGAATCCCTCTAGATGTTTATAATTGCTTTTAAATAATAATTTTCATTCTGATTAATATAAAATATTAATTTATGATTTAATGGGTTATTATGAAGCAAATATTATGTATAATGACCAACCAGATTAAGAACAGGCCCCTTCCCTTTCACAATCCGCCTTGACAGGTTGTCATTTGTGTCTTTCAGAATCTTTTGCAACACTAATCTGGCAAGAAGAAAACTACTATTCATATGAAGCTGATTCTGATTTTAAGATACAGAGATTAAGTACCCTTTACAATTGCTATACCAGTGCTAATACAAAGAAATGATTCTTCAATGAGGTGGATACTATGTATGGTTTCCCATGGAATAAGAATCTAATTCTGGGCTGGGGTTGTGGCTCAGCGGTAGAACTCTCGCCTCGGACATGCGAGACCCTGGGTTCGATCCTCAACACCACGTGAAAATAAATAAGTGAAGTAAAAGTACTGTGTCCAACTACAACTAAAAAATAAATATATAAAAAAAGAATCTAATTCATGGAATGCTAAAGACAAATAAAATGGAAGAGAAAAAAGTTCCAGCCAGGATGAAAATGAATTTGATTTAAAAAATAATGACTATGATTTTCCTCAATACTTTGGTGTTAATGAGCTTATAATTAACATCAGAAATGTACTAAAGTTTCCTATGTTATTCACTTAATAACACATAGTTGTTAATTACAATCCATAACCTGGAATTGTTCTAAGAACCTTTTAACTTAGTTAATAACAAAGGCAAGTCATGTGTATGCCCATGTTCATGCAAGTACTATTCACAACAGCTAAATCTGGAAGCATCCCCAGCGTCCAAAGGATGAATGGATGAGCAAAGGTGTGGAATAGACATAAAATTGGGATACTATTCAGCCTTTAAAAGGAAGGAAATCTGAACATATGCTAAACATGGATAAATGCTGAGGACATTATACTATGTTAAGTAAACCAGCTGGAAGGACAAATACTGTATGACCAAAGATTATGTATGACAAATACCACTTATACAAGGTACCTGAAATAGGTAAATTCATAGAGACAGAAAACAGAATGGTGTTTGCCTGGCTGGGGATGAAAGAATGAGGAGTCAATGTTTAATAGGCACAGGATTTTAATTTTATAAGATAAAAAGAGATGGAGGGGATGTGAATATACTTAACACCACTTAAAAATGGCTAAAATGGTAAAGCTTATGTGTATTTTACCACAATAAAATAAAATCAATATCATTTATTGACTTAGATGATTATACTAAATGTTTAAAAAGACAGTTGGAAAAAAAGTAAGGCTTCTTGCTCTTGGGAGATTATAACCTTGTGGGGGTGGAGGGAATGGAAATATGCCATATAATCAGATGAATCATCATATAATAGGGCATGGGGATATCAAACTATGAATAAATTGTGCTTTAAGAGCCCAGAAGGTAGACAGGGCTGTCATAGAAGCAGTGTTACCCAGTGGTGATGGGCATTGGCTCTAGAGTCTGCCTGCCTGGCTCGGATTCTTGCCTCTGATACTCATTAGCCAAGTGATCTTTTTTATTAACTGCATGTGCCCCTGTCCCACCTGCATCATGTATCTACCTCACAGGACTTCTGTGAGGGTTCAGGAGGGTCAATATATGGAAAAATCCTGTGTGTGATATATAGTAAATAGGAGAAAAATGTGTGTGTGCGTGTGTGTGTGTGCGCGCGTGCAAGCCTAATTAAGCTCAAGGTAACTATTGAAGCACACATAAAGTTTACACCAGAGTAGGCTCAGTCATGCCTAACATATATTTAAAATCCTGAGTTGTAATGACATTACTCCATTGGGGCCCCGAGGAACACTGTGTGACTATCCTGTTGGCTGCTCCAGCTCACTTGGTGAGCAAAAGCCCTCATGGGCTAAATGAACAATGAAACAGTGTCCCCCCACCAAGCCACAGACACATCAGCCCTGAGGACACATTACGGTTGTCCTGTGATAATGACAATGATGCCATATATCCTCTCTTACCCAATGCTTTCTGTAAGGAGTTGCTCACCCGTGTGATGTGGCAAGATAAATCTCTCTCATTACACAGTGGCTGGGGAGGAATGCTGTCTAAAATTTGGGAGACACTGTAGAACTTCACTTTTTAAAGATCTTATCCTTGTTAATCTGCTATACCCAGAAACCTAGCTGTACTTAAATATGTAAGTATACATGGAAATTTTTCCTGCATAATCTTAATAGAACTTAATCACAGATGGGGTTAATTATGATTGTCACTTCTGATTGGATGTAGTTTTAAAAGTGTTGAAGGAGCATCTCATTATTAACCTGACTCCATTTTGCTTCTCCCAGATCTTTCCTTTTCTGAGTTGCTCTTTCAAAACCTCAGTGTATTTTAAATTCCAGGATCGCAGGGGCTGATAAACATTCTGAGAACTAAATGGAGACTGTTCCCTAAGTAGTGGCAATTTCCTTGAGACTAATAAGATTCTGGATGACCAGGCCCAAGATAATGATCAACCAGATTATGACCTAACTGGGATTGCCTTTGTTCTCTCACAGCTATATAACCTCAAGGTAGCTCCTGATTCCCCAAAGACAACCCTAAGATCTGTCTTCCCAGTGTGGCTGCACTGAAATTGAAGTTCTCTTCTTGTTTCACCACTGACTCCTCTACCTGTTTTGTTTTTTTTGAGTGGGGGATGAGTGGCTAAATCTAATCTGTTGGGACCCCTAGAGTCGGGCTTCTGCGCTGGGACTGTGGTAATCGTGTCGAGTATAACTCAATACATGGCTTTTCAGTCCGTTTCAAGATACTGGAAAGTAGAGGCTGTGAGTGTAGCTCGGTGGTAGGATAGGTGTCTATGCTCAAGGGCCTGGGCTCAGTCTCTATCACCAATAAGATATTTAAAATCAAATTTAAGAATGTAAGAAATTTCTACTTTGCTGTATAAACTGGTTACATTGCTTACAAACATTCCTGAATGCTTTCAGGATTAGTTATCATGTCAGCAGCCACTTGCAACTGTCTACACAAATGAAATTGTTGGCTCCAACAATCAGGTCAACAAAATTATCTCATTTATGTCCCAGGTCACTAACTTCTACAATGCCTTAGATGAAAATTAAGAAAAAATAGCAAATTTAAAAAGAAGCAAATATTACTATAATACTAGAAAGAAAAAAATATTCTTTGTATAATATAATTTCCTAACAAGTTCTTATCATTTCTGGTCCTTATGTAAACTGTTTGTACTTATTGGTTGTCCCACTATTTCCACACAGTATAAATCAGATTCCTCTGACTTCATCATGGTTAGATGTGTAGGGCCCCTTACTCCCTTTTTAATTTCTCTGGACTTAAATATACATAATAGGGATATTTGTTTTAAACCCTTTGTTTAAAAGAATTTGGGCTCACTTAGACTCTTGTTTGTGTGTCTATAACTACATTTTAAAGTATGCATTCAATTTCTTTAATGGTTAAAATTCTATTTTTGAATAGGTTCTAGAGAAATATTTGGATTTAGTATTTTTAGAAATATTTTGGTATTTCTTTGGAAACTTCTGTTTCCAATTTGTGGTATAACATTGTTCATATTACTAAGATTTCTATGATAGGTGTACTTGTGCTTTTTCATTTTTTGGATTCCTCCTGTCTTCCAAGGGTTATGAAATTGTATCCCGCTATTTTTACAGCTTAGAATCATGAATGAAATTGAACATCTTAAACAGTTAGTGGCGATTCATGATCCTGTTCTGTGAGTTGTATATTCTAGACTTTGATTATTTTCCTTTTTTTAAAAAAAGTTGTTTTAAAAAATTTTTTTTTTTGTAATTGTAGATGGAAAGACTACCTTTATTTTATTTGTTTATTTTTCTGGGGTGCTGAGGATTGAATCCAGTGCCTCATACATGCTAGGCAAGTGCTGTGCCACTGAGTCCCAGCTCCAGCCCTACTTTTTGAGTTTTGATGAACCTTTATTTATTTATATGTTGTGCTGAGAACCAAACCCAGTAAGTAAGTGCCCTACCACTGAGCCACAACCCAGCCCCTTGAATTTAATAATTTTCAGTGGTTTGTTTCTTATTACTTGTTAGCTGGATCTTTTTATAGGTGATCAGGCTTGTCTTTGCATTTACTGTAGTTTCATTACAATATTTTATTTTATTCATCCTGATTGAGACTCATTAAGAATCATGGGCTCTTGTCTTCATCATTCTGGAAATTTTTCAGGTACTCAATATTCAAATATTGTCTCTATTCCATTATTATTTTTGGGGGTACCAGAGGTTGAACTCAGGGGCACCCAACCACTGTGCCACATCACCAGCGCTATTTTGTATTTTATTTACAGACAGTGTCTCAATGAGTAGCTTAGCACCTTGCTGTTGCTGAGGCTGGCTTTGAACTTGTGATCCTTCTGCTTCAGCCTCCCAAACTGCTGGGATTATAGGCATGCACCATTGCACCCAGCTATTCCATTATTTTTATCCTCTGTTTCAGGAATTCCACTGGACATGGGACATGGAAATAGACTGCTTCAATCTTCTAGGTCTCTTAAACTCTGTGACAGACAGTACTAGCTGGTTAACTTAACAGTCATTCCCAACCTCTCTTTCTCTTGTAGGCTTCCCTCTGAAGAGGCTGGAAAATGTTATATGTTGACTCTCTTAAAAGCCCTTGCAGTCAGGGTGGTCATGTAACAGTACTGACAGTGAACTGGAGGGACTCCAGGAAGCCTTTTGCTTTCCTTATCAAAGGAGAAAGATATGAAGGATTTGCTCTATTCCTTCCCTCTTCTCCCTTCCCTGCAGGTGGGAATAATGTCTGGAGTTTGGTAGTCACATTAAACCACAGAGAAATATGGGAACAAAGAGCCAACAGATAGATTGTGGAGTGCAGTGAAGAGACATTCCAGGTCTTTTATTAAAACACTGAGCAGTGAACTAAACCTGAAAATAGGTTTGAACTTCTCATTAAAATAAAAAAAAAAATTCTTTGTGATTTCAAGCAACTGTTAGTTGGGTTTTCCATTTCTTGAAGCTGAATGTATACTGATAAAAGCCCCCTATTATATTTTCCATTTTTGATTGTTTTATATTCTGAGCAATCTCCTTATATTTATTTTCTAGTTCAGTAGTTCTTTCTTTTGCTGTATCTAATCAGTTTGGCAACTCATGTCATTGTTTTTTTAATTCCAAATTTTCATTTGTAGAAGCTTTACCTGATTACTTTTCCAAAACTCTTTTTTATACTATCAAGGTCCTTCCTTATTGTTTCTATTCCTCCTTTTGGGTCTCTTTTAATAAATTTAAATGTAGTCAATGTAAAGTCCTTCATTATTATTTTTGTTTTTTTTTGTACCGAGGATTGAACTCAGGGGCACTCGACCACTAAACCACATCCCCAGCCCTATTTTGTATTTTATTTAGAGTCAGGTCTTCCTGAGTTGCTTAGTGACTTCCTCCACTGCATGTGGCACAGGTCTTTCAATATCAATCTCCAGTTCTGGTAGATAATCCTCTTGCTTGTTGTACCTACTGACTGGCTTAGTTGGTAGAGTGATCTGGATGATTCGGAATTCTGACTTGTGAGCCTATTTCTAGCAGCCATTGTATTACCAAGAGATTTCTGCATCAAAGAGTAGAAGCCAAGGGCTTTGCACAGCACAGATACAAATTTGGACTCTAAATGTTACCTGGCTCTTTTTTTTCCTTACAAGAGATTTTTTTTTTTTTCCCTCCCACAAAACATCCAAGGTGGAGATAAACTTCTTCATTACTTTTCTGAATGATGCAGGTGTAGCTTTTAAAATCTCAAGATTTTAAAATCCTTTCACTAAGAGGAAGAGTACACTGTGAGCCCTGGTTTCATGTGGGGATCTCAGTACTAGTGCTTTGTTTAAGGGAGCTTAGATTCTTATCTCTTGTTCCTGTGATTAAATAAAGCCTGCAGCCACTAGGGTTTATGAGTATCTACTTATTATAAGCCCTATATCACCAGCCCCATCTCTGCCCCCTAGGGTTGCCATGATCTCAGGTCATGCCTTATGGTTTGGTTTTTATTTTCTAAATTTCAGGCATCTGTTTATTTTCTATTTTTTTCCAAAAGCTTGATTATATATTGACATTTAAACATTTTTTTACAATTTTATTTATTCTAATTAGATATATATGAAAGCAGAATGCAGTTCAATTTGTATACACAAACAGCACAGTTTTTTGTGTCTCTGGTTGAATGCATCGACACTTTATTTATTTAAAAAAGTTTTTTAGCTATAGTTGGACACGATACCTTTATTTTACTTATTTTATGTGACGCTGAGGATCGAACCCAGTGCCTTGCATGTGCTAGGCAAGCGCTCTGCCGCTGAGCCACAACCTCGACCATGTATCGACATTTTAAAAAATGATATTTTATTGGGATTTCTAGATGATTTGTGGGCTTTAATGATAATTTAGCCCACTGTATTTCCAGAACTGAAATTTATCCAGTGAAATCTTAATTGAAAAAACACTAAATCATTTGTGATCAGACAAACTGGATAAATTTGTACAGGGATCATGAGTAACAGATCTGCAAATAGATTTTGGTGTTTTATAAGAAACTGTCTAGTAGATGGCATAAAATTCTTTCTTATATATAGAATAAAATATAAAAAGGATACAAAATAGGATACTTACCAAGCTGGGTTTGATTCCTACACTTTCAGCTGCTTCAAATGCCAATAAGAGATTCTTCTTCTAGGTTAGAAAGACAAAGAGGATAAAATCATCATCTTTTTTAAAAAAGTAGTTTTTGCTAAAAGAGAACATCAGTTGACAATCCCCTATAGATTAATTAAATATGCAATCAATGTCTCAGTTTGAGGATTAACTTATTATAATTACATTGAAAACAACATTATTGTCATCTATCAAAGATCCATAGTTCCAAAGTCATGATCCTCTGCCACTCAATAAATGGTTTCAAGTTGGGTGCAGTGGCACATGCCTGTAATCCCATTAACTCAGAAGGCTCAGGCAGGAGGATCTCAAGTTCAAGCACAGCTCTGGTAACTTAGGGAGACCCTCAGCAACTTAGGGAGAATCTGTTTCAAAATTAAAAATTAAAAAAAAAAAAGGACTTTATATGTAAATCAGTGGTAAAGTGCCTCTGGATTCAATCCCCAGAACAACAACAACAACACATTTGTTTCAAGAGGAATCTCTTCTTTATTACTCTACCCACTGATCAAATCACACCTCATTTTAGTCTGCTCCAGATTTGGATCTTTCTTCAAAAGTGTTTTTTTCCCTATAGTTTCTGCTTATTTAGACTTTTCTTAGTGGGAGAAGAACTTCGTGTCTCTTTTATCATCTGGCTTCTTACTCATTTTAATGAAAGCTTAAAGTTTACAATATTCTCCTGTGGCCCAAATTTTCCATTCTAACATGGAGGTACTGCCTCATGGACTGTGACTTCTCTGCATAGCTTCTCATTTTCTCTTTTTTCATACACTCAAGCTCTTAAACATACCATTCAACAAAATCCTTTAGCCCAGAGCCCTCTAGAACCTCGTATGAATTTTTGGATTATACCCCAGTCTTACTAGAGTACATTCTTAGGTTTTCTTCTAAGGTAAGAATGTGGGGGAAAAACATTTTCTGGATGTAATCACATGTGACAATATCTATATTCTTTTTATTTATTTATTTTAATTAGGTATATATGACAGCAGAATGCATTTTGATTCATTGTACACAATTACACACAATTTTTCATTTCTCTGGTTATACACGGTGTAGCATTGCACAATATGTGTAGTCATACATGTACTTAGGGCAATGATGTCCATCTCATTCCACCATCTCCTGCCCCCATGCATCCTCCTCATCCCCACCCTTTGCCCAATCAAAATTCCTCCACACACGCCTCCCCCAACCATGGATCAGCATCCACTTATCAGAGAGAACATTTGGCCTTTGTTTATTTTTTGGGATTGGCTTATTTCGCTTACCATGATATTCTCCAACTCCATCCATTTACCTGCAAATGCCATGATTTTATTCTCTTTTAATGCGGAGTAATATTCCATTGTGTATATATGCCACAGTTTCTTTATCCATTCACCTATGGAAGGGCATCTAGGTTGCTTCCACAATTTAGTTACTGTGAATTGAGCTGCTATGAACATTGATATGACTGTGTTACTATAGTATGTTGATTTTAAGTCCTTTGGGTATAGACCAAGGAGTGGGGTAGCTAGGTCAAAACAAAGTCTCTTCTACCATCACACTTGGTTAAACAGTTTGACTGGACAGAAAATTCGACATTGAAAATAATTTTTCTTTAGAAAAGTAATAGTGCTGCTCCACTCCTGAAACTCTTTCTGGCTATTCTTTAATGTTTCTTTGGAGAGATGAACTTAAGAATCATTTGGTCTTGTTTTTAATTTGGTCATAATTCATTTTAAAGCCATTAGGATTTATTAAAATTTAAAATTGGTGAATTAAATATTATTGAGAGAAAAATGTTCCACTACCTATTCATGTTCTTTTGTTTTTTGCAGTGTTAGGGATTGAACCTAAGAGTTCACATGTGGTAGGCAAGCATTCTAACACTAAGCTATGTCTTCAGTCCTTTTTATTTTAGAGACTTGGTCTCATTAAGTTGCTGAGGCTGGCCTCAAATTTATAATCCTCCTACTTCAGCCTTCCATGTGGCGAGGATTACAGGCATGTGTGACTATGCCTGGGTGGTAGAAATTCATAATTTTATATACTTAGGTATTATACATAACCACATTTGGTAGTACACACCCACAGTCCCATGTACTTGGGAGGCTAAAGTAGAAAGATGGCTCAGTCTAGGAGTTAAAAGCCAGCCTGAGCATCATAACAAGTCCCTGACTCAAGATAAAATAAAAAGGGCTGAGGATATAGCTCAGTGGTAAAGAACCCTTGAGTTCTATCCCTAGCACTGGAGGAAAAAAAGATTTTATACAGAATTTTATACTCTATTCCATTTCCCCCATAGCTTTCACTCTGTCTGAGACTAAAGGGTTTGCCCTGACAGTAAAACCAACTCTGAGAAACCCAGTGAGAGAGAAGACCCAGAAAGATGTGGCTATATGTTTCTTCCAGCTGGTGGTTGAGGCTTTGAGAAGCTGTGTTCTGGCCTAAGATTCCAACTTTTTTCCTTGAAATTAAGAGGTATTAATCAGTTCGTCTGTAAATCTCGCACTTGCTTCCATAACACTGTTCTACTGAGTTGGAGCACTGTGCATTGGTTTCCATATTCAATGCAGCCCAAAGCACTCTCCTATGTTGGTGCTAATGATGCCTTTTTCTTATTGTAAAGTTCTTTGGGTTAGAATAATAAGGGGCTCTGTAAGCCTGTTTTTAGGTGATCATCACTCCTGGAAGTCAAGATACAAACATTTTTATGGCTTTTGAGATGTACTTTCAAATTGCTTTCCAAAAGGTTATACCAATTTCCTTTCTAGCAGTAGTGCCCATTTTTGGTACCCTTACCTGGACAGAATATTAGGACTTCCAAAAGGCTCTGTCAAATGTGTCAGACTTAAATAAGATATTTTATTTTTTATCTGTATTCCTGGATTAATAGTAAGATCTAAAATGAAGGCATTTCTATTTTTCTTTTTCTTTTTTTTTTAGGTTTAGTACTGGGGATTGAACTGAAGGGCACTTAACCAGTGAGCCACATCTCCAGCCCTTTTTTGTATTTTATTTAACAACAGGGTTTCACTGAGTTGCTTAGTGCCTTGATAAGTTGCTAAGGCTGGCTTTGAACTCATGATCCTCCTGAGCCACTAGGATTACAGGCATGCGCCATGGTGCCCAGCTAGGTGAAGGCATTTCTTTTTTTTTTAAATATTTATTTTTTAGTTTTTGGTGGACACAACATCTTTGTTTGTATGTGGTGCTGAGGATCGAACCCGGGCCGCACGCATGCCAGGCGAGCGTGCTACCGCTTGAGCCATATCCCCAGCCCATGAAGGCATTTCTAAGTAAAGATTTTATAGGGAACTCTCAAGGCCCTCTAGTGTGATTTACATAAAACCAATTGTGTTTCTTTGCAGTTATGACAGAATAGTCCATACTGTAAAATTTTCTCAAATGCTCTGACTTGAATGACCAGGCATCACTATCCTAGTACTCTTTCACTGGAACGTTGTCACAGGCACTGTGTAGCAGCTTCTGACAGGAGGAAAGAGTTTATTTTTTATTTTTGGGGGGTACCAGGGATTGAACTCAGGGGTGCTCAACCACTGAAGTCACATCCCCAGCCCGATTTCTCTTACTTATTTGTTTATTTTACTTATAGGTAGATACAATATCTTTATTTTGTTTTTTATGTGGTGCTGAGGATCGAACCCAGTGACTCATGCATGCTAGGCAAGCACTCTACTACTGAGCCCAGCTCCAGCCCTATTTCATATTTTATTTAGAGATAAGGTCTCACTGAGTTGTTTAATGCCTCGCCAAGGCTGAGGCTGGCTTTGAACTTGCGATCCTGCCATCTCAGCCTCCCATGACACTGGGATTACCATTCCCAGCTAAAGGTAAGCCCTCTAAAGAAGCTGGGGGTGGGAACTCATTTGTCTACAAGATGTGAGCTTCAGTTGGGCCTCTGCCAACCAAGTGGGGACAGTGTGAGGCTGTCCTGCAGTGTCTGCCCTGGGGAAGAAGGTGTAGGTAGGCCTGAGACCTTCCAGTTCCAAGACAGTCTAAATCCTCAACCTATAGTATAACTGTCACCAGCCTGGCTAGCGGGGGTTGAGCTGTTGGAATACCTCTCCTGAAACTGAAGGGAGAAATGATGCCAATTCTAGAAATTCTCCTCTCACATTCATATTTCATTTCAGATCTTAAAATAAGCATACTCCATTCAGTCACCTGACTATAACTCATGCCCTGTGACTGCATATCCTTTTAATGTCACAGAAGACATCCTTGTTAGTTTTATCAGAAATTCCCTATTTAAAACCGGTGTCAACCTTACTTGCTTTAATTACTTTCATCCATATGGGAGCAGCTCATGATTTCAGAAACTTCTGGGATAATCAATAGCTATATCATAAAGTTTCATTTTAAAAAAGATTATTTACTCATTTACTTAGTTATTTTGGTTCTCAGTTCTCTACCACTGAGCTACACCTCCAGTTCCTATATCCTATAATCTATAGATCACAATTTTAATAGACTTTCACAGATATTATAAGGCCTCTTTTTATGCCCCCTTTTAAAAAATATTTTTAGTTGTAGATGGACATAATTATTTTATTTATTTTTGCATGTGGTGCTGAGGATCAAACCCAGTGCCTCACGAGTGATAGGCAAGTGCTCTACCACTGAGCCCTACCCCAGCCTTCTCTTAGTGCCCTTTTTGATGTCTATGTACTCTAAAAGACCCTCTAAAAAAACAAAACCCCAACACTGAGGCTTGCCAGAACAAGGCTGCAGGCTAGAGTCTGGATGATGTTCAGTCATCCTAAGGATATCTGAGGTCTGTGTTTCATTCAAGTCAACTTGTTTCCATAGAAACCCACTTCAAATATGCCCTTGATAGGGGACAGTCTGACATGAGTGGTGGGAACATGAGGCTGAAGGAATAATTCTATAAACTGGGCACACTGTGCTGACCTCCACATGCTTTTACTTCTAAAAAGCAATTTACCTGCAGCCCTGCCTGGCTTCAGTCCACAGGACATGTTACATTCCTCAGCAAGCTGCCTGTTATCTGCTAGAGAAATGCAGGCCCAAAATAATGCTGATAAGAAGAACACAAATTACCCAGAACAGGGGGGGACCTTCTGTGACCCTTACACAGACCAGATCCCAGGATTCAGGGAGATAAAGTTAATTCCCCCAACCATAAAATCTATAAGAACAGGTTCAGTTAGAACTGGTCAGCACGGGCCAAAGTCCCCCTACAGTTGTCATGGGGTTGGGGGACTTGAAAGTCTGCTGTCAATCAAAAGTCAAGAGGTGAACCTGAGTGAGACTCTCTGGAAACTTTCCTGGGACCCCCAATTAAACTGGAGTGCAATAGAGACATGCTGTCCCCCTCCCAAAACGACCTACTTTTCTCTTTTAGAGTGTCCCCTTCCCCCCCTTTCCTACTCCTTCTAATAATCTTATGCCTGTTAGAATTTCTGAGTAATATGTCTGAAATCTTTCTGATTTGATTGGGGGGATTGTGAAGGGGAACCTCAGTTTCCTGGAAGGCCCCAGCCCTGAAAAACCCATTTTGGGAAAACTCTCCTGTTTATACCCTCTCTCCTCTGGTAAGATTCCCTCCACACTGGGTTTCACACATGTGCTCAGTTTTACACTGTATTAATCTGCTTAAGTTAACACATCCTGAAAATGCTTTTCCATAACCATAAGGAATCTGGCCTCTCACCCCCAGGGCACGCTTGACACACCTCAAGTAGCCCCAAACGAACGTGGCTGCTGCAATTACTGTACTTGGAGGGCAGCCAGGATGGGGGTGTTTAGAAAATAGGAAGCCAGATGTTTCTTCAAGGAATGGTGGGCAGGTGGTAACTGAGACCTAGGTGGTGGGACACAAACCCAACTCCAGTTGATAGAGAGGACGTGAACCCAAACAGATCTTAAATTGTGTCAGGTCTCTGGAGCTAACTCCTGAACCACATCAAAGACCCATGGTCTTTCACCAGTGGCTGTTCCCTGAGGATAGCAGATAGATCTGGGAAAAGGAGTACAACCCTGTAAAAGACCCATGAAAGACCATGAGTTTTTGATGTAGAAAACAGGGGCCTCTGTCCTGTCAGAGCAACAGAAGGAAGAACATCAATGTCTGCCTGCCCTACTGCATGTCTCCAGGCTGCGAGAGGCCATTGGGCACAGAGGTCATGTCCCAGTAGGGGAATATCAGGGATCCAGAATGAAACAAAGAGGTTTCGGACACCAGGAAGCAATGCTCATGACTTGAAGTGTGAAAGCGAATACTCGCAGGCCCATTATTTCCAACCAGACCTGAATTCGATTCAAAGACATAAAAGTCAAGTCTGCTTACTGCAGCCCAACGTCACTTTCCAAAGACACAGGCTTGTTGGGGGTATGCAAGTGCTCAAGCTCACACTCCCTACAGTTTAAGGAAGGCCTTAATCACTTTCCGTTGTTCTATGCCCACTATTTCCTTGACTGTTTCTGTGATCAGTGGAAAGGCAAGGGCTGAAAAATTAAGAGGGTGCGGAGGATGGACACCCAGATCATGGTCAGATGCAGGCTTTGCTTGTGAGGCTATGCCAGATGCCTTGGCCTCTGTAAACCTTCTGGCCCCAACTCCACTCCTACTGTCTGGCTGCTCCCTCCCCTTCCCTCTGCTGGGTCATCTCCCTCTACCTATAGCACAAACACCGGAGTCCTCATCTTTCTACACTTCTGCTGTGGTTATCTGTTTTATTTGGCTTGAATGTGCCCTCCAATGTTCACGTGAAGGACAGTTGGCCCAGTGTGGTGTTGGGTGGTGGAACCTTTAAGACACAGGGGGTAATGGGAGACGATTAAATCACTACACGTCAACCTCAGAAGTAATTAAAGTCGTGCTCATGGAGCATGACTGGTTCCTACAAGGGCAAGTTGCAATAAAAAGAGCAGCCCAGCATCGCTGGCTTCTTGTCTCACTCATTGATCTCTTCTGCACATGCTCCCACCATGTGATGCCATCTGCCCCGAGGTCTTTCTCAGAGGCTGAACAGATGGGACACCCAGTCTTGGCCTTTCAATCTCCTAAACCGTGAATTAAACTTTTTTTTTTTGTACTGGGGATTGAACCCAGGGGCACTCAACCACTGAGCCACATCCTCATCCCTATTTTGAATTTTATTAGAGACAAGGTCTTACTGAGTTGCTTAGCGCCTTGCTGTTGCTGAGACTGGTTTTGAACTCATGATCCTCCTGTCTCAGCCTCCCAGTGGCTGGGATTACAGGTGTGAGCCACTGTGCCCAGATAAACCTCTTTTCTTTATAAAGTACTCTGCCTCAGGTATTGTATTACAGCAATAAAAAACCAAGACAATTTCCCTTAAGACATAGTGACTGGATGATCTCTAGGCCCATAGCTTTAAATATCATATGTACCCTGTCCAATACAGTAGCCACTTGTGACATGTGGCTATTTAAATTGAAATTAACTAGTCATACTAGTAATAGTTCATGTGCTCTACAGCCTTTGTGGTTGATGGCTGCCATATTGGACAGTGCAGATATTATTCTACTACACAGCACTCATCTTCACTGATGACCCCAGATCGTTATTTCCAGCTCTGACTTCCCATCTGAACTCCAGACTTGCTATCCAGTTCCTTTTCTGACACTAGTACCTACATATTTCTGACATCTCAGACTTTAACAGAATTAGAAACAAAACCTTTTTTCCTTCAAAATGTTCAATAATTCTGTCCATCCTGCTTTATAGATAATAGACAAAGCCCCCACATAAAAGTGCTCTAAAATTTTAATATGCTCTATGATGGTTAATTTTATATGTCAACTTGGCTATGCATGGTATGTCCATTTGACTCCTGATATGGGTTAAAACCTCTCTATGCATTTCCCACCCTGAAAAATGGTTTTGTCAAACTGGATATCAAGGAGTTATCTTTGACTCCTTCCTCTTCTCTTTCCTACAACCAACCTGTGGCTAAGTCCAGGTGATTCTGTATCTAAGACATATTTTGAGCGCTTCTACATCTTTCTATCTGCACTACCACTACAGTCTCAGTTAGTGGGTGAGGTCAAGGAAAACGAATTCTCCGGATGACTCCTGCAATAGCTCCTTCTTCATTCTTGTTCTCCTTCCAATGCAATCTTTCACATAAAAGTCAGAGAGCTCTTTTATAAACACCAATCATGCCTCTCCACTGTTTAGAATCCTTCAATGGCTTCCCACTATACAGAGTAACGAACAAACTTCTCACCAGTCACCTGCAGAAGCTCTGTGGGATTTGGCCTCCTCTGCCTGATCCCTGGCATCTCCAGAAGCTACTCTTCCTGCCCCCTGGGATCCAGTCAATGCTTCCTTCCATATCCTTGACAGCACTCCAGCATTCCCTTCTTAGTTGTTCCATGAGCCGGAAGGGCTCCCCTAGAGCTTTGCACGGCTCTCCTTCACATCTGTTCTTCATAAATCAGCTTGAGTACCATCTCCTCAGAAAGACTGTCTCAGTCTTCCTGATCTAATAGGATTGCCAGGAGTGGGATATTGCTCAGATGAGATCCCCACTGACCGCTCTCACAGAACTGTTTTTCTCTTGGCTTTTTCACAACTTGTAAAAGTTGTGTTTATCTTCTGTTTATCTTATGAGGGCACAGAACAAGCCTGTGTTGGTCACTGTTGTCTTTATGACTGTGCACCAAGCTTGGCAAGAGATACTTTCTGAGTGAAAGAGTGCAGGACCCAGGCATGGTGTTTTCTAAAGCACACTCTGTGGAATATGATTTTGTAGGTTGTACGAGGTCAGAGGTTGACAAGCTACTGCCTCTGCACTGAATTCAACAGCCACGGCCACACAGTTACATACTGTCAAGGGCCACTTCAGCTTAATGATAAGGTTGCATCGTTATGACAAAGACCATTATGGTTTGAATGCGAAATGTCCCCCAGAGACTCATGTGTTGAAGGCTTGGTACTCAATGGAACAAAGTTCAAAGGTGAGAGGTGGGCTCTGCTCTCATCAGTAGATCAATCTGTGATGGGTTCATCGCTGAGGGCATTACTGGGAGGGGGTGGAGACTTTAGGAGCCTAGTGGGAGGAGGTAGTATGTCACTGGGGGAATGCTCTAGAGGGGCATATTGGTCTCTGGCCTCCCCGCTCTCTAAGGTAAGCAACTTTTCTACACTGTGACTTTTTA
The DNA here is from genome assembly GCF_001458135.2 of Marmota marmota marmota. Taxonomy (NCBI): domain Eukaryota; kingdom Metazoa; phylum Chordata; class Mammalia; order Rodentia; family Sciuridae; genus Marmota; species Marmota marmota. Next base: position 768,119 of record NW_025999873.1, read on the forward strand.
TTGTGATGTCCCACCTCACCTCAGGCCCAGAGCAATGGAGCCAGCAGACTATGAACTGAAACCTCTGACACTGTGAGCCAAAATAAATCCTTCCTTCTTTAAGTTGCTTTTCTCAGTTATTTTGTTGCAGTGACAAAAAATTGACTAACATACCAAATGACTCATAAAGCTATTTGGTTCCTAACAGACAAGTCTGCTAATCCTTGTTATGGACGATTATAGCAGAACTAAAAACAAAACAAAAGAAAAGGTTCTGTGGGTCTAATATATGTTGAGTTAAACAAAGTCATATGAAAATTCCAAAAATATGACATAACATACCATTTCCTTTTTGGCGTTTGCTGGTTCTTTGGAATAAACTTTGCTTTGTTTTTTGTTTTTGCAGCATTGGGGATCAAAGCTTGCGCATGACAGTCAGATGCAGTATTTCACTGCATTGAAAAGTATCTCATGCATCCTAATCTTGTGTCAGAGGTAGTTTAATAATAAATGATTTTTAAGTAATACTGGCACAATGTTTTTAGCTTCACATAGTGGTTATACTCTTTTTTTTTTTGCAGAAAAAAAGGCATAAATATCTGTGACAATTATGCAGTGAAATATGATGTTCTTCCATGTAGTTTAAACCACTAGCCTTGGAATAGACTTTGAAAAATGCTGGTTAACGTTTTAAAACCATGAAGGTGAAATTCCATTGGGTTTTCTCTGGACGGTGTGTAATAAGAATTTCTCAGTAGTCACAGTAACTGGCCTTCACTGTGTAAGGGGTAAGTATTGAGAAGGGAAGCTGAGAAGTATCTGCTAAGGAGACTTCATAGAATAATCATGCATTCAGTAGTTATCTGTCCCTGGTATCAATATCCTAACATCTCTTTCAACTCTATAAACAACCCCCAATGGGATATATCAACATAACTAGGAATACCCCCTGTAGTTCTAGAAGAGAAAAGGATGACTGAGCAGTGACTTACTTTTTCTTGACTGTTCAGCTCATGGTACGGGATGTGGGCAGGCAAGTAGGTGTGGAGCAGAGCACAGAAGGCCAGGCCATCACTCCAGCTGCTGCTGAAGTTGGTGATGTCAATGTTCTGCAGCAGGGAAAAAGGCAGTATTAAACCCCTAAACTGAGCAATGTCAATATAAGGAGACTGTTCGGTTAGGACTCTAACTTTGGGTTTTGGGAAAGGCAACATAGGAATGAACTACCCCAAACTGCTGGGAGTACATTTGATTTTGGCACCTGGAAAGGCTTGGTATGGTCCCAATTCTTTTCCAGGATAGTAGGAAAAGAAGGTGTAAATACTCAAAACAACAGGAAATTCCGGTTGCCTCCTGCAGGAGTCTTCCCACTGAGTTGCTTTGTATATCTCAGTACTTCCCAAATATATTTGGCCAAGAGAGAATCATCATCAACATCATGTATAACATAATCAGCAACAAGCAGTTCAAGATGAACAAAAAGGTCATAAAGTCCTGAGTGACTGGTCTGGCAGCTTGTCCTGCTTCCTCACCTGGAGACCTCCTCAGTGGGGAGAGAAACCTTCAGGCTCCACTGTCCCTCTAGGAGCACACCAAACAGTGGGGATCACATGGGGAAAATGGGACTCCACCTTCAGCACAGGCGGGGCTCCTGGTGGCTGTCTGGTTCACAGTTATAAAGAAGCTAAAATCTAACTTTAAAAAGCCTCCTAGGCAGGTGGCCTAGGCTTGCAGCTCCAGGGTACCTCCGCCTTGCAGATCTTCAGACCTTCCCTGCTTATTCTTACAGGGTTTCCTTCCCTGATTTCCACAAAGCTTACCCAGATGCAATGTCAGGTTCTAAGGCCTGTGAATGCTTTCATGTTTATGTGGTTCAGTGCAGTGGCTACTCAAATATATTGAAATAGCTCACAAGGGGGGCCTGCAAGGGATTGCAGAAGTGGGGCCCACTTGAGGCTTGGGTTTTATGTCTGTGTTCTGAGCAGCCTGAAGGTGATAAAAGGAATTGGGCCAGTGTAGGACTCCTTGCAATCTCTTCACAGTTGCTGGGGCTTGAGCACCCAGTCCTGGGAAAAAGGGGGAGTCAAGAAAGCTGGCAAAGATTTTGAAGAGGGGTGATGGTTGCTGGCTCCTTCTAATGGAGTGGATGTTGACAGCCCCTCCTTCCCTTTGCCCAAACAACCAAACGTAACTACAACCAGTCAACTCTCTGACTGCCCTGGTGTTTTTTTCTTTTTTTTTTTTTTTAGAGTGTTTCTATCTATCAGAGGCAACTGGCAGTTTAAAAGAACAGGAAGAGAGAATAAAAAATGGCATGAAGTTAAGTTGGAATAGGGAAGGAAGACCTTCATGGAATTCTTCTCAAAGTGTGTAGAGAAGTTTTAGAGAATATACATAGGTGGAAATGAATAATAAAATACAGCAGAATGTTTCCTGTGAAGTTTCCTTGGAAGCAGATGATCTACGATCTCATTTGTGTTTTTTTTGTAATACCTTTATTTTATGGGTTTATATTTTTATGTGGTGCCGGGGATCAAACCCAGTGCCTTATGCATGCTAGGCAAGCACTCTACCACTGAGCCATAACCCCGACCCCCATTTGGGTTTTTATCTAGATTTTTCCAGTATTAGTTTGAGCTAGCCTCGCCCTTAGCCACAAAGTTGGTCAAATACCTCATTGGTGAGTAATGAAATTGAGACAGAAGAGGTGATATGACATGTCACACATGAGCCTTTCCTGAAGGGCACAGACACCAAGAACCCACACCTCCGCCTTTCTATCAAACCTCCTTTTGCCTTTAGCCAAAGTCCAAGATGATTCTGGTGGGCTCTAGACCTTTATCCCAACACACAGGCTATCTTGGGTCTACTTTGCAATTGCATTCACCCAGGGAAGGACATTTGGTTGAAAACAACACACCACCGTGATAATACCTCTCTATTCGGATTTTCATGACTGAAGCACAATTAACTTGTAATAGTTGCTAAGCATCAGTGTTACATAAAAGTCTGAGAATGCCACTGTTGCAAGAGGGCCCTGTATCCATTTTCAGTTTGACTGTAATGGCCCTCCGAGAAGCTGATCACTGGAATTATTTGGCTCTAAAACCTCTTTTGGTTCAGTAGTTACCTGGCAAGAACCGGATACTTACAGACTAAATAAATAAATGCTTTGGCTTTGTACTTTCAGAAGAGATTTATATGTTTAAAGAACAGAGGGGGAAAAAATGGGCCAGGGGGTTGGGGGAAATGACCTATTTCACCTGCTTAGATTTAAGCATTCAAACTACACATTACTCTGGAAAGGGGAACTTAAGGGGGAAGGACAAGGTCAACCTTGGGGAATGGCTCTTACCAAAAATCAAATTCCTTTCCTTTCTTTCTTTGCCACACACAGGTTGCCTGAGACCCCATCTCCAACTAACCTCTCATATGGCTGTGACTTGGAGGAGGGAAAGCCAGGATGTACTTCCAGAGGCCACATGCTTATGCCTCTTATTTATGATGGCCCCTATAGTTTCTTTGTAAACAGAAGCAAGCACCGCGGAGGGCCTGCAAGTGTTCCTTCTGCAAGGCAACACAGACCTAGATCATTTCATTTCCAACAGAAGGCCACATTTTAAACCGGAAGTTGAATGCTCAGTGGTCAAGATGAAGGTCCTTTAAGTTTCAAGCTCCAAAAATGCTGGGGGTGGTAAGAGTAGTGATATTTGTCAAATGCCTACAATGTGCCTGCCACTGTGTACTTTGTCATTTAATTTTCAGAACTGCCGTACATGGTTAGTCGGGTTATGCCCATTTTATGGACAAGAAAGCTGCAGCAAAAAGAAATATTAGTGCCAGAGTCAAGGTTCAGTTCCATGTGACTACAAAGGCCAGTTCCATGTGACTACAAAGCACATGTATTGTTTTCTGTGGGACACTGTTACCCAGGGAAGGAAGAAGTTGGGGGTGGGTGGGTGTTGAGGTAGGATGAACTGAGCATAGAATTCAACACCATCTGCAGTGCTGGAAGCAGACCCTACAATTCCTGGATTCACATCTAGGACAAGAATAAACAGAAATGCTAAGGCGAGAGAAAGCAGATTCTAGAGGGAGTCAAGGATGGAACTTTGACTCCATTACTCTTGTAAGTTAGTAAACTAGAACCACATTTTCTGTCACCAGGCTATTGATCACAAGGAACAGGCTCTAGGGTAAACAGCATCACTCTTCTAGCACTAGTGAATGTTACCACACTGAGGAACTTATATGTCCCAAATGGGCCAGATTCTCCCTTCCTCCTCCAATTTATTTTATATTTAAAACTTTTAAAATTTGCTAAATCTTTTTTTTTTGGGGGGGGAGGGGGGTTACTGGGAATTGAACCCCGGGGCACTTAATAACTGAGCCACATCCTGAGCCCTTTTGCATATTTTATTTAGAGAGGGTCTCACTGAGTTGCTGAGGCTGGCTTTGAACTTCTGATCCTTCTGCCTCAGCCTCTTGAGCTGCTGGGGAATATGGGTGTGTGCCACTGTGCCCAGCTGCTAAATCTTTCCCTTCCTAAAACATGAGAACATTTAATAGACATGTGTCTTGTGTCAATTATCATATTGTTACAGGGGCCATTGATTTGGACCCCAGCCCTTATACTAGGCCCCAGTGGATCAGATAAACCAAAATGGGGTCACACATGCTAAATAATCCATCATCAAACTGAAACCTCAAGGAAACATTCCAAGACACAGACATTTTCCCTGAAAATAGGAGATTCTAATCTACTTGAGTCAGAAGAAGGAAATCACCCTCCGCTTTCCTCTTTGCAAGCAACATGATGTTAATATGTGTTTTTTGTTTATACTGTTTTCTTGTTTCCACCTTACAAAAACCCACCATTTTGTCAGCAGGAGCTCTCACTCTTGTTTTGTAGCATGAAAGCTGTTCTGATCAATGAACTGAGAATAAAAACCATTTAGATTTATAACTAATTGTTATAATTTTTTCTTTCAAAAGATAACAATATGAAATACCATTTCCTTTCTTTTTTCTTTTTCTTTTTTTTCGGTGGTGCTGGGGATTGAACCCAGGGCCTTGTGCATGTGAGGCAAGCACTCTACCAACTGAGCTATATATCCCCAGCCCCCCATTTCCTTTCATCAGCAGAATCTTCAGAAGCATTTTGAGAGGCCAAACGGATCCAAAGATGTGATGAAGCCATCCATCTCACAAAATTGAGAAAGTGTCTGATATATTAGTAAACAGAATCCCAGTTAAGAATAATCATTGATCTATCACTATAAATGAATAAAAGGTTCAGACTAAAATCTCATGACATCAAATCCATGATTGAAAAATGAAACAAAATCACCTGTCACCTCAGGACAGCTCAGATTCACAGGATATTTCAGAACAGATTACAGCCTGCAGGTCTCTCTGGAAGACTGCGACATATTTTATCTACTTATTTATTTATTGTTCTAGGGATCAAACCCAGGGTTGGGGGTGTAGCTCAGGGTAAAGCATTTGCCTATCATGTGTAAAGCCCCGGGTTCCAAGCCCAGGATCACCAAAAAGAAAAAAAAAAAAAAGAAAAAGAAAAAAGGAGAAAAGACAAACATTTTAATGTAAGACACACTTCAACAATAAATAATGGGCTGGGGCTGTAGCTTAGTGGTAGAGCACTTGCCTTGCACGTATGAGGTGCTGGGTTCAATCCTCAGCACCACCTACAACTAAAAATTTTTTTAAAAAATTAATAAGAGTGCACAGAAATCATATTAGAAAAGCGAAGTATTCCACCTTTTAAAATAGGGAATTATTATGGGAATTCCAAATTTAGGCAATCTAATCCCACATCCGGGTCAGGAAATGTTTCTCTTATGTGTAAGCTATTCTCCATGTTTAAGACTTTTTACTGTTCTGACACTGGCAGAGATGGAGGATAATCAGCTATGATTTGTATTATTAGACTCATTCCAAGAACATTACACCATCAAGTAAAAACCCTACCCTTTTTATTACAGAGTGGAACAACCTCAATTCTTGTTCCCTGAACGTCACTTGAAATGGTCTCTAATTGCATTTGAGTGCCAAGAGTGTCAACAATTCCGTACTTGACACGGCTCACTGAACAACTCAAATTGTGTGTATACATTCTTATCTCAGGAGAGGATGGCTGTCAACCTGCAAGCACCACGCACTTCTCAGGCGGTTGCTTTTGTTGCCATTATTACAAGTGATTTCGTTACCAAACATGGAGGCATATTTCTGTGAGCCACAGGTATATTTTTGTGAATGAGGAGTTAGCTGACGTGGTGTGACACAATTTGGTTATTTTCTTTTCTCTCTCTCTTTTTTCTTAAACGTAGATGTAAGATGAATTACGAAAATAGATGAGTTAATGTATGCTTCATCACTCTTCCCTCACTTCACTCTGAAAGAGCCACACTGCTTACATTACGGTTCCCTTGTGGACCTTCTAGAGACCCCTGCAAGCTGTGTGGTATGCAGGACTCCTACCAGCAGAACAGAGGGAAGGTCAAGCAGGCTAAGAATGGGAGTGGATGAACAGGAGAGAGAAGAGTTGTCTCTGAAGACCCTGGCTTCATGGGGGCTGTGCCATACAATTTGTATGCAAATATGGTAGGGGTAGAGGTTGAACCCAGAGACGCTTTGCCACTGAGCTATATCCCTAGCCCTTTTTATTTATTTATTTATTTAGAGACAGGGTCTCATTAAGTTGATCAGCTGGCCTCTAACTTTGCAATCCTCCTGTCTCAGCCTCCTGAGTTACCATTGCACCTAGGTTGGTCTGGTCTTTTTGACTGAAGTCTCAGATGTAAAAGAGGTAACATTACAAGCGTATTTGACAGTTACATTTCTAGGAGCACTTAGAAGAAAATGTTGTAAATTACAGAATTTTGTCCCTTTTGGTGCTACAAAGTCAGTTGAGAATGAATACACTGAATCATACATGAGAAGTTCAACCTCTAACTTTAGCAAATATTCCAGACTGCCTTTTGAGTGGGTTGGGTGTCATCACAGTTCCAGAAGGATGAATGCAGAAATGCAAAGGCTGTACTTTTTTTTTTTTTTTTTGGTACTGAGGATTGAACTCAGGGGCACTCAACCTCTGAGCCATATCCCTAGCCCTATTTTGTATTTTATTTGAAGACAGGGTTTCACTGAGTTGCTTAGTGCTTTGCTTTTGCTAAGGTTGGCTTTGAACTTTTGATCCTCCTGCCTCAGCCTCCCAAGCGCTGAGATTACAGGCATGCACCACTGTACCCAGAAAGGCAGTACTCTTAATGCATGGAACAGAAGCAAAGCAAACCCTAACAACCTAGAGCATTTTGCTTCCAGAAGATTAATCTCATTTGTCTTCTGTTGCCTGGAAACCCAATATTTAGTAAAAAAAAAAAATTAATCATAGGAAAGAGAAGCCACAGAACACACACTGAAATGACTCTTGTGCTCAACTCTACTGAGGATACACAGTTGGATTTGGTGGCTGTGTGACTTTATTCCCACCATTCCATCTTCTCTGAGGATCTCTGGTTTCCTCCATTGCATTTCTATGAATGGAATGACTCTGTATGCACTAAGTGGCAAAGTTTAAAAACAATTAAAAAGCAGCAAAGTAAAACTTCCGGGAAAAAGGCAGGAAATGGATTAGAAAATGTAGTATGTTAATTCCTGCAAAAATTAGCTCTCTCAGGCTGAGGGTGTCTTAAATATCCTTCCTCCCAGGATAGCTCTGGGGCTTTTCTTGGTAGGTCTTTATTGTCACAGCTGTGAAATAATGCTTTTGTTTGTTTTTTAATGTAACAATTTATAGATCCCAGAGGATAACAGATGATCATTTCTCACTAAGGTTCAGCATGTGTAAGAGACCAGGAAGGCCCAAATTTACTTTGAAGATTTGGTGGGACAGAATACAGAGCATATACACTAATCAGAAGGTTCATGTAAAATTGCAACAAAGGCAGCCTATTCCTTCCCTGTACTTGTATTTAGCACTCATCCCTTGTCTCAGGCAGGTGTGTGTACCATAGAATTTTAATATGTTTCAGCTTCAGGCCAGGCCATCTGGTCAACCTCAAGTGACCTGCCTTATACATGGACAGTGTGGCCTTCTACCAAGGACTTGTAGTGACCTGTACAAAGGCTTCTGGGCCCCCCCTCTCCATATAGCATCCTCCCTTCTGCATCCCATCCCATCCCATAGAATGAACTGTTCAAGGTGCCTTCTCTGATTGCTGCCTTCTTAGCTACTGTGTTCTATTCATTGCCAGCTCTCTGTACTGTGATGTGGAGACTGTGTCCAAATGGAGGGCTGGTGACCAGGGCATCACCTTGGGTTTCTCTTCCCATGGAGATTATTCCTGTGCTTGTTCTCTAGAGGTAAATTCTAGATGGATACATTTAAAAACCAAAATTGTAACATTAGTAGAAGGAAATGTAGAAGAATAGTTTCATAATCTCAGGGAAACAAAGTTGTCTACAGCATAAAATTCAAAAAGCATAAAAGACAGGGCTGAGAAATCCTACTATACCATGAAGTTTCTATATGACAAAATTTAAAAACTATATGTACGTATATATAGAGAGAATGAGTGAGTGCAAATGATGAATATTTATAATATATTCCTATAAGCAATAAGGAAGAGAGAACGCAAGTAAAAATGGTTGTAAGAATAAACCAGTGATGCATCAAAGAGGAAATACAGTCTGAAACCTATAAAGAAATTTTCAGTCTCACCAGAAAATAAGAATGGTGAAACAAAATTTTCACTCATTAAAAACTAAAAAGACTGGGCTGGGATTGGGGCTCCGTGGTAGAGTGCTTGCCTATCATGTGTGAGGCACTGGGTTCAATTCTCAGCGCCACATATAAATATATAAATAAAATAAAGGTTCATCAACATCTAAAAAAAATTAATTTTTTTTAAATTAAAAAGACTGCTAATTCATAGAGTTAATGAAGATATGGGGAAATGAATCTTCTTATATTGGGTGATGAAAATATAAAATGGTATAGGATTTTAGGAAGACAACTGGAAGTATTTTTTTTTTTAATGAAATTATTTGACCCAGTAGTATCACACTGGGGAGATCTGTTCTAGAAAAGACATAACTAGAATGAAAAAAAAACTAGAAAAGACGTGTAGAATATTGTTCAGAATGGGGAATTAGAAATATCCTAATGGAAGTAGGCTAAGTAAACATTTTTTTGAGATTTTTTATAAAAAATAATCTATAATATAGTTTCCTAATCAGCAGAAATTTCTGTGAAGCTCATGGGAAAAATCTTATCTGTTTTTTTTTTTTCCCTCTGGGGTGTGTGTGGGTGGGGGGTGGGGTACTGAGCCACTACTGAGCCACATCCCCAGTAATATTTTGTATTTTACTTAGAGATAGGGTCTCATTGAGTTGCTTAGTGCCTTGGTTTTGCTTAGGTTGCTTTTGAACTTGTGATCCTCCTGCCTCAGCTTCTGGAGCTGCTAGAATTACAGGCATGCGCCACCCTGCTGGGCCTTATCTGGTTTTTGAGGGTTTGTTATATGCAATAGTTTGTTGCTTTTTGGTAATATTTTGATAGATGCCAACCTAGAGGCTTGGTCCTATAGTTTTCTACGTGTTCACTGACTTGGTTAAAGAAATTTGGGAAGGATATAAATAACAAATTCATAGATTCAGGATCCAAAAATATTTCAATAGGCAAAAAATAGAAATCAAATTAAATAAGATGGCATTTAACTTGATTCTTCTTCATCTTTTGTGTATTTCCAATCTTTCTATAATGACAATGTATTATTTTTACAGTGAGAAAAAATAATACACGCTACTAAAAATAATAACAAAACACATAGACAAAATAGGCCAATGCGGTAATGAATTTATAATTTCCGAGGTAATGAATTTATAAAAGTCCTATTAATTGTAGGATTTAGGGCCAAATAAATTGTGGAGGAGTGCCCTCTTACCCGTATTTTTTCAAAATTTGAGGAAGAAGAAAAGACTCGGTTATAGATGAGGGAAGGCAGATGTAATTAAGAACTTGCTAGGTCTGGGGATACTTAACCTAGCATGCACTAGGCCTTTGGTTCAACTCCAGCCTCTGGCCCCCTCCCCCCAACACACACTAGAGGGGATGGGGCCCACAGCTCAAATGTAGAATACATACTTAGCATGCCTGTGGAAGAAGTGACATTGGGATTTCCAAAGCCAGAACATAAAAAGCCTTGAATTTCTATCCAAAACTCTTGGAATGCTCTCTCTGGGGCCTCTGTAGCTTCTGAGGTATGCAGAAATCTGTGGAGAAAGCTTGGCCAGCCCCTAACTATTCTAGCCTCTAGCCATTTAAGGTTCTAGACCTCAAGGAACAGAGGGGAGTCACATCTGAATTTCAGATTTGTGGTGGCAGCTGAGGGACCCAACACTATTGTTATTCTAATCTACTAAGTTTGGGGGGAGTTTGTTTTGCAGTTGTAGATAAGCAAAACAACTTCACATCACTTCTGTGACATCTGCTACAAAGGAGAGAATCATCTCTCTGTGACAGTAGAAACCAATCTTTTGTCCCTAAAGCAGATAACTTGGGTTTTCTTTCTTTTCTTTTCTTTTTTTTTTTTTTAATTAGTTGCTCATGACAATACAATGATTTTGACATATCATACATTTATAACTTGGGTTTTCATTGGAATTTCTGTCCACTTTTGATCCTATTCATAATATTGCTTTAATCACTTATTTCTCTATTTAAGATTTTATATTTGGACTTTTTCTCCCAAATCAAGTCTGACAAGTTGTATTTAAAGGAGTTTATGGGCTGGGGTTGTGGCTCAGCGGTAGAGTGTTCACCTAGCACGTGAGGGGCCCTGGGTTCAATCCTCAGCACCACGTAAAAATAAATTAATTAAGGTATTGTGTCCAACTACGACTAAAAAAATAAATGTAAAAAAAAAAAGGAGTTTAAAAAACATGGACCTGAGCTTGGGACATAACTCGGGATTAAAGGGCTTACCCATGAGGCCCTAGGACCCCTAGTACCACAGAAATAAAAACAAAACCCCCAAAATGAACCTGTTTAATCAATCTGGTCAATTCTTATTAAACATGAGTCTCAGGAACCAAGGTTATGATGGCTTCCCCTGTTGGTGTTCTCCCTTCTGGAATATCTCAGGTGGGTAGAAGGGTTTTTGAAGTAGAGGCCTTATTTACCACAGCTCACGGTAAATAAGAGAAAACTGGCCTTTATTTTTCTCTGTAACACTTTCTTGGCTGTTCTTCCTGTTTTCTTCCAGGTGAATATTTAACTATTTTTTAAGTTTAGGAAGAAAGACATTCTGTTGGGATTTTAATAAGAATTGTATTCGATTTATAGGTTAATTTGGAAGACCACTTTTTTATGATTTTACCCATTTTCTTTTTTTAAAACCCCACTGGAGGAACTAAGGATTTGGAATATAGATAAGAAGGCCATGGTTAGTGAGTTCAGGAAATACTGTTCTGTGGTTTACCTGGCAAGGTCAAAGGGAAAAGTTATGGGGATTGTAAAAAAAAAAACACTCCTTTGAGGATAAGAGCTTCCTAATGACAAGGAGATTGCTCTATCAATAGAGCTGTTTGGGCAGACACCACACAGCTACTTTCTGAAATAGAATAAGAAGGCTTTTCACACCAGAAGAGCGGCTGAGACTTGTGATGGTTAATTAACTATAGGTGTCAGCTTGACTAGATGAAGAACTATCTAGAGGACTGGTAAAGCATGGCTTTTGAGTGCCTCTGTCAGCGTTTCTAGAAGAGACCTTGTGTGAGTGAAGAAGACCCACCCTCAGTGTGGGCAGGCACCATCCAATTGGCTGGGGAATCAGAACAAAAATGGCAGAGAAAAGGATTTTCCCTCTTTTCTGGAGCTGAGAATCTCTTTCCTTTCCTCCCCGCTTCTGCCTTCTGAATGGAGTGACACAGTAAGAAGGCCCTTGCCAGATGCTGGTACCATGTTCTTAGACTTTCCAGCTTCCAGAACTGTGAGCCAAATAAACTTCTATTACAAATAAATTACCTATTATGTAGCATTCAATTACAGCATAGAAAAGGGATGCAGACAGGGCTCTTATCTTTCTTGCTTCCTCCTTTTTCACTTAAACACTTGAGAGCCTCCACCTTTGCAATTTCCTCCCTGAGGTTCTCTGGTTTGGGTATCCTGACCCTTGGTCTAGTTTGTCTATTTATTTTGATGTACTGAGAAATGAACCCAGGGTTGCTTTACCACTGAGATACATCTCTAGCCTTTTTTATTTTGAAACAGGGTCTCGCTAAGTTGCCAGGTTGGCCTTGAACCTGCAATCTTCTTGCCTCCCGAGTAGCTAGGATTGTAGACTTATGCCATGGCATGGACCACTTGATCTAATTTAACTGCAAACTCTGGATCCTGCTGTCCAATAAATATTGACCCATTTGGCTGGGTCCACATCCATGTTGGTATCCCCACCCCAATTCCTGCCAGAAGCCCAACTGATGGGGCTGGCCCTACATAGCCAACATTGGCAAAGGAAGATGAAATATCATGACTAAGCACAACTTTGGTTCTATAGCGTCCTGTGAGCAGATCTTTTCTGTACCTCTCACCCTGAGAATCAAATGATTGATTCTCTGCTAGGAATCCCTAGGTCCAGACCATATTCCAGGTCTCTGGAGAAAACATTTTTGGAATTTTCTTCAACTTTCCTCTTCTACCTTTCTGTAGAGTTGAGTATCTTTCTGTTAAGTTCCTTCTTATTATTATTTTTTCTAAAAAGGGATGGTTATTGGGAGCTCTGCTGGTTCTACTCATCCTAGAATCACCCAGTCACCCACTTTTCAGGCTGACTTACCTGTTAGCAACCGTTATACTCTAAATTCTCCTAGCAGAGAGCTTATCTATATCCATCAGTTCCCCAAGAAAATGTTAACGAAACCTAATTACGAGCCATATGCACTAATGATTCAACTCTACTTAAATCTATAGCCTTTTGTCCATAACAACAGTTATCAAACTTATTGAGCCTCTCCACTTGTAAGGTGCTGAGGGATATACAAACAATGAAGCATGGTCCCTGCCCAGTATGGGTCACCACATGCATGATTGAAACAGGACAAAACACACTTGAACCTGCAAAGTAGCACATGCCTATAATCCCAGTGATCTGGAAGGTGAAGGCAGGAAAATCACAAGTTCAAGGCCAGCCTCAACAACTTAGTGAAGCCCTAAGCAACTTAGTGAGACCTTGTCTCAAAATAAAAAAAAAAAAAAATACAGGGCTGGAGTTGTGGCTCAGTGGCAGAGCCTCACATGTGTGAGGCACTAGGTTCCATTCTCAGCACCACATATAAATAAATAAAAAAAATAAAGGTCCGTCAACAACTAAAAAAAAGGGGGAGGGCTGGGAATATAGCTCAGTGGTACAGTTCAATTCTTTACTGGGTTCAATTCTCAGTACCAAAAAACAAAACAAAACAAGACATACTTAACACACAAGTCTGGGATTTGGAGGAGTCATGATGAGGTCTGGTTCCAAAGAATGAGTAAGTTGCTAGTAGGATTTTCCACAGGGTTCTGAGACCCAGGGGACAAAAGTATGGGCTCTCCTCTGTCTTTATTAAGATGATAATCAGATTTAACTAAGCCTTGGAACACCAAAACGCTAATTACTCTAAAGAAGAAACCAACCCAAATTGCAAGCAGCTCCATAACTCTTCCTCCCTCCCTCAGGACAGCAGCTGTGTGATCGACTTCAGGAAAATGACTCAACTTTTCTGGCCTATAGTTTCCTCATCTCTCAAATGAGGTCGCTGGATTATATCAATGGTTTTGAAATGATTTGAAATGATTAGTCATGGGACCTGTACTTCCATGTAAATTTCTGCAGAAGTTTTTTTCCCCCCTAGTGAAGTTTGAAAACCACAAGATTCAATGATCTTTTCTTTTGCCTTCTTTCACATATATTCTATTTTTAACTAGCCTATACAACAGCCACTAATTAACATTAAATACAATTAAATATTCAGTTTCCCAGTCCCATTAACCATCTCTTAAGTGCTCAATAGTTACTATGTGGCCTGTGGCTGCTGGATTGGATAGCATAGATCTTTAACATTCTGAAAGTTCTAAAAGACAGTGCTGGCCTGCATTTATACAAATATGTGTATGTGCATGCGTGTGTGTATGTACGTATGTAGAAATATTTTATACAAATGGTAGCATGTTTTTTATCCTTACCGAGATATACAGGGAGAGTTCCTTTCACTACATATAGAAAACAATTATAATGAAGAGATCAAGAAGCCAGACAGCAAGAGGTAAATACTGGTTCTGTCACTTAGTAGTGGGTCTCTGAGCAATTACTTGACCTCTTTATGCCTTAGTTTCTCTGTCCTTAAAAATGGATATACATTTTAGACATGGCTGGGAATCTACCTGCCATCCTTGCCTTAAAAACCTTTAAGGACCCTAGAATCAAATGAATTAGACTCTGTAGGAAAAGACATGTCTTAAGATAAGCCAGTAAGTTTTAGAAAACAACATGATTTTGTTCACATCATGATGCTCTAGAGCTCCAAACTGAGTATTTTTAGTAAGAAAAAAAATTTAAAGGTGGTCCTTGTATATTTTTGGATGTGCTTACTAAGAAAATTACACATAACTGAAGAAGTCTAAGAAAATCTATTCCAAGGCCAAGTTTAATTTATATTTGACAAATAACCTTCAATCCAATGTCAATCTCCCATCCTCAGAAGACCGAATTCAATCCCTGAAATCATTAAGACTGTGGCTAGATGAGTTCTTTTTTTTCCCAAAATGAGCATTTCATGAGTAAGAAAGTGGAAAAAATGTTCAGTGCAGATTCACTTGGTGCTGTTATTATCTGAACAGACTTACATGCTTTCCTGGGGGATGGAAAAGGAACAGCAGCAAATATTAAAGCCTCCTTTTTGTTCATGAAGGTAAGATAATGGCTACTGGTGTTTGATGGTACCATGCACCAATATCAGCTGCTAGCATACTTGACCCTAGGAAGACCCCTGCCCTAGGACAAATGGCCCACAGGAGGAAAGAAACCCAGGGTACTTTAAATCAATCTATTTCTTAGTAGGAGGAAACATTTTTTAATTTTGTTTTGAAAATCTTACTTTTACTTCCTGAAGTTGGCACCACATCCAACACTTCTATACATATGAAAAATGTGTACAGTGGTAATTTTTTAAAAATTTACTTTTAATTGTTAAAAAAATGTACACATTTATGGGAGTACCATGTGCTGTTTAGTTACATGTATACACTATATGTGTTCAAATTAGGATAAGCATATTTATCTCCTAAAATGTTTATCATTTCTTTGAGATGGAAACATTCAAAATCCTTTCTTTCAGCTTTTTGAAATGTATGTTGACAATATGGCTGATGCTTGTGCCATGCCCTGAGCTTCTAGAACTATGAGCTAAATAAACCTCTTTTCTTTATAAAATACCTACCCCCTCACATTATTTCGTCATAGTAATGTACCAGTACACCTGGTGACAACTGCCTGTTGACCTGGCCCATTCATGGAGCTCTCCTTCCATCTGCCTCAGAAAGTGTCCCTGGCAAGAGCAACTGAGCCTAGGTTCTGCCTCCAATTTTGACTTCCAACCACAACGGGGCCAGCTAAACTCTTTCTCATTAATGCAATTTAGCTTTGTGGCACTATGTTTTAAAAATATGTTTTTTGTTTGCTTGGAAAAGACCTGTTTACTCTGCACAAATTTGGCAAAAACTGACTTCAGCTTTAAATCTCACTACTATCCCACAAGGCCTCTCAGCTCCTCAGGCAAGACCACCTCTGCTTTTTCACTTTTTAAATCCATACATCTTTCCATGCAGCTGGCAGGTGACTAGAAATCAGAAAGAGGAAACCAGTAAGCATACTGAAAATGAAGATAAGATAAAAGGAATAAGATAAAATAGATACTAATAGCCACAAGAAAATGTGAATTATCTAAACTTTCAGATTACTTATAAGGCTAAACTAACTATAAGAAATACATCTGGGCTGGAGATGTAGTACAGTGGTTCAGTGCTCTCAGAGTATAAGCAAGTCCCTGGAATTCAATTTCCAGTGCCACAAAAACAGTAACAATAACAACAACAAAGATAAACCTTAGTCACCCTTTCATGTGACTAAGAAAGGGTGAAAATAAAAGAAGTAAAAATATATCACATAAATAAGAGCTAAACATAAACAGAAATAGTGACTTTGGTATCATAAAATGTAAACTTCTAGCTCAAGAGGATTAACTGAAATAAAAGGTGAAGCCTACTAAAAAGATATAAAAGCTAGGAACTTTTAAGTTTGGTTGAAAATGTTTAAGGTCAAAACTTAGAAATCAAAGATTTTAACAAAAAAAAAAAAAATCACAATCAGAGTTAAAAGACCTCAAAGCACCTCTCAGAACTGAATAGATCAATGGGACACACAGTGATGGGACATGCTCCACTCCTGAATGAGGCTCGGGGGCCAGAGGGTGCCTCTGGAACAGACATTCAAGACCAGAGCTTTATGACTGAGCAACTAAGAGGTCCTTTCAAGGATGTTCCTGGGAACAAGAGAACACTTAGTCCCAAGGGAAATTTATGTCTTCACTTTTAGAGAATACAAAATCTGCCTGGAACTTTCAAATGAGAGATTTCCCAACTGCCATCCAAGATGATGATGATGATGATAATAAATAATAATAATAAATCAGTTTTCGAACATCAGAATCTTTTAAGTAAAATATAAAAATTTTCCTTTTTTTTTTTTTTTAAATACTGGGGATTGAACTCAGGTTGCTTAACCACTGAGCCACATCCCCAGCCCGTTTTTGTATTTTATTCAGAGCCAGGGTCTTACTGAGTTGCTCAAGGTCTGGCTAAGTTGCTGAGGCCGGCTTTGAATTTGTGATCCTTAGCTTTCCGGGATGCTGGAATTACAGGCTTTTGCCACTGCACCTGGCAACATTTTGACTAAGAATTTATCCTGGGCTGGGGATGTGGCTCAAGCAGTATCACGCTCGCCTGGCATGTGCGGGGGGCGCTGGGTTCGATCCTCAGCACCACATAAAAATAAAATAAAGATGTTGTGTCCACCGAAAACT
>NW_025999873.1:785259-795064 GCF_001458135.2 Marmota marmota marmota
CATGGGGATGTGGCTCAAGCGTGTAGCGTGACTCACCTGGCGTGCGTGCGGCCCGGGTTCGAATCCTCGGCACCACAACACAAAAAAGAATGATTGTGTCCACCGAAACTAAAAATAAAATATTAAAAAATTCATCTCTCTCTCTCATTGAAAAAAAAAAAAAAAGAATTTATCCTGTCACCAACCCTACTACAGAAGGCAATGTTATGGTTTGGATCTGGATTGTCCCCCAAAGGCTCATGTGCTAAAGACAGGGTCTTCAATGCAGCAATGTTTGGAGGGATTAACCCATTGATGAATTCACAGCTGAATGGACTACTGGGAGGTGGCAGAGATTATGGCAAGTGAGACTTGGTTGAAGGAGTGGGTCCCTGGGGGCATGCCCTTGGGGAGTGTATATCTTGTCACCAGTCCTTTCTTCTCACTCTGCTTCCTGGCTGCTAGAGGTGAGCAGCTTTCCTTTGCCATGCCCTTCTGATGTTTTGCCTCACTTTAGGCCCAAAGCAATGCAGCCAACGATCATGAACTGAAATCTCTGAGCTCATAAGACAAAATAAATCTTTACTCCTTTATGTTATTTTTCTCAGGTGTTTTTGTCACAGCAACAAAAGTTGACTAACATAGGCAATAAAGTAACTAAACAAGCAACAAGTCAAATACCTCTTTATTACTAATAGGGTAAAAAAATAATATGCTTTGGTTATAGCAGTGGTACATGCTTGTGTTTCCAGCTATTTGGGAAGCAAAGGCAGGAAGATCACCAAGTTTAAGACCAGCCTCAGCAATTTAGTGAAACATTGTCTGGAAATTTAAAAAGTGGGGAAGGTGGGTGGGAGGGAGCTAGAGATGTAGCTCAGTGATAAAATACCTCTGGGTTTAATTATCAGTATCAAGCAAAATCAATCATAAAATATACCATGGCAAAGTTGTGGTTTTTCTCCCATATAAGAATGTTTCACCTCTAGGAATCTATCTATATTGCTAATTATATAAATGAGTTAAAAGGGAAGACATCATATGGATAGCTCAGTAAATGCCAAAAACTAATTTAAATATTATTCTTATTTCTGGATTAAGGAAAAAAACAAAATCAAAACGCTAAGTAAACTCAAAACAGATACAAGTTCCTTTAGCTGATAAAGTATTTACCAGAAAACAACCCAAAAATCATATATATTTTTTAATATTTATTTTTTAGTTGTAGTTGGACACAATACCTTTATTTGTTTTTATGTGGTGCTGAGGATCGAACCCAGGGCCTCGCGCTTGCTAGGCGAGTGCACTACCACTGAGCCACAATGCCAGCCCCCAAAAAATCATATTTAAAGGTGAGATATTATTAATGGAAAATGAGGCAAGACTATCTACCATCAATAGTATTATTTAATATTGTTCTGGACTTTCATGAATGCAAAAAAACATAAAAAGTACAAAAGGCATAAATATTGAAAAGAAACAAAAATCATCATTATTTGTAATAGTTTACCTAGAAAAGTCTAAAAATCAGTAAGTAATCAAACAATAAAATGCATAAAGGCATAAAAATTATCACAGTAATATAACTAATGAGGGTCAACATTCAGAGAGCCCTTGTGGTGGTGCATCAGTATAATATGCAGTACTAACGGCCACTTTTTTTGTTTTTGTGACCAGTTGCAACCTGTGTCAGAGAACTGGACTAACGGATCAACAGAAGAGAACAGAGTCAAGGCACATTCTGCATTTCCATTTCTACCTGGATCTATCAAGTAGTCGAAGACAGACTGTTAAAGAGATGATGCCAGGATACCAGGCTGGGGATGTAACTCAGTGGCAGAGTCCCCGCCTAATATGTGCAAGGCCCAGGGTTCCATCTCCAGCCCTGTGCATGCACACACATGTGCACACACCACACATACACACACAGAAAAATAAATAATGCTAAACAAATAGCCATGCCATCCATCCATTTAGGATAAAAAGGTAAAAAAAAAAAAAAAAACTCTTACCAAATAAATTACAAAAGGAAAAAAGGGCATGTAGAGTGTACACCTTTACCACTAGAAGACAGAGAAGCTGTACCTACAAATTTATGACAGGAAATAATTTCTGAACTATAATTTTTTTGCCCAATGAAACCATCAAATATCAGGGTAAAGTACGGATGAAAGCCATAGAATTTTACCTTCCATGAACCCATTCTCAGAAAGATACTGTGAAAAAAAAGGGGGAATTAGGAGGGGGAATTAAAGGATGGGGGATATAGAGGATCAAAAACAAGGAGCTGGGCGTGGTGGCACATGCCTATAATCCCAGTGGCTCGGGAGACTAAGGCAGAAGGATCGTGAGTTCAGAGTCAGCCTCAGTAACTTAGTGAGGCCCTGAGCAACTTGGCAAGGCCCTATCTCTAAATAAAATATAAAAAAAGGGCCGGGGATGTGGCTCAGTGGTTAAGTGCCTTAGGTTCAATTCCCATTTCCAAGAAAATGAGCGGGAGGTGGGGAGGAAAGCAAAGAAATAACAGTGACTGGGCACCAGGCATGTGGAAGGCCAAAGATTTCAGGTCAGATTTTCTGAAAATGAAACTGGAATTTCTGACTCATATGATGCATGGAAGTAGTTCACAGAGAGTTTGGGGCTGAACAGTGATAAAAGTTGTGCATCCCTAAATCTAAAAATCCACTTGAAAAGTTTCAGATTCTAGAGCATTTTGGGTCTCAGATTTTCAGATTAGGGACATTCAAGTGGTTCTATGAAAATGATGAAATTGGAAACACTCTTGCTTCCAAGCATTTCAGATAAAGGATACTCAACTTGTAATTACACAGAAAACTGAATAAACTACAAGCAAAACCATTTTAAGTGTAGGAAGAATAAAAGGTTGTGCAAAAAGAACGAGCAATAATGGCATGTACTGTGCTACTACATGGCTGTCAGTGAATCACATTTCTATCATTTTTTTTAAGTTGTCAATGGATCTTTATTTTTTTATATGTGGTGCTTAGAATTGAACCCTGTGCTTCATACATGCCAGGTAAGCACTCTAAGCACGGAGTCAAGACCCCAGTCCCATTTCTATCATCTTAATGAGAACTCATAAAAATATACAATTATGAAAACAAGAAGACAGGAAGAATGGGAGAGGGGTAGTTGAAAACAGAAAAAACTTCATTTCTTCTATCAGGAGCTCGAGACATTAAAAAAAAAAAAATCCAGAAATAGCAATTTTGAGCATCCTCCTTAGCTCCTTAGCAATGCCCACAGCACTGTCTGGATGACCTGACCTGACAGTGCTTGACTCTGGGGAGTGGAAACAGACCTCTTAAGACAGGCTGGCTGCTTGCTTTTAAGAGCCTTTGTAGATCTTATTATGGGCATGTTTAACTTAGATGAAAATAAAAACTAAAACTAAACCAAAAAGATCTCTCACAAATCTTAAGGAATAAAGAAGATCACACAAATAGAAAAACATGCAAAGCAACTACACTGGTAATTCCGAATGACTATAAAAATGATTAATGAACTGATAAAAGGTGCTGTATTTCTATTAGTAATGAGAAATTATCTTATCCCAGGATGAAAAAGATAAAAAAGTATGTCTATTCAGGATTTGAGAAGGTACAATTATCATACATCAAATTATAGAAGTGTAAAAGGAATAATTTTATAGTAAAAATTTGATAATGTGGCTCAAAATGGGAAGGGCAACATAGCCCTTCATAAAGCAAATTCACTTCTAGAAATTTATTTTATAAAAACTTAGAACTGGGGCTGGGGTTGTGGCCTAGTGGCAGAGCGCTTGCCTCCCATGTATGAAGCACTGAGTTCGATCCTCAGCACCACATATAAATAAATAAACAAAAAATAAAGTTATAACAAAGAAAAAAAACACAACTGTTTCACAAGTATTTAACACAAACTTAGAAAAAGGCATGACAGATGATATTTATCATCATGATGATTTTTAAAAACTTTTGGTGAAATTCATGTAATAAAATTTGCCATTTTAAACTAATTCAGAGTGTACAGTTCAGCAGCTTTATATTGGTAATGCTGTGCAACCTTTGCCACTACCAAGCTGCATTTTCATCACCCCACAGGACACCCTGTATCTATTAAGCAGTCACTCTACTCCCTCTTCTCCCTTCTCCTCAACCTCTAGCAATCACTAGTTTGCCTTCTGTTTTTATGGATTTTCCTATTCTGGATCTTTCCTATAAATGGAATCATACAAAATGTGTGTGGCCTTTGTATCTGGCTTCTTTTATGCATCACGTCTTCAAGGCACATTCATGTTGTAATATATGTCAATACTTCACTCCTGTTATGGCTAAATAAAAAGTTCAGGTTCTATGATTGTTAGGAGGACTTAAAGGGCTCAGCAGAGTCACAACTACTCAATTATAGCTATTCACAGATTTATTACAAGGAAAGATACATATCAAGCAAAATTAGGAAAGGGAAAAGGCACATGCAGTGAAATCCAGAGGAAACCAGGCACAAGCTTCCAAGAATTTTTTCCCAGGGGAGTCATTCGAGTTAATTCTCCCAGCAATGATCTGTGAGAACATGTATGAAATGTGACCTGCCGGGGAAGTTCACTAGTGACCCAGGACCCAGGGTTTTTACTGGGGGCTGGTCATGTAGGCCCCCTCTGCCTACTACATGCCACACTCCAGGCACCCAGAAGGAAAGCAGGTATTTAGCATAAACCAGAGTTTGCAAAAATAGTTTAGACAAAGCAAGCCATTCTTCCCACTTAGGGTAGTAGGCGCCCTCCTGAAATTTAAGTTCCTCGATGCCATCCAGGGGACAGCCTGGTAAGCAGCCTTCCGAGGATTACTATCCTGGGCCTACTATGTTCACTTTTCTCCTCAGTGGCAAAAACATGGCTGCCAACAGTATCTTGGTTTTATGTGGTATTAAAGAATAATCTTTCAGTTTTATTTCCAACATTTCTGGGGAAGGGGCTACTGCACCCAGCTTAGATTGTCATGGCTGCTGCTTGGAGTTCATGTACATGAAGGAAAAAATCCTTCCCCATCTGCTGCACAAACCACCAGACAGGTCTTTCTGTGCCCTTCGATGGTTTTGTTCAGAAAGTTGTTCTTGTGACTTGAAGTCTCAAACATATGGGGAGGTACACACAACTGGGAGTGAGAGGGAGTGCTCCAAAGTGCAGGCTCACAAGAGAAAACCAAATGGAAAGACAGGTAACCAGGAGAGGGCTCTGAGTCCACCACAACTTGGAAAATGAAAGTCTTTTTGTCTTAGATACGTAGGTGGCACGTTCCTGTAAACTCAGAGGCTTGGGAGGCTGAGGCAGGAGGATAACAAGTTTGAGGCCAGCCCAGTTAACTTAGTCAGACCCTGTCTCTAAATAAAATAAAAGGCTGGGGATGTAGCTCAGTGGCAGAGTGCTCCTGGGTTCTACTGTAGTACCACAAACAAACAAACAAACAACATCAAGCAAGAAAGCCTTAATTTTCCAACAAATTCTACTATTATAAAAATAGGCCTATGTTGGGCTGGGGATGTGGCTCAAGCGGTAGCGCACTTGCTTGGCATGCGTGCGGCCCGGGTTCCACATATAAAAACAAAGATGTTGTGTCCGCCAAGAATAAAAAATAAATATTAAAAAATTCTCTCTCTCTCTCTCTCAAAAAAAAAAAAATAGGCCTATGTCATTTAAAATGTCTTCACAAATCACTGTGTTGTAAGCTGTCACAAAAGTAGAAGATATGTGGAAAGTAGCCTCAACAGAGTAGAAACTCATGATTTTCATTTTCTACTGGGAATATATCTTTACAATAAAGACAGGAAAAGGCCCTCTGATGACAATAAATAAATCAGAGAATTTTACTTTCTTTGAATTGTAGCCCTCAAGAGACCTGTCTCAAAAAAGAAAACAACACATAGAGTCTCAACTGGCCTGACATTTCAAAGGCTGCTTGCTATTTGGATAAGCATATTCCACTGTGTCTGTGGGAACTCAGAGATGGAAAAACAGAAGTTACGTGCAATGTGGGTGTTCTGTCCAGATTCAAAACATGATTCACTTTGGACAAAGACTGATTTTTTTTTTCCTCCCCAAAGAAAAGAAGCTAACGGTCTTCATTAACAGGTTAATATCACACTCTAAGATATCTATCTGTCCTTTAAAGATAGTGCTGGTATCCCTTGCTATCTGAATTCTTAACGATATAAAATCAGAAACTGAACAGTCAGATAAATTTTCAAGTAAATCCCTTGACAGCTGAACCCTTGCTTCTTGCTATCTGAATGAAATGCAAGAATCGTACAGTGTTTGAATAACAGGAGATCCTTTCTTGATTTGTCTAAGGGAAGGGCCAGCACACTTTTTCTGTAAAGGGGCAGACTATAAATAGCTTTTGTTTTGTACCTCATCTGGCCAAAAGGCATGTTGTACTACTTGGCTCTGCAGTTGCTGCAAAAGCAGCTACAGATAATGTGTATACAAATGGGTAACAATATGAATGGGTTACAAATGAACTGTTTTATAATAAAACTTTATTTACAAAAACATGTGGTAGGCCAGATTTGCCCTTTGGGCCATCTAAATCAAGACTTTAATTTAGACCAACAGCATCAGACCCATATTATTACGATTTCAAATGGCAAAAACTTTGATGATATAAAACATCACTCCTATTATCTTTATAAAATAAGAGGGGACTATGACAAAATGAGAAAATTCTGAATTATAGTATGTGCAAATCAGGGTAAGAACATTTTCGGTATGTCACTTGAAAAAAATACTATTAGGGGCTGGGGATGTGGCTCAAGTGGTGGCGCGCTCGCCTGGCATGCGTGCGGCCCGGGTTCAATCCTCAGCACCACATACAAACAGAGATGTTGTGTCCGCTGAAAACTAAAAAATAAATATTAAAAAATTCTCTCTCTCTGTCTCACTCTCTCTTTAAAAAAAGAAAAAGAAAAAAGAAAAAAATACTATTTTTCTGAAAACATTTCATCAGATTTTTATGTTTATATTTTAATTTTAAAAGATGCAGTTTAGCAATAAATACATTGTTAATTATCACATGGCTTTGAAGTGGGATGGCAGAGATGTGATGAAATCCAACCCAACAGGAACCTAAAGTCCATTCCTTGTCTTATAGTTCCAGAAGAGCAAATTTTCGTTAGGTCTTGTTTTTCCACTTTAATTTTTTCTTTCCCCCCAGAAAAGAACTGCTTTAACTATCTACTGTAATACCCCATTATGGCCTTTTCCCTCAGACTTCTTAGAATCTGTCTTAGAATATGCTCCCACCCTCCCGCCTTTCTTTGTAGTGCTGGGGATCAAACCCAGGGCTTTGCGTATGCTAGGTAAGTGCTTTACCATTGAGCCACAACCACCCCCAGCCCTTACATTTTTAAAAAAATATTTTTTAGTTATCAATGGACCTTTATTTTACTTATTTATATGCGGTGCTAAGAAAAGAACCCAGTGACTCACACATGCTAGGCAAGTGCTCTACCATCAAACTACAACCTCAGCAAGACCTTACTTTTTGACTTAATGTACTATGCACATCTTTTCCCCTGCCATTAAAGAGATTTTCCCAAAGCATAATTTTTATTCCATTTATTCCACTGTAAACATATATCATAATTTACTCAATTCCCCTATTTATAACATCTCTATTCTATTTTAAGTAATCATAAATAAAACTATAATGAATGTGCTTATAATTACATCTTTATAGGCATCCATGCTTATTTCTTTCACATGAACACTTAGAAATACAATTTAATTCTGTTAGAGGGCATTTTTGTTTATGTTTTTTGGTACTGGGGATTGAATGAAAGGACACTTGACCATTGAGCCACATCCCCAGCCCTATTTTGTATTTTATTTAGAATCAGGATTCACTGAATTGCTTAGTGCCTTGCTTTTGCTGAGACTGACTTTGAACTTGTAATCCTCCAGTCTCAGCCTCCTGAACCACTGGGATTACAGGCATTTGCCACTGTGAGCAGGTTACAGGGCATTTTTAAGATTCATGCTACATATTGCTAAATTTCCCTCCTTAAAGTTGGTATTCATTTGCACTTCCACGAATGGTGCAGTAAGATTCTTGCTTTGATCACTTCATCATTAAAAAAAACCTTCCAGGGCTGGGGCTGTAGTTCAATGGTAAAGCACTTGCCTTGCATGTGTAAGACACTTGGTTCGATCCTCAGCACCACATAAAAACAAAAAAAGATACTGTGTGTTCATCTATAACTAAAAAAATATTTAAACAAAACAAAACAAAAAAACCTTCCAGCATGGTAAGTAAATAAACTGTATTTCATTTATGATTTCTTTGATGACCAGTGAGATTGAACAATTTTTACATTTAGTCAAAACAACAATTTTATTTGTTTGTTTATTTATTTATTTATTTGTGTGTGTGTGTGTGTGGTGTTGGGGATCAAACCCAGGGCCTTGTACATGAGAGGCAAGCGCTCTACGTACTGAGCTATATCCCCAGCCCAAAACAGCAGTTTAAATCTTTGATAATTTATAACTATTTATGATGCTTATTATTGATTTATTTCAATTTTATTATTTATTTATTTTCTCAGAGCTGGGGGCCAAATACAGGGTCTCAAGTGCTAGGCAAGCACTCTACCACTAAACTACATACCCCATAAATGATTCAAGAGAAACGCTTTAACTTACATGGAGTTTGCTCTATTGAGTTCAAGTCTCTATAGTCATAGGTGGTTGTCAGAGTCTATGCTACAGAGAAGATATTCAAAACCCCGGGAAGATAGGATTACCACTTTCTTCCCCTTGATGATGAATGAGGAATACAATGGAGAACAAGTGTATATGCAACTTCAGGGAACCATGTACCAGCTGGGACTTGGCAAAGGCCAAGTCATCATCTCTACTATGGGACTGAACTCCCACTCAGAAGCCTTGAGGGCTGGGGATGTGGCTCAAGCGGTAGCGCGCTCGCCTGGCATGCATGCGGCCCGGGTTCAATCCTCAGCACCACATACAAACAAAGATGTTGTGTCCGCCGAAAACTAAAAATTAAATATTAAAATTCTCTCTCTCTGGATCTAATTAATATGTCACCTCAGATGCGTATTCCCAATCTACAGCTCTTCCATAATTACTCCATTCTTCTCTTTAATTCTCTGCATAGCACTCAGGCCCATTCCCTTCTTCTTATTTTCATGTTTGCCCTTCTACCCTTGACCCACCCACTTCCTGGAGGTCTAGACATGGTTGCTGAATAGCATCTAGCAGATGTTCAGTACAGAGTTGATTCTCCCTATTTGTGGGCTCTACATCTGTGGATTCCACCAATCTCAGATAGAAAATATATATATTTTAAAGAGTTAGTTTTTCCTATTTGCAGCTTCTACATCTATGGATTCTACCAAACTCAGATCAGGAATAATTTTTTTTATTGCATCTGTACTGAAAATGTACAGATTTTTCTTGTCATTATTCCTTAAGCAATAGAGTATAGTAACTATTTAATAGTCTTTACATTACATTGTGTTAGGTTTTTCTTTTCTTTTTTTTTTTAAAGAATAATTTTTTTTTTTTTTAGTTGTCTATGGGCCTTTATTTTATTTATATGTGGTGCTGAGATTTGAACCCAGGGCCTCACACATGCCAGGCAAGCGCTCTACCACTGAGCCACAACCCCAGCCCTATGTTAGGTTTTTCTAAGTAATCTACAGATGTTTTAAAAGAGGATGTTACAAAGGTTATATATATATATATATATATATATATTATAATATATATATATATATATATATTATAATATATATATATATATATATATATATA